>NW_026099575.1:21539794-21564535 GCF_025091365.1 Daktulosphaira vitifoliae | reverse complement strand
TTATAATAATATTAAAAACCATAATATACGTGCTTTAAGCTCATCAAGATTTGATGGAATCGTCAAATTTACTATCTCTTCTTTTATCGTTTTCTTAATTTCGGGTTTATTATTACTATTAACTTTAGGGCATTTTTCGTGGTCTGATTGTTTTGGATCAGGTTTGATGCAAATACAACAGAAACACTTTTTATATGTTTGCTGTAATTGATTTTTGCTATATGTCCATACATTGCTCTTTTTATTAGTTGCTAAAGTTCGTTAAAGAATTAAGTTACAAACTTTTAGTTTTAATTTTAATTACTTACATTTTTTCAAAGATAATTTTTTTACACAAGTCCATGTTCCTTTCAGTAACCCGAATAATGCTTTACTTTTATTTAATGTATTGTGAACAATTTTTAAACCCATTATACGTTTAATAAAGACAAGAACTAATCTTTTATTAAATAGATTTCCTTAGAAAATGTTTTATTTTTTTATAAAAAATAGACTTAATTAAAAGAAATACTTTTTTTTTATACTTACTAAGATTATACTTAGGGATAAAGATTTTTGCATAAGAATACAATTTGTTAAGCTTTATAAGAACGCGCAATATAGTAAAACAAAATAATTAAACTTTACGAAATTATTTGTACTGAATTAATTCATTTATTTACTCGACTATCACCAAGGATTTCAATTTTTTATATAACCAGTACATTTTTTTAAACTAAGTGAAAATGATTTATGTAATAAACTTCAAAAAATATATTATTATTATAATAAAATAAAAGTATACTAAATACGAATCATTTTTTAGTTTTGACCCTTTCGTTTAATATTTTTAGAGAACTTTCGAAATTATCTTATTGCACTGAAAATTTTATTTCACAATATAATAGTAAATACGAGATAATTAGACAAAAAAATATTATGTCTCTAACCATAATATCAATTATATTATAGCAATTAGATGTAGCATCTATTGTTATTCATCACTTAAAAAAATACATCTTATACATATAAAAGAAGTATTATAATTATAACAAAGTTGATATATTTAATTAAAATATCAGTGTTGTGATATAATTGTCGCATTTCATTGATCAAAAGTATTAATTATAATCTCAAGTTTAATATTTATAGTGGCGAATATAGAGTGATTAAAATTTCCCCATTTACTTAATTGAACTTTTTATAGCTTGTATTGTAAGCTGAGAAAGTATTCATTTTACTATGCGTTTATTTATTTATTGGTTTGCATCAATTAATTCTTAATCTTAATTCTTAGTCTTAATTCTCACTGGACCGATTATATAGAACGATTGTTAAAAGATGTCGAGTTGAAGACATTACCTTCAAAAATTTAGAAAATTTCCTTCATTTCCCATAAATGCAGAGATCCACTAAAAATATTACGACATTTAAAATAAGTAAATTTTGACATTTCTATACCATTTTAGCTTTAATGCAAAGCTCAGAAGATACAAATTTTACTATGATGTGTTTTTTTTTTTTTTTTGAGACTGTTACCACTTATTCTCAGCACTCACCGAAAGGATTTCTTTCAACTATATGTCAAAAGATCACAAATCGTATCTAGTTGAGAACATTGCCCTCAAACATTTTTTTTTATAGATTTTTAATGTCTTTACCTCTCATTTGATATATTTTTATTATAAATATAACCCTTTACCTTTTCTCAGGAAAAGATTTAAAATGACAACTTTTTCACAAAAAATTAACTTCTACAACTTGAAAGTGTTTCGGAAAGTCTGACACTTTTACATTTAAATTAAAGATAATGTAAAATAAAAGACTTTATTTTGTCTTCATGGTTAAAATGGCTACCAAATACTATTTTTGTGTAAAAATTCTCGATTTTATTTTTTACATTTTTAACTTTATATGCTATAACTTATTGAAAAGTGTATGGATCAACACAATTTTTGTTTGAGCAATAATATTTATATCCCTTTTTTATTTGACATACTTTATCTTAATCAGGATATTAATAAGGAAATAATAAATCATGTAAGATCACGAGACTCTTAATCTCAAGGTCGTGGGTTCGAGCCCCACCACGTTGGGTGCCAGATAACACGGCCACCGGTGATTGACGGCCGGTTATAGAAAGTGTATCGGAAATCATGTGAAAAAAAAAGGCACGGTACTGAATTAGAACCCGTGACCCAAGGCGTCGTATAGACAAACCTTACCACTAGGCAACCGTGCACTTATGATTCAGATCCCGATACACTTTCATTTAGGTTGATAACGTGATGTGCGGCTGAGGGAAACACTGTACCGTGTCAAGCTTTTGGAATATTCCATCAGATTTTTAATTTTAAACACTATCTAAAGATTTCCATCGAAGCGTTATTTATGTTAGTGGTTTTAATCACTGTCAGATATCATTATACTTAATCTAACTATGCCACGTCCCCCCTGTGCCGCGACCCCACTGAGTTTTTTTTCACATGAAATTATCATGTCTTTTTAAAAATGATTGGGTCAATACAAATGTTTTTTGATGCATTCATATGTATTTTTAATTAAATCATATGTAATTTACTTTACTTAAAAAAAAAAAATTTTACCTGGGCTTGTATTGGAGATGAAATTGGCTATCGTATTCAAAATTATGCTATTTTCGTGACAAATATGTCGATTTTATATTTTTAAATATATATTACCATAATTTTTGTACATAATTTGGATCTATATAGTTTTTTTTTCAGTCCTTTTTACCCGACAAACTTAATTAAAATTGGACTATTTATCGCTGTACAGAAGGATTTAAGAATGGAAATACGCGTATAATAAGTAGAATATTTTTAACTTGAAATTTGATAATGTTCCAGAAATTTGGGCGCTATTATATTAATATTAAATTAATACCTATGTAATATTTTATTTTGAAAAAAAATTGACCTCTAGACTAGTCTTCATGGTGAAAGCGGCCATTAAAAATGTTTTGTTACCATGTTACTTTATAAATAATTTCTTAAAACATGATTTTGGGTTTCATCTGAATTTAACATGGATAACATTTTTTGTTCAACTTTTGAATTGGAACTTTTAGCTTTGATAAGAAGCTGAGAAGGTGTTAATTATATAATTAAACAATAAAAATTGTGATATGTATTTTTATTATTAAGGATGTAAATTAAGTTATATAAATTAAAAAATATATATATATATACATATACGCCAATTCAAAATTTTAAGTTCCTTAGATAAATGCCTAACAGTAAATAGTAAAATAAACTTGAGTTTATAGGTTTTAAGAATAAATGTCAATTTACATAATTAGTTTCTAGTGTGCTAATTCCTTCTTTATTTTTGGATTCAACTATATAGAATTTAATTTCATACAATTCAAATTTATAATTGAGTGTAAATTTTTTAAACAGTTGTTTNTTTCATACAATTCAAATTTATAATTGAGTGTAAATTTTTTAAACAGTTGTTTATATAAGAACTTTTTACTAGACGAATTTTTTAATATAACAGAAAATTATATATGATTAAACAAACGGGTTAAATAATTTATAAAATGCATATTTACAAGAAATTTTTTTTTCCTAAATCCTCCTATATCTCGATATACTTCGAATAATTATTTTTGTCATAAGAGTAATTTAATATATATTTTACACTTCTGTTTGTACGCTCATATATTTTTTAAACAGTTGTTCATATAATAAATGTCAAACGCATTTTTTAAAGAAAATGGAAATAAACTTTAAAGTTTATATTAAAACATTATAAATAATAAATAACATTTTAGCTTCGATGCGAAGCTGAGAAGGTATTAATTTTACCATGATGTGTTTATTTTTTTTTTGTGTCTGTCACTACTTTTTCTCAGCTCTCACTGGACCGATTTCTTTTAACAATACGTCAAAAGATCACAAATCGTATCTAGTTGAAGACATTACCCTTAAAAATTTAAAAATTATCCCTCGTTCCCCGCAAATGGGGGAAATATCGAAAAAAAATTACAAATTTAAAAATCGATAAATTTTGTCATTTTTTTCACTTTTTTTTCTTAAAACTTCAATAACTTTTTCAAAAATCAACTAATCAACATAACTTTTTTTTATACTAAAACCTTAGATATTTCCCTTTTGTTTGATATCATTTTTTTGACAATCTAACACTTAACCTGCTCATGGGAGGGGATTTAAAATGCAATTTTTTTTAAAAACTAACTTTTTCAACTTAATTTTTGAAAATGTTTCACTGTCAATCACTGTCAGATTAAATCTATACTGGACCCAACTATGCAACGTCCCCACTATGCCGCGACCCCACTGTGCTGGGTTTTAGCTTCGATGCGAAGCTGAGAAGGTATTAATTTTACTATGATATGTTTTTTTATTTTTTTTTTTTGTGTCTATGAACGCTCAATCTCAGCTATCGCTGGNTTTTTTTTTTTGTGTCTGTGAACGCTCAATCTCAGCTCTCGCTGGACCGATTTTGATGAACAATATGTCAAAAGATCACAAATCGTATCTAGTCGAAGACATTACCCTCAAAAATTGAAAAAAATTCCCTCGTTCCCCGTAAACGGGGGAAATCCCCCAAAAAATTACAAATTTAAAAATTGCTAATTTTCGATATTTTTTCAATTTCTTTTACTTAAAATTGCCATAACTTTTTTAAAAATGATCGAATCAAATTAATTTTTTTTTTTTAGATACCTTAAATATTTACCTATCATTTTATATATTTTTGTGAACATTTGACCCTTTAACAGCCCAAAGGATGGGGTTTCAAAATGGTAACTTTTTTACAAAAAATTAACTTTTTCAACTTAACTTTTGAAAATGTTCCGGAAAGACTGACAATTTTATATATACCTTAAATTAAAGCTAATGTAATATACTTTAATTTGAAAAAAAAAAATTTGACCTCTGGACTTGTCTTCATGGTGAAAATGACTACCGTATGCAAAAATATGCTATTTTTGTGAAAAAATTCTTGATATTATATTTTACATTTTTTAACATTATGTTGCTATAACTTTTTAAAAAATGCATGAATCAACTTTATTCTTTAATGATAAATACTTTATATATACTTCTTTCATTCGACATACTTTTTTTTAAAATCGGACCATTTCCCTTTATACAGGGGGGGTGCAAACCTTTTAAAATGCGTATAGAAAGTAGAACTTTTTCAACTTAACTTTTGAAAATGTTCCGGAAAGACTGACACTTTTATATATATCTTAAATTAAAGCTTATGTAATATACTTTAATTTGAAAAAAAAAAATTTGACCTCTGGACTTGTCTTCGTGGTGAAAACGGACATCAAAGTTAAAGAAAAACGTACGATTTCCGTGAAAAAAATCTCGATTTTATATGTTATATTATTTAATTTATATTTTATATAACTTTTGGAAAAATGTATGGATCAATATTATTATTTTTTTATAATAAATATTTATATACCCCTTTCATCTGGCACGCTTTTTTTGTAAATCGGATCATACCCCTTTAACAAGGGGGGTCAAAACTTTAAACATGCGTATTGTTACTAAGATATTTTCAATTTAATTTTTGAAAGTATTCCGGAAATACTGACACTTTTATATATATCTTAAATTAAAGCTTATGTAATATACTTTAATTTGAAAAAAAAAATTTGACCTCTGGATTTGTCTTTGTGGTAAAAATGACTACTGTATTCAAAAATATGCTATTTTTGTGTTAAAATTCTGGGTTTTGTATTTTATTTTCATAAATATTATATAAATAAAAAATTAATATAGCATAGAAAGTTAAACTTATTTAAATTTGTTTGCTTCTTTTATGTCGAGAAAAATAACTTTGAAATTTGAATTAGTTTAAATAGCTAATTTTTTCTAGAGATAGTAGCGACGTACGGTTGTCGAGTTGGGAAAACTTATGTTTTACACGCTTGGGGTACGAGGTTCCAACCCGCGTATGGCAATGAATTTTTTGCATTTTTTCTTAATTCTTTTTAAGTTAGTATAAATTTTTAACTCGTTTGATTTTTATCTCATTTAGATTCAATAACTTCAATAAAGATCAAGGATCCCATCACTTTAGTCGCCCCTTGCAAGAAGAAATTTCTTATTCGTATTAAAATTATTTTACTATATTTTAAGTTTTCGCTTCGATGCAAAGCCGAGAAGATATTTTTTTGTGACTATCATTTATTTTCTCTGCTCTAACTTGACCTACTTTTTTCAACAATACGTCAAATTACTACAATTCGTATCTAGTTGAAGATATTACTCTCAAAAATTGAAAAAAAAATTCTAATTTATCAATTAAACAGTTAGTTATTACATCGTCTCCATAAAGACAATTAAAATCATTAATTTCTAATGTTTTCAAAATATTTATTAACGAATGAAGTTTGATATGATAGGTTTCAACTACAAAATTAAATCATTTTACTTTGTAATTTAATAATTTTTTTACTCTATTTGTGTGTGCTACTACTAGACTATAATATTACAATTTTTTTTTGTAACATGTTGCTATATAAATCATTTCTAAAAAAAATGATTGTTTTTTCTCCTGAATTAACAATTGATTTTTACAAATATAATCAAATTTTATAATACACTCAATTGAGTAAATCTTTTTAACAACTTTGTTTTGATTGGTACATTTAGTTAAAGTAAATCATTAAAATTAATTAAGTTCTCAATATTTCAATTATAGAATCTTTTCAACAAACAACAAAAGTTCCTAGGAAATTATTACTATTACTTCTATTTAAGTTATCTATTACCATAAAAATGCAAAAAAATATTGAGCTTTTCTGATAAATTTACAATAAATAGTAATTATAAAACTTTCTGACTGCATATTGATCTTAACGATACAATTTTTTTAATTGTCATAAAATTTTCTATTTAATTATGTCAATGTCAAACTTACCAATTGAGCTAAAAGTTATGGTAAAATAAATTTTTTTTTTTTATTATAAACATTTACAACAATCAACTTTAAACGATTAACAAAATAGGTTAAATATGTCATTTTCCTTATTTTTAACTTATTAATAATCAAATTAATATTAAATATTATATCAAATCAGTATTAATTTAAAACAATTTTTTTTGTTCTTAATTATTTTTTTTTATATGTAAAAACTATTTTTTAATAATATTAAAACTTAGAAGTTATAGAAAAAGTCTAATTGCACATTTTAAAACATCGCGAAAAGTTGATTTAGAATAGTATATTTTTGTTTCTGATGGAAGTTCCTTGTAGTCCAGTGTATAAAACTTATAACTTTGTTAATTGTTATAACTTTATCAAAAATGACCAAATCAGTATATTTTTTTTTATTTAGATGCATGTCTTTATCTATCATTTGGTTTTTTTTATAAATCTAACCCTTTACCTGCCCACAAGAGGGATTCAAAATATTAACTTTTTTTTTTTTAGTTAAAGTAAATCATTAAAATTAATTCAGTTCTGGATATTTCAATAGTAGAATCTTTTTAAATATCAAAAATTACTTAGAAATGATTACTATGATTTCTATTTAAGTGTTCTATTACGATAAAAATGCAAAAAATAATGAGTTTTTCTGATAAATTTACAATAAATAATAATTATAAAACTTTCTGACTGCATATTAATCTTAAAAATAACATTGTTTTAATTCTCATAAAATTTTCTATTTAATGATTCATTCTAGTCAACGAAGGAGTAATTTTGCAGAATAGCAGAAAAAATTCCCAACAAACTTTTTTTTTTT
Source organism: Daktulosphaira vitifoliae (assembly GCF_025091365.1). Lineage (NCBI taxonomy): Eukaryota > Metazoa > Arthropoda > Insecta > Hemiptera > Phylloxeridae > Daktulosphaira > Daktulosphaira vitifoliae. The sequence continues at coordinate 21,556,794 of NW_026099575.1, read as the reverse complement.
TTGTTTTAATTAGGCAATTGGTGGATTATTCCAAAAGCAACATCAACTCTTATTTCTTTAATTATATCATGATTAGTAGTTCTTTGATTTTAAAATATAATATATGAATATATACTAATTATAATTATTAAATTTAGTATGAAATTGATATTTAATATTGTAATTTAAACGGAGAAATTATAAAAATAATAAAGAAGTTATATTTTGCTTTACTTTTACGTGTATAAAAATTTAAAGGGCTTGATACAATAATTTTCAATAAAAACTGTTTGTTACTATAAAAAAATGCACTGGACTACAAGGAACTTTCATCAGAAGCAAAAATATACTTTTCTAAATCAAATTTTCGCGTTGTTTTCAAATCTGCAAGTAGACTATTTCTATCACTTCTAATTTTTTATATTATTACTAATTATATATATAAAATAATAATTAAAAGAAAAAAAAATTTGTTTTCAAATTATTACTGATTTGATTTTTAATATGTTAAAAATAATCAGTCCAAATTTTCAATTTTAACCTATTTTTTTGGTTCTTTAAAGTTGATGAAAAATTTTTGATAAAGATTTATGAAAGTTTATAGTAAAATAAATTGAATATATTACCATAACTTTTAGCTCAATTACAAGTTTAAAATTGACATCTAGGCCTGTCAACAAAGGAAAAATTGCGGAAAAAATTTTGTTTTTTTAAAAGTTGAATTAAAATATGTATAATGACATACTAATAGTCCTCAAGATTGGAATTGAGCTTTTTTTTTAAATCCTCGCAAAAGTTCAAAAATATGAGCTTTCTTAATTTTCTCAAAAAAAAATATTTAACTTACAAAAAAAAGTTTCGCACAAAAGTTGTTTAAAAGACAATTATAAATAAAAATATAATCTTATATTTTTTCATTTAAACAAATATTTTTCGAGTTACATTACATTTAATATGAGTAATAAAATTTATATTCCATTTTTTTCATTTTACGGTTACTTTTTATCATGTTATACTTACATTAGACACAATGTTATAAATGCATATGTGTGTATGTGTGAGTTTATTTATTTATTGTATCATTAAAGTGTAGTGTATATTAATATACAACCGATAGAGTAGGTAATTGATTTGACGCTATATTATTTAAACCCAACTAAACGCTAAATTGTACATTCCGAAACAACAATCATATTATGTCAATTGCCACCGGAATTTCTGGTAATATTTTTCTTTTTCTTTGCCTTAATCCCAACTACTTGGGGTCGGCCACCCTTATCCTAAGCTTCCACTTGACACGATCTCCCACATCTTCTACGCTCACATCAGCTGTCCTCAAATCGCATTCAATAGCATCCCTCCATCTCTTTTTTGGTCTTCCTCTATCTCTTCTTCCTTCAACATTCATTTCTATAACTGTTCTTACAGCTTTCGATTCTTCTTTCCTCATACCATGACTAAACAATCTAAGTCTATTTTCTGTCATCTTATCCACGATTGACGCAACACCTATACTTCCTCTTATATGCTCGTTCCTTATCCTATCTTCTCTAGTCACTCCACTCATCCAACTAAGCATTCTCATCTCTGCTACACTTATTCTCTGCTCTACTTTCTTATCAACCGCCCAACACTATGAACCATACATCATAGCTGGCCTCACAATTTCATACTAAATTTAAAAACTATAATTAGTATTTATTCATATATTATATTTTAAAATCAAAGAACTACTAATCAGGATATAATTAAAGAAATAAGAGTTCATGTTGCTTTTAAAATATTTCACCAATTTCTCTAAATGAAACACTATCTACAGATTTGCATCGAAGCGTTTCTTATGATAGTGATTTTAATCACTGTCAGATATCATCTATACTTGTCCCATCTATGCCTCGTCCACACTGTGCCTCGACCCCACTGTGCTACCGTTTTTTTTTTTGTAATTGATACATCTGAATGTTCATTGTCATCGGTAATACTCATTGAACGATTAAACATATCATTCATAGTTTCCATATCTTCAGTTTCAATAAGATTGTTAGTATCTTTACCGTGTAAAACTGTTTTCAACGCATTTTCAATGTGTTTATATAAATCCTATGAGGATTGTAGTTTTTCTTTCAGTGGTGGTTTAGAGTAGTTATCAATCCTTTTCTGGTTGTTAGATCGAAAAGCAGATTTTGTTTCTTTGTCCACCAAAATCAAAGGTCAACTTATTAGATTTTCATAAAAAATTACATTAAAATCAGTGTTGGTTATGACATTGTCAATACAAGTTCCATAGTCGGTTGTAATTTCATTGACAAATATTTTATACTTTATCTCTTCTAAATTTTATTAAGAAGATTGGAGATTTTATAGAAATTTATATTGAAATCCAATGATGTTTATTACGCATTCGCACATTTTGTTTGTAGAAAATTTAGGCGTAACATATAATCCGACATTTGTGTATTTATTAAGGACAACACAAATAATTTCCATGTGTTCTTTTTTATGAGTAATAACTGAGTGCTCACTTGACTTGAAAATATGACGTATATTATTATTTATGAAACATATTGAACCACTTTTGCCATTGTCATAAACTTTATTGATTCTACATGTTTCTATGAATTCTTTAATATTATAAAAATTAGAATACTGTACATCCAGTTTCTTGGAAAAATAGTAAATTTTATTTTAATAATATTTCATCAGCAAGAATGTGTTCAACATATTTGTTTAATAATCTTACATTGTGGGAAACACAATATATCGAGTGATTGTTTAATGCCAAAAATTCAAATTTAGGTTTAATTACACAAAATCGCAGTCTAATCGTTTCAACATTAACTTTAACACTTGGTTTTGGCGAATTAGATAGAAAATAGTCTGCATTCAAGCCCTTAGCCGATGTTGCTCTACTGAATTCAACATAAATCATGTTGCACAGTAAATTCTTTTTAGGCATATAGTATGCAACATTTTCATAGGTTGTCCCTTGCGATTTATGAATAGTCAAAGCCTATGCCTCATCCAAAGGTAATTGTGTTCGAGTAATTTTCCGGTTCTCTGAGTTGCCAATTAGAAATTCTAAGTGCGTAATTTCAATAGGCATCCAATAAGACCAGTCGTCAGATACATTTCCTTGAAGAGATAACTTTCCTTTAATTTTTTGTCTGGTAATTGAGACAATTTCTAATTCGTCAAATTTTATCCACATTATATGTGCATCTTATTTACCATTAACAGTTACTGTTCGGTTATTTTGCATCAATTCACCAGTTGCGTCATTGACAATACCGTCTTATGTACAGATATTTGGACAATCATGTATTTTGCTGTTAATTTTAGTATAAGTGTTTTAAGTAATCCCATTGTTTTTTATCTTGGAAGATTCTTTGCTGCAGTGATGTCAAATTTTCTACTTGTTATATCTATTGCTTCAGACACAAAACTAATAGTATTTCGATTACTTAATACTATTCTAATCATATCATTTACCTTTTTATTTGAGGCCCATAGATGTATAATTGAAAATTCGATCAAAAGAGCAGTTTTTCAGTTATTGTGCTTTATCTTAAAATATATGATTTTTACGTAAAAGTCAAAAGTTCCGTAANTTATTAGCAAAAAACTCATAAGTCAAATATTTACCTCCTAAAAGTCAAAAGTTCCATAAATATTATGTTTACCAGTAAAATTCATATATTTCGGCAATTTAAGTATATATGATGAACCGTTCAAGTTATAAAAAAAATTTTCATGTAAAAGTTATTTGAAATTTAATTTTCTATTAGTGTTGTAGAAAAATAAAATTGTTTTACGTGCTTTCTGGCANTAGAAAAATAAAATTGTTTTACGTGTTTTCTGGCGAGGTAATAAAGAAAACTTATAAATAACAATCATTTTTCTATCATTTATCATTTTTTGTTTAGATAATGTTGTTGAGTTAAATTTGTTTAGTTCCTCAGAATATGAAACAGAAGATGATTTGTCTGGTGTCTTTAAAAACACGTGGGCTTATAACTTTTATGACTCCTAAATTACTTTCTGCATTAGATCAATGCAAGATATCTGACCGCGATGCTGTGCATTTAATTATTTCTACTGCTGAAGCATTAGGTAATAAGGTATCAAAGTTAATAATCAACCGATCAACTATTCGACGGGAAAGATTATTTTTTAGTGAGAGAAAGGTAAATGAAATAAAAAAAAAATTAAATTTCTGGATAAAAATAGTCTTGTCTTGCATTGGGATGGAAAACTACTTCCAGGCATTATAAATAGAGCTAAAGTTGATCGATTGCCAATCTTGGTATCATTTGAGGGAGTAAGTCAATTACTTGGGTTTCCAAAAATTGAGAGTGATTCTGGCGAGAATCAGGTAAATGCAATTTTTGATTTATTACGAGTTTGGGATGTAAAAAATAAAATACAGGCCTTGTGTTGTGACACGACAGCTTCTAATACAGGTCGCTTAAATGACGCTTGTATATTGCTTAAACAACTCTTAGAGCGTAATGTGTTGTATTTACCATGTCGTAGACATATTTTGGAATTAGTACTAAAAAATGTTTTCGAGGTTAAACTTAATTTATGTACAACTGGTCCAGATGTATCAATTTTTAAAAATTTAAAGAATGTTTGATTAGTCTAGATTTGTTGAATTTTGATATTGGTATCAATGATATAATTATAAAAAACGCAGTTGAACACACTAAAAATAATGTAAAAAAATTTTAATTGGAAACATTAATAATTCAACAATGTAGAAATTACTACAAAGAATTTATGTGTTATTTTTATGGGTGCAACACCCCTTAATGGTGTAAAATTTCTCTACCCTAGTGTTTTTCATCATGCTAGATAGATGTCTAAAGCAATTTATTCGTTAAAAATATACATGTTCAAAAAACAGCTTAAAATACGAGAAGAACATGCATTTCGTAATATTTGTGTTATTTGGTAAAAGTCAAGGCTTGGTTTAAGGGATCTATTGCCATACAATCAGCATTTAATGATTTATGTTTCTTAAAAGTTTTAATTAATTATCCTGATTCTTTTATATCTACAGCTGCAACACAGAAATTTACCGGACAGTGTACCGCCAGATATTAAACGAAAAATGGTTGAGGCATCAAGAGAGACATCACAAAAACAATATAAAAAAAATTACAATAAACCTAAATAATGATACTAAACTATTTAAAAAAAAGAACTTGATAGATTTTTTGGAAACTCATCCTCATAGCTAGGTTGAAAATCCTGATTTTCAAAATGGTTTGAAAGTTTTATCTAATCCTCTTGTGACAAACAATATAGCAAAGAGAGGTGTAAAACGTATGCAAGAATATGATGAAATATTAACTAATGATGATGAACAAAAACAGTTTCTACTACAAGTCGTTAATGATTATAGATCACAATTTTGAGATTGTACTAAAAATTCATTGATGAATAATAACAATTAATAATCCTATCAAAAACAAATTTTTTTTTATATTGTGACTACTAAGAGAATTATTTTTAATATTGTAGCGACCAAAACATACGCAACGAATATTCTCGAATGTTCTCGTTATCAAAAACCTTCGAGAAACTTCGATAACGCCATAAGATAACCTACGCGGGTATAGAATATTCTAGAATTAGCGAGAGCCTTATCGGAGCTATATATATATCGGAAGAATCAGTCAGTTCAGTTAGTTCAGTTCAGACTGTCTAGTCCGCGATACGCTACACGACCGCTACACCCCGCCGCTGTTGTCATCGTGTATTATGTTTACTTCGATTATTTTATTTTTCCTTACTGTATATACATATATTTTCTTTTAGTGTTTATACGTCTATTTTAGTGTTATAATTTTGTTTAATAAAAGTCTACCGCCATTTAAATAATTGTGTGTTGTAAGATATAACCCACAATATTATTTAATTTTATAATATTTTATGAGCATTAAGATCATTTTTCATATTTTTTTTAGTATTTCATTATTGGTTTACTTATTTTATTTGAGTTTGAAAAAATAAAAAAAAATCGTTATTTTTTAAATTATCATAGAAAATGATTTTTATTTATAAGTTTTCTTTATTACCTCGCCAGTAAGCATGTAAAACAATCNTTTTCTTTATTACCTCGCCAGAAAACACGTAAAACAATTTTATTTTTCTACAAAACTAATAGAAAATTAAATTTCAAATAACTTTTACATGAAAATTTTTTTTATAACTTGAACGGTTCATCATATATACTTAAATTGCCGAAATATATGAATTTTACTGGTAAACATAATATTCACGGAACTTTTGACTTTTAGGAGGTAAATATTTGACTTATGAGTTTTTTGCTAATAACCTTTTTTATGTAACATAATTACATGTATAATAACTGAAAAACTACCCTTTTGATCGAATTTTCAACCCTCTTGCGGCACGTGTTAACGTCAACCTATCGGGACCAAATTTTCCACAGTTTATTTTTACATGTATTAGAACAATTTTTTGGTGCGCGTAAATCGAATTTTGAAAATTTGTATTTTAAGGAACACTATAATATTACACCTATAAATAATGAAACATGTAATCAGGATATAAATAAAGAAATAGGAAATCATGTAGCTTTTGGAATAATCCACTAATTATTTAAAATTACATACTATCTACAGATTTATATCGAAGCGTTTTTAACACGCTTATATTAGTTTCACATGTATGTGTGTTGTGTGATGTGCGTTCGTAACTTTCCAAGCGGCACTTGTTATTATTCTCGTGGATTCCGTCGTCTATGACCTTGAGACTAGACGTCGTAACGCATTCACCCCACCCTGTTCACCTCACACCAAAAACACTAATCCTGTATAATTTTATATTTTTGGTTTTCGTACGCGTGCGTGTCATCAATTATATATATATATATATTTATAAACAAATTTTTTTGACTGACCAATACCACCCGCGTGCCATACGCCTTATTTATAATATTTATATATTTCTTCCGCCGCTGCCGCCGTTTATACCTCAGGTATAACGTTCTCCCGCCCCGCCCGCCTACAAAACACGGCTATATCTAGTGCATGACACGTTTACGTACTTAAGTTGCCTTACTATATATATATATGTATGTATGTATATAAACAGGGTGATTTTTTTATCAATAACCCACTCAATTACTTACAGAATAATAATAATTAAAAAATTTTTTTTTATTATTATCTTTAGTTACACATTATTCTTGAATTATTAACTATGTAATACTTTTTAAGTTCATCCCTTCTACCTGGTAAGGGTGTCAACTTAGTTTTTTTAAATGGTAACACATATTTTGAATTTAATAAAATGTTTGAGTTTTTAATTTAATAGTAAATGGCATTTGAATTTTTAGTATAACTTTATTTGTTTATTAGATATAAACATTTAAAGTTTCAAATTTTTGAGTTAATATACAGGCTGTTCAGTAAGTCCGGAAACGGGTTTCTGACTTACTGAACACCCTGTATAAGTATAATACACAAGGGGTTACAAATACAGGTAGCTAATTGATTTTTTATGATATTGCTATCACAGTCACGGATTGTTTATTATCAATTATGACTATCATNAAATGTTTGAGTGACTATCAATAGATATACTTTTTGTATTGTCAGTTAGTGTATTTATAAACTCACAACAATGTACCTTACTATCATTGATAATAACAATGCTGTGTACCTGCTAATATCGATGTCATAAAAAATCAATTACCTACNTACCTGTATTTGTAACCCCTTGTGTATTATACTTATACAGGGTGTTCAGTAAGTCAGAAACCCGTTTCCGGACTTACTGAACAGCCTGTATATTAACTCAAAAATTTGAAACTTTAAATGTTTATATCTAATAAACAAATAAAGTTATACTAAAAATTCAAATGCCATTTACTATTAAATTAAAAACTCAAACATTTTATTAAATTCAAAATATGTGTTACCATTTAAAAAAACAAAGTTGACACCCTTACCAGGTATAAGGGATGAACTTAAAAAGTATTACATAGTTAATAATTCAAGAATAATGTGTAACTAAAGATAGTAATAAAAAAAAAAATTTTAATTATTATTATTCTGTAAGTAATTGAGTGGGTTATGATAAAAAAATCAGCCTGTATATATTTATATATATACAAATATATGTAAATATTCGTTTATATATTCCTACAGCCGCCGCATATGCTTCGCGTACAACGTTTCCCCGCGCCCCGCCCGAACACAAAATACAGCTATACCTCGTGCATTATACGTTTATGTATTTAAGTCGCTTTACATGTATATATATATTCTAATTACTATTAAAAATATATATTAAGACACTTTATTCTCATTAAGAGATATAAAGAGTATTCATTCCGATTACGGGGGATAATTCCCGTATCGTCATTTTTCGTCGCTACCTCCACGTTCCGGGAATGGGTAATTTACGCGCCTGCTCCTTTCCTTGGATGTGGTAGCATTTTCTCAGACTCCCCTCCGGAATCTAACCCTGATTTCCCGTTACTCGTTACAACCATGATATTGATAGTAACTATTATCATAACATGAAACTAAAAAGTGAAAAATAAATATAGTTTAAAAAAACTAAAAAAACTCGCTTTTAAAGCATATCGAACTAAAAAGTTAAAAATAATTTTTAAAATAAGCTTAAAACAATAATGAACGAAAAATACTAGTATTATTGTGATAAAAGCGTGGGTGCTTTGTGCCATATTTTTCGTATATTGAGCGCCCGATGCTTTTATCACAATAATACTAGTAGAGAGGTATGAAACGTTTTGATGCAAATCAATAGATAGTGTTTAATTTTTAGGAATTGGTGGATTATTTCATAAGCAAAATTCTATTTCATTCATTATTCTTGATTAGTAGTTCTTTGATTTATAAGTATAATAAATGAATAAATATTTATTATAGAAGTTAAACATAGTAAGAAATCTTGAGGCATCACTGAAAGAAATCGATTCAGTAAGAACTGAAAAAAAGTGAAACAGTCTCAAAAAAAAGAACATCATAGTAAAATTAATAACTTCTCAGCTTCGTATCGAAGCTAAATACGATTTTTGTAAAATAATCCTTTTTTAAATTTAACTTTATGACATAACTTTAAAAATGACCAAATCAATATAATTATTTTTAATAAGAAAAATACCTATCATTTTGTATTTTTTTTTTAAACCCGACCCTTCACCTTTACACAGGAGAGTATTCAGAATGACAAGTTTTCTACAAAAAATTACTTTTTTAACTTAACTTTTGAAAGTGTTTCGGAAATACGGACCCCTTTATATAAATCTTAAATTAAAGCTTATGTATACTTAATATACTTTAATATATAAAAAAATATGAAAAATAAAAATATATTACTATTACACACTTAACAATTTATAGCATCTCTAAGAACAAATAATTGAATTCAATTCATTAAAGTTAAATTTTTATTTTATTTTATATCATTTGATAAGATACTATTATTATATATTTGTGAATTATACAAATTATTGTTGGTTTTTCATAATTAAAAAAAAATAATGGTTTTACATAAAAATAAAATAAATTGAAAAATAATTATAATCAAATATTAGACAATGTCATCACAATAAACAACAAAATCATCATCATTTGTACGAACAAATTCCCCAAAATTATTGTCAGTATTCCATGTAGTAGTTATATTATGATTTTCATCATTATTTTTATCATCATCATTTTCAACATAATAATCAACTTGTTCTGTAGGAGGAATTTCCACAAAATAATTGTCAGGATTACATGTAATAGTTAGATTATGATTTGTATCATAGTTATTATTATCATTAGTATGAATATTATTATTATTATTAACAGTAGGCGTAGTTATTAAACAAAATTTATATTTCTTATCATCAATAAACTTTTTTATATTCACAAATTCACGGAACAAAATTGTGAAATGATAACGTAACGTCTTTTGATCACATGGATCCAAATTTAATCGCTCGTAATATCTTGCAAGCATACTATATTCAACTTCATTTAATTCTTTTATCCAAAACTCATCACGCATTTCTTTTTCAACAGAAATATTTTCATGATTATTTTCAAGATAGCTTCGTAACTTTAATATTTGTTCTGGTGAATACCTTGGATTAATATCTTTGAAATCTTCTAGCATTTCTTCATCTGGAATTTCTCCAGGTAAAAGATAGCAATATTGCAAAATAAGTGATGAATCAGATATAACATTTTTGGCAACATCTTCTTTAAGCGTCATTAACTGAATGTTTATAACGGCAAGTTGTCTAAATAACCATTCTGAATCGAAAATCTTTTCATTAAAATTATTCTTGACAAATTTATAATCTTAAAATAAAAAATAATAATTAATATATAATAGTTATTGAAAAACACAATTATTGTACAATTAATTTATTATAAGACTCATATAGAATAGTATTAAGGGTGGAACAAATTTAGCTGACAATTCTTATATTTTTAGTGTTATAATGTACTATTTAGGACTCTGGTCACATAACATGACATGTATATCAAAATAAAAATAAGCTATATATATACCTTTTAAATGTTTAAAAATATACTAATGAAATTTTGTGGAAAAATGCACATAATAATTGTATAATATAAACAGAAAATAATAAACAATATGTAATGGTAAAACATTAAGTGTAGGATAATAAACTTTGTCTATGATATTATGTAAGAAATGATAGTATATTATAATATAGAGATCATTGGTGTAATAAATAACATGTCATAAATTTTGATTGATAAAGAAATAATGGTATTATCGGTAATCACTTCTTGCCTTTGAAATAACCATCAAATTTATTATAAAAAGTCAAAAATAAGAAGCATTCTGGCTCAGATGAGGTCAGTTATTCTTAGTTTATCAGCACGTTCAATTGCTCATTTTACATTTTATTTTCTTATATATGTAAGAAGTATATGTATAAATATGAAGTATTTGCAAGAAGCGATTCGCGGTGTCTATGTTATAACTTCATAAGAAAACAACATCTATTTATTTCAGTGTATTATTGGATATATCAAGATAGGAGACTAATAATTTCACCAAAAATATACAAGGTTTAGAATTTAATATAACAAGTACATAGATTAACTAGACAAAAATAAAAATAATGTGACTATCAATAATACAAAATAAACCAAAAAAATTTAATAAATCAATTATGTTTATACGGAGTTTTTTGGCAGAGATATATTTAATACGTATCTATTTCAGGAGTTAAGTAAGAGGTTTATATATAGCTACTATACTACTCTGGTTAGAATCGTCAAAGTCGTGGCATTATTGATATTAAAGAGTTGACAACTAATTACAATTGATCTCATATTAATAAAATAAAGATCACTTTATTTTTCTATCTTTCTTACAAACCCTCGTACTCATACTTCGAGTAATATATTAATAATACAATAAAATTAATAGCTCAACACAACACCTTTCATTTTATTTATTTCATTCTTTCTTTTTGAGTTACTTCAGACAACAATAAAAATTACTAATAATAATTAGACAGCAATACACAGGAGTTTCTTTTAACACTAGCCACTCAATTCCTCTCAAAATAACGACTTAATTAGATTTTCTTACTTAAACATGTATCTTGATCTATCTGTTATAAAATTTTTTTTTAAGTTCATTTCTTATATTGTGTAAAAATTGCCTAAATATGTTTAAATATAGTTGATTTAAAAACTTGTAAAAATAAAGTCATTATATGATGATAACAAATTATATGATAACTAATTAATTATAGTAGATGAAATTATGATAAAACATTCAAAAACAATATTAATATTAACCGATGTTTTTATTTTACCTTCAGCTTCCTTTTTTAATGTCGAAAATTATTTTAAAAATGCATAGACTACTTTAAATCTTATACAATAAAACTATATTTCTATCTATGTAAATGAAAAAATCTTAGATCGAATTTCGTCAAACAAATAACATTATAGTGAATCCTACTATAATGAAGGAATGAAATTTCAACCTTACTATTGATATTTTGTATTTTTTAAAAATTTTTAATAATAATTCCCTGCAATAGGGAACATATTTATAGTTGATATTCTGTAAATTATTACTTAAATCAAAATGGCTTTGCAAAAAATACATTAATATAAAAGCTCTTGTATTAGTATTACGATGTTATGTATCAGTTATATTATTATTATTACCATTATTAACGTTATTATCATAAACATCAACATTATGATAATTATTATTAATAATATACGATGAAAGTAAACAAATTTTATATTTCTTATCATCAATATTCTTTTTTATATCAACGATTTCACGAAAAATTATTGTGCAATGAAAACGTAACGTCATTTTATAATATGGATCCAAATTTAATCGCTTATAATATTTTGTAAGCATATTATATTCAACATCATTTAATTCTTTAATCCAAAACTCATCACGCATTTCTTTTTCAACAGAAATATTTTCATGATTATTTTCAAGATAGCTTCGTAACTTTAATATTTGTTCTGGTGAATACCTTGGATTAATATCTTTGAAATCTTCTAGCATTTCTTCATCTGGAATTTCTCCAGGTAAAAGATAGCAATATTGCAAAATAAGTGTTGAATCAGATATAACATTTTGAGCAACATCTTCTTTAAGCGTCATTAACTGAATTCTTATATCGGCAAGTTGTCTATATAGCCATTCTGAATCGAAACACTTTCCATCATCAGTACACTTGACAAATTTACTATCTTAAAATAAAAGATAATAATTAATATATAATTGTTATTGAAAAACACAATAATTATTATTGTATAATTAATTTAATATAATACAAAAAAATTATGGATTATTCCAAATGTAATATCAATTCTTATTTCTTTAATTATATTCTTATTAGTAGTTCTTTGATTTACAAGTATAATTTATGAACAATTACAAATTATAGTAATTAAATTTAGATTGAAATGGATATTTAATAATTTAGTATTGAAATTTTTACGGAGCAATTATAAAATAGATGTTACTTGCATAATAAATGTGTATAAAAATAGAAGGGCTTGATACAATTCTTAAAAAAAATTGTTTGTTACATATGAATAAATTTACTGGACTACATGGAGTTTTTGTCAGTCACCAATATATACTTGTCTCAACCTATTTTTACGCCAATTTCAAATCTACAATTAGATTATAACTTTTAAATCTTTTTTATTTTATGACTAATAAATAAAAAATGACTATTGATGATATCAATCTAAACAAAACCATTTTAATGAATTCCTGACCATATATTATATGGTCAGAAATTCATATAAGTTCTATTAACAATATATTTATGAAAAAAGCCAAAAATTTCGATAAAATCACTTATTATTTTTATGGTATTCGTATTGTAATAAATATTTTCAATAGAAATATTGATCATTACTATGTAACATTTATTGTTTAAATAAATGCTACAATTGAAATATTCAGATCAATATTCCGTGTAGTTATATCCTATAGTATTCTATAATATTGAAAAATATTCCTTGCCTAATTTTTATCAATAAATTTGTCCGTTGTTGTGTTATTGAACTTCATTTTAACCTATAATTTTTGGCTAGTTTTTGATATGTTAATACTCGTATTTAACATTAATAATATCGAAAATTACTGGTGATAAAAAAAAATCTTTATGCAAATTTCAAATTAGCGCAAAAAATTGATCATGCAGAGTATATTTTTGACTCTTGTGCAAATTCCATGTAGACCATTTATTCATAATTAACGATAAATTATTTTCTAAAAAGTTTTGTATCAAGCGCTACAAATTTTTATAAATATCTCTGTAAAAATTACAATACTAAATTATTAAATATCAACCTCTTACTATGTTTAATTTCTATAGTAAATATTTATTCATTTATTACACTTATAAATCAAAGAACGACTATTCCAGAATAATGAAGGAAATAGAGTTTTATTTTGCTTATGGAATAATCCACCAATTTTTAAAAATTAAACACTATCTACAGATTTGCATCAAAACGTGTCAACCCTCTTTCTAAAATAAGTATTAACCATAAAAACCTTACAATACTGCAAAATCTAGGATTCTTTCTCCAGTTTAATTCTTCCCATTACAACCATACCCTTTATTTACTGTTCCGTATACTCTACATTATCTACATGTCCATTCATATCTCATTCTATAATCATATCCTCATTACCAGATTTTCCTTGCATCATCTCATTTATCATTCTCAAAAAAAAACTGTCTTATCTAGGGGGGTCGCGACACAGTGGTGTCGAGGTATAGTTGGATCAAGTATAATGATATCTGACAGTGATTAAAATCACTATTATAAAAAACGCTTCGATACAAATCTGTAGTTAGTGTGTAATTTTAAATAATTGGCGTATTATTCCAAAAGCTACATGATCTCCTTTTTCCTTATCTATATCCTGATTACATGTTTCATTATTTATAAGTGTAATATATTTAAAATATATTAATATATAAAGAGAAATGGTTTTATTTGAAAGACAAGTATGTCGAATAAAAGAGGTATATAATAGTATTTATCTTTAAAAGATTGTGCTGATCCATATATCTTAACTTTGATACGAAGCTGAGAAGGTATTAATTTTACTATAATGTGTTATTGTTTTTGTGACTTTTACCACTTTTTCACAGCTCTCACCGAACCGATTTCTTTCTACGGTACGTCAAATGATCACAAATCGTATCTAGTCGAAGACATTACCCTTAAAAATTGAAAAAATTTTTCTCGTTCCCTGTACATAGTTCCCCTATATGAAAGTATCCTACATAAGATTTAATTTAAGATATATATAAAAATATCAGACTTTCCGGAACACTTTCAAAAGTTAAGTTGAAAAAATTAATTTTTTGTGAAAAGTTGTCATTTTAAATCGCCTTCTGTGGATAGGTGAATATTCAGATTTATTAAAAAATATACCAAATTATGGGTAAAGACATTATACATCAACAAAAAAATTATATTGATTTGTTCATTTTTGAGCAAGCTAAAGCAGTTTTAAGTAAAATAAAATTGAAAAAATTTCAAAATTACTGATTTTTAAATTTGTAATTTTTTTGGAGAATTCCCCCATTTAGGGGGAACAAGAGAAGTTTATTAATTATTTGTGATCTTTTGACGTATTGTTAAGTATCAGTAAGAACTGAGAAAAAGTGGCAACAATCTCAAAAAATAATAAAACCCATCATAATATAAAAATAATAATTAATACCTCCTCAGCTTCGCACCGAAGCTAAAAATAAAGTTTTATAAAAAAGCTTAATTACCTTTAGAAAATATTAAAACTATAATGAATTTTGTAATTAACAATTTGAATGAATTCTGGAACAAATATTTTTAATAATGTAGTTATATACAGAGTTATTAGGCCTGTCAACGACAGAGTAATTTTGGTAAATGGCGGAAAAATTTCCCAACCAAATTTTTTTTTAAAAATAAGTTAAAATATGTTATGTATAATGACCTTATAAAAGTCCTCATTGATTGGAATTGAGCTTTTTTTTTACAGCCTTGCAAAAGTTCAAAAATATGAGCTTTTTTAATTATCTCAATAACTATATGACTTACAAAAAAATATTTCGTACAAAAGTTGTTTAAAAACAATTAAGCGTTTGGTTGGGTTTAAACAATATAGCGTCAAATCAATTACTTACTCTATAGGTTGTATCTTAATATACACTACACTTTAATGATACTATAAATAAATATACTCACACATACACACATGCATTTATAACATTGTATCTAATATAAGTATAACATGATAAAAAGTAAACGTAAAATGGAAAAAATGGAAAATAAATTTTAGTATTCATATTAAATGTAATGTAACTCGAAAAATATTTGTTTAAATAAAAAAATAAAAGATTCTTTTTATGTTTAAAATTGTTTTTTAAACAACTTTTGTACGAAATTTTTTTTTGTAAGTTAAATAGTTTTTAAATAATAAAAAAGCTCATATTTTTGAATTTTTGCAAGGCTGTAAAAAAAAAAGCTCAATTCCAATTAATGAGGACTTTTATAAGGTCATTATACATATCATATTTCAACTTATTTTTAAAAAAAAATTTGGTTGGGAATTTTTCCGCCATTTTTCCTTTGTTGACTGGCCTATATTGGTATATCATAAATTTCTCGATTGCTCGCGAAATAAATACACTACTCGAAAAATAATAGACTGGAGTTGGTGCTGTTATTTTTATAATTGAACATTTCCTAGCCGTACTCTTTTTCTCAACAGGATATAAATAGACAATGACTTACGAAATACTGGTTCAATAGTTTTTATCAACCAGAAAATTTCTTAATTAGATTTATTAAATATGCTAGTTAATTAGGAGTAATGCCATTTGAAAATTAAAGTTGACACCCCTATAAGATAAAAAATTCTACAATAGTATGTAGTTCAATAATTTTTTTTTTAACGCTTCAGAGATAAAAAACCCTAACATTAATTTTTTTATGAGGACCTCTTTTTCACCTAAATAATATAATAAGATAAAATTTGCAAATTATTTTGTTTTTATAATTTTCTTTATCCAATCAATTGTTCCTTTTTTAAATTATTTAAAAAGTTAGATTCAAAATAGAAATTTCTCACAAATTTGAATTTCTTAATACCGAAGGCAAAATTAATTTGTTATATTGAATAAATAATAAATTATTTTTATGGTAGTATCAAGATAATTTTTCAACAATGTATGATACTGAAATTGTATAGAATAAAATGGTATGTATCTCTTAACGTCATTAATGACTTATCTATGAATAGATAAGTCATCTATTCAAAACATTAGAATAACAACAGAAATTTGGTTTAGAATACTAAACTTATTAATCGAATAAAAAAAATGATAAGAACAAAATTATTTTTGAATCATATTATCTAGATAAAATTGGGAATTTAGTTTTAGATGATTAATGTTACGGTTCTTTTATTAATGAATGAAAAAAAAA
>NW_026099575.1:21536962-21539585 GCF_025091365.1 Daktulosphaira vitifoliae | reverse complement strand
ACTATAAAAAAAAAAAACGCTTCGTTGCAAATCTTTCGATAGTGTTTAATTTTAAAAAATTGGTGGATTATTCCAAAAGCTACATGATCTGCTATTTTTTTATTAACATCCTGAATGAAAAAGGGATTATTAATAAATATTATTTCTCATAAAAAAATTGTGTTGATCCATACACTTTTCAATAAGTTATAGCATTATAAAGTTAAATATAATATAAAAAATAAAATCGAGAATTTTCACATAAAAATAGCATTCGATAGCCATTTTCGCCATGAAGACAATAACAAAGGTCAAATTTTTTTTTTTTTTATTATAGTATATTACATTAGCTTTAATTTAAGATATTTATAAAAGTTTCAGACCTTCCGGAATATTTTAAAAAGTTAAGTTGAAAAAGTTAATTTTTTGTGAAAAAGTTGTCATTTTAAATCCCCCCTGTGGGCAGATAAAGAATCAGATATAACAAAAAAATATACCAAATGAAAGGTAATGATATCATGCATCTATATAAAAAAGAATTATATTGATATGTTCATTTTTGAAAAAATTATGGCACATTTTAGTGAAAAAAATTGAAAAAATTTTGAAAATTAGCGATTTTTAAATTAGTAATTTTTTTGGAGGTTTCCCCCATTTATGGGGAACGGGGGAATTTTTTTCAATTTTTAAGGGTAATGTCTTCGACTAGATACGATTTGTGATCTTTTGACGTATCGTTGAAAGAAATCCGTTCCGTGAGAGCTGAGAAAAAGTGGTAACAGACACAAAAAAAAAAAACACATCATAGTAAAACCAATCTCAGCTTCGCATCGAAGCTAAAAAGGTTTTAAATTATTTGTATTCAGTTTGTGATTAAGTGGTCTATGATACAAAAAATCAACTTATATGTCTATTATTTTAATTTATGTCAATAATTTTTACATACCATTTTATGAACTTGTTGATAAATAAAATCGTTTACTTAGTCAAAATTATAATATTTTTTCACGAATAAATTCTAATTAAATATTCAATTATCTGTAGCTTTTATAGGAAAAAAAAATTGTTTTCACAATTTAAAACTTAGTCTAAATTTATTACATTTACGTATTTAGTTGAAAAATAAAACAAATTTTTTTGTCAAACATTTTAAATTTTGATATAATTACACCATAAAATCATAAGTTCAGATGTAAAAATAAATATTTTATCATTTTTTGAATGTTGATTCAAGTGTTTAACGAAGAATTATTGTAGAAATATATTTTTGAAAAAATTTTACAGACCAACAAGACAACCTCTTAAAAAGAGAACTTTTGTGATTGAGTTTTTATTCAGGAAAGGGATCTTCACAAGAAATGTAAACAACCCTATCTAAATGAAAAAAAAATTGCTAGGGTGTAAATATTTTTGTTTTAATAAATTAATTCATCACATACCTGTCATTCACTGTATGATTGACTAACGATAAGGTACTTGTTTCTTAGAAGTTATTAAATATTTTCAATTTTTATAAAGAAAAATATTGTTTGATACAAAAAATTCTAGAATAATAAGTAGTTAAATAAATTTTTTTTTATCCTATCAGATAAAAATAAAATTATTATTTTCTTTAACGGGAACTATTATTTTTTGTTAAATGACAGAATAACTTTATGTGATGAAAAATATGAAAAATGTTCAATAAATTTTGCTTATAATTTTATAACTTTTTATTGAAAATCCTACGGTAAACGCGTGAATGTTAATAAACATCCACAAAGTCTATCTTCTTTGGACAGTCAATATTCACATTATATCGAAATAAAAATTTATATTATATTTCTAATATAAATTTGGTTGTTTCAATCAAATTTAATGGTGATACATGATTGCAAAAGGTATCTTTTTAATATTAGCTTATGTTGTTAAAATAAATTACCAACTATTTTTCTTTATTTAATTATTATTTTATATCTAAAGTAAAAGAATAATTAGTTATTAAATAAAATACTTATTAATATATATATATATATACAGTATTATTTTTTTATCATAACCCACTCAATTACTTACAGAGTAATAATAATTAAAACATTTTTTTTTTTGGTTTTCTTTAGTTACACATTAATACTAAATTATTAACTATGTAATACTTTTTAAGTTCATCTCTTATATTTTGTAAAGGTGACAACTTTGTTTTTTAAATAGGAACACATATTTTAAATCTAATAAAATATTTTAGTTTTTAATTTAATAGTAATCTCATTTGAAATTTTAATATAACTTAATTCGTTTATTTTTATTTTTTTTTATTCGTTTTTTGGTTTTTTATCACATTGATATTAGGAGATACAAAGCATTGTTATTATCAAAAGTAATAAGGCACATTGTTGTAAGTTTATAAATACACTAACTGACAATGCAGAAAGTATATTTATTGATAGTCATAATTGATAATAAACAATCCGTGACTGTGACAGCAATGTCATAAAAGCCAATTAGCTAATAATAACACTAACAATTATTAAACAAAAAATTCTTCACTAATCTAAAAAACTTTTACCTTTTTTTAGCTTCGATGCGAAGCTGAGAAGGTATTGGTTTTACTATGATGTGTTTTTTTTTTTTTTTTTTTTTTTTTTTTTTTTTCCCCTTTTTTTTT
>NW_026099575.1:21521276-21535928 GCF_025091365.1 Daktulosphaira vitifoliae | reverse complement strand
GATATTAATAAGGAACCAGCAGATCAAGTAGCTTTTGGAATAAAACACCAATTTTTTTAAAATTAAACACTATCTAAAGATTTGCATCGAAGCGTTTATTTTTGATAGTGATTTTAATCACTGTCAGATATCATTTACTTGATCCAACTATGCCACGTCACCACTGTGCCGCGACCCCCCTGTGCTGGGTTTTTTTATAATTAATGCATAAGCTAAAACATACGATAATATAAAAAATATGATTAATAATGTTATCGAATTTAATCTAATTTCAATTAAACATCTATCACTTGTGATCAGCTAACATTGTTTGTTATTCATTGAAAAAAACAGCAGCAATTCATAGAGCAAGATGGATGGCAAAAATAATATATTACCTTAAAATTAAATGTTCTGTACGCAATTTAAATTAGCAGTTTCTAATTTAAAAAGTATTCGGTATTTCAAATTATTTGTTTACATATTTTTAAGAATATTGTATTTTTTAGCTTATGCATAAATTATAAAAAAAAAGTTTAAGTTTTTAAGATTAGTGAATAATTTTTTGTCTATAATATACATAAATATCAGACAAATTGCTTAAAAAAAAAATTTTAAAAATCTTTAGGCTTACTTGAGACCTACTAGAAATATTTCATATAATGACGTTAATATAATATCTTGACTATCAATTTTTGTCTTAAAATTTTGAAACTGAAAAATTTATATTCTACAGTAAAAATCAAACAATTTTAATATACTAATTATAATATTTGACCAAAAATTGAATAATAGAGACCTTTTTTTTGTTTTTGGGATATTTTTAGTCAAAATACTAAAAAGAGCTACCAGAAATTATTTTTTAAAAATCTCAAATTTTCACAAAATGTTCATTTTAATGTATTAAATAAAGTTAATATGGTTCTTATTAAAGTTTCGAAGATCGACTTTTTTTGATTCGATCCGTTGTACGGCCTAAGTCTAAAGCTCTCAATGTATGATTAAAAATAAAGTTGATACCCCAATAAGATATAATTAATGAACATAAAAAATGTTTTAAAACTGATAAATATCTAAGGTTTCAGTAAAAAGCGTACAAAAAAATATTATTTTAAGAGAAATTGAGTAGCTAGTGTTCAAAGAATAACTCTATATGTACTCAAAATATTTAATTCTAAAAGTTTTTTGATGAGATATTAATATCTACTTTCATATTGTTCAGGATATTCTGACATAAAATGCACTTATATTTATTTGTTTTATAATATAAATTTGTGCTGATAATTACATTTTTCAAAAAGTTATAGCACTTTTAAGTTGAAAATATAAAATCGAAAATTTTAACATAAAAATAGCGTTTTTTTAAGTACGGCAACCATTTACATGCAGAAGATAAAGTGTCAGGACAATTTTTTTTTTCATTTTATAGTAAATAAAATAAACTTTAATTTGATATATGTTTAAAGGACGCAGTATTTCCGGAACATTTTCAAAAGTTCAGTTGAAAAAGTTCTATTTTTTATACAATGTTTCAAAGTTTGAACCCCCCCTATATAAGGGGAAATTGTCTAATTTTAATAAAAAGTATGTCAAATGGAAGATGTACTTATAATGTATTTAGAAAAAAAAAAATTGTGCTGATACATGCATTTTTCGAAAAGTTATAGCATTTTTAAGTTGAAAATTAAAAATCGAAAATCGAAAATTTTAACACAAAAATAGTGTTTTTTTAACTACGGCAACCGTTTACATGTAGAAGATAAAGTGTCGGGACAAATTTTTTTTTTTCATTTTATAGTACATAAAATAAGCTTTAATTTGATATATGTTTAAAGGACGCAGTATTTCCGGAACATATTCAAAAATTAAGTTGAAAAAGTTAGTTTTTGTAAAAAAGTTGCTATTTTAAATCAGGGGCGTTAGTTCAGTTTTTTTTTTTGGGTGTGCAAGATTTCAAGTAGGCCACTTTGAAATTTCATAAAAATGATATCAAATAAAAGGGAAATATCTAAGGTTTTAGTATAAAAAAAATTATGTTGATTTGTTGATTTTTGAAAAAGTTATGGAAGTTTTAAGAAAAAAAAGTGAAAAAAATGACAAAATTTATCGATTTTTAAATTTTTAGTTTTTTTGGATATTTCCCCCATTTGCGGGGAACAAGGGAAAATTTTTCAATTTTTAAGTGTAATGTCTTCAACTAGATACAATTTGTGATCTTTTGACGTATTGTTGAAAGAAATCGGTCCAGTAAGAGCTGAGAAAAAGTGGCAACAGACATAAAAGAAAAAAAACACATAGTAAAATTAATACCTTCTCAGCTTTGCATCGAAGCTAAAATTTTACTTTATGTTAACATAATATTAATTTTTTTATTTTGTGAAAATTTAACTTTAATACTTTTTTAACAGATTTATATATAATAATAATGATATTATAACAAGAAATATAAATAGGTTTAGTATTTAGTAAATTATTGAACTTCGGCTGAATGCACGAGTACGAGTTGTTATTAATTTGTTGTTATGTTGTAATTAATAGTATACTATTTTTTTATCATTATTATTAATAATACACGTAGTATATAACAAAGTATTAATTTCATCAATTTATAATGTTTTTATTATAATAGTTATCATTATGACATAATATAATGCATTTTTATATTCACAAAGTCCCGGAATAATATTGTGTAATGATAACGAAATATCATTTGATCACATGGATCCAGATTCAATCGCTTGTAATATTTTGTAAGCATATTATATTCAAGTTCATTTAAGCCTGTTACCCAGAACTCATTACGCATATCTTTTTCACCAAAATTATTTTCATAATTATTTTCATAATTATTTTTGAGGTAACTTCGTAGCTTTAATATTTGTTCTGGTGAATACCTAGGAGTAATATCGTTGAAATCTTCTAGCATTTTTTCGTCCGGATTTTGTCCAGGCATAAGATAACAATATTTCAAAATGAGTGTTGAATCAGATATAACATTTTGAGTAATATCGTCTTTAATTGCCTTTAATTGAAGACTTATATTGACAAGTTGATTGTAAAGCCAATCGGAATTGATTAACTTTTCATGATTAGTGCACTTGGCAATTTTACAGTCTTAAAAAAAAGAAAACTATTAATATATATCAGTGAATGAAAGACACAATTATTAAACAATTAATTTAATATTATACAAAAAAAATATGTGGATTATTCCAAAAACAATACCAACTCCTATTTTTTTAATTATATCCTGATTAGTAATAATACTCAAATAGAAGGGTATAAAAGGTGAAAAAATTTAACTAATAACTCTTTTCTAAGAATTAAAAGTTATATAAGTTATTAATTAGATCTGTTTCTGAACCTCTATGATATAAAATAATCAGAAAAATTTGTGGTATAGTTATTGCTATGCTTTATTCTATTATGGTATTTTATTGGTTTATTGTGTTAGTATAAATATATTAGAAATCCTAAAAAGCACATAAGAAACTGTTTCTCTCATAAGATTTGGCCCTCAGTGACAACATCACACTTAGCAGAATTTGGTTGACATATGGTCAAATAATTTCCTGATATATAACACATATTTCCTGCCTTAAAAAATTTCTTGGTAGAAGAAAATTGAAAACAATGAAAAGCGGTTGTAACTATCTACATAAAGTGGTAGGAACCTGGTTCAAGAAAGCTGATGTATGGACATGGAAATTCATGGAAGTAAATAACGATTACGTAGAAAAATAATTTAGGTTTCAAACTTCTCAACGATGTATAATGTTTTGTACATAAATGTTATTTAGTGGTAATAAAATTAAAGGAGACTTTACTTTAGATATACTCCTCATACCTTAGTCTAATCTAGGTAATGATTAAAAATTAAATGCAAAAATATTTAAATTAGAAAATGGACATGATGACTCTATCTGAGAACAACAATATTATATAAAATTGCAAGGAAAATATACATTCGATTTAAATAAACATATGTGTTCATTTAAATATTTTTTTAATCCAAAATGATTATATGCCTATGTGTCAACATGACCTGCTCTTCCCTACCTATGAATAGGCCCCGAAAATTTATAAACTGTACAATTACATGCTTTCCAAGACTTCATCTTTTTCTTATTATTTGCACTGTTGTTTATATTCACAAAATCACGGAATAATATTGTGTAGTGATAACGTAACGTCATTTGATTATTTGGATCCAAATTTAATCGCTCGTAATATCTTGCAAGCATATTATATTCAACTTCATTTAATTCTTTTATCCAAAACTCATCACGCATTTCTTTTTCAACAGAAATATTTTCATGATTAGTTACGAGATAGTTTCGTAACTTTAATATTTGTTCTGATGAATACCTTGGATTAATATCTTTGAAATCTTCTAGCATTTCTTCGTCTGGATATTCTTCAGGTATGAGATAACAATATTGCAAAATAATTATTGAATCAGATATAACATTTTGAGTAATATCGTCTTTAATTTCCATTATTTGAAGACTTATATTAGTAAGTTGATTGTAAAACCATTCTGAATCGAAAAACTTTGCATCATTAGTACACTTGACAAATTTACAGTCTTAAAATAAAAGAAAATTATTAATATATAATTATTCTTGAAAAACAAAATTATAGTACAATTAATTTAATAAAATACAAAAAAATTATGGATTATTCCAAAATTTGGAATCCAAATGCAATATCAACTTCTATTTCTTTAATTATATTTTGATAAGTAGCTCTTTGATTTATATGTGTAATTTATGAACAAATACTAATTATAGTAATTAAATTTAGGTTGAAATTGATATTTAATAATTTAGTAATGAAATTTTTACGGAGAAATTAGAAAAAATTATAAAGAAAATTAATGATAAAATTTTTATTCATTTATCGTAATATTCAAATAGAACAATATTAAATGGGAAAGATCTAACTAATAAATCTTCAATATTTTAATAAAATTAACATTTTTATCAATTTTTTTAGCTTCGATACATAGCTGAGAAGGTATTAATTATACTATGTGTTTTTTTTTTTTTTTTTTGAGTCTGTTGTCACTTTTTCTCAGATCTCACTGGACCGATTTTTTCAACGATGCATCAACGATTTATTCAACGAATAAAAGAGGTATATAATAGTATTTATCTTTAAAAGATTGTGTTGATCCATATATTTTAACTTTGATGCGAGCTGAGGAGGTATTAATTTTACTATGATGTGTTTTTGTGACTTTTACCACTATTACACAGCTCTCACCGAACCGATTTCTTTAAACGATACGTCAAAAGATCACAAATCGTATCTAGTTGAAGACATTACTTATAAAAAAATTTCTGTCGTTCCCCGTAAATGGGAAAAATCTCCAAAATCGGTAAATTTCGTCATTTTTACAATTTTTTTTTCTTATAACTTACATAACTTTTTTAAAAATTAACAAATCAACATAATTTTTTTTTTATTAAAACCTTAGATATTTTCTTTTATTTCACATTATTTTTTTGAAAATCTAACCCTTAACCTGCTTACAGAGGGTATTTAAAATAGCATTTTTATAAAAACTACATTTTGAAAATATTCCGGAAATACTGTGTCCTTTAAACATATCTCAATTAAAGCTTATTTTATGTACTATTAAATGAAAAAAAAATTTGTCCCGACACCTTATGTTCTACGTGCAAACGGCTGCCGTAGTTAAAACAATGCTATTTTCGTGGAATTTAACGAAAAAGGTAATTTTTATGTAAAAATTACTTTTTTACATGATATATTTTAATATTTAAAACTGCCATAACTATTTGAAAAATGAAAAAATTAAAATAATTTTTTTTATATTGAAACCTTATATATTTTTCTTTCATTTGAAATAAACTTTTAAAAATCTGATTCTAAACCTGCCCAAAGGGGATATTCAAAGAGCAATTTTTGCACACAAATTAAGCTTTTTAGTTTAATTTTTGAAAATGTTCCAGAAATATTGACACTTTTATTTAATCTTAAATTAAAGCTTATATAATATACCTTACTATAAAAAAAAAAAAATCGAAATATATAAAATATAGATTTTCTTCTTTCTAGCGTCCCTATCGCCCAGTATACCATTGGTATATTGCAGTAATCATACCTTAGCCTTATTTGGCTGGGGTAATCTGGTCCTCCAGTTTAGGGGTTGGACGCAGGGTCAACAATCCTGTCTTATAAAAAGATTTCTGTTTAGGATTTATACAACTAGCCTCGGACTAGAGTATGTGTTAAAACGATAGGAAACTGGAAAACGGAACTACTATGTGGTACATGGAATGTGTGAACCTTGCACAAACCAGGTGCGGATATGGACTTGGTTAAAGAATTAGAAAGATACGTAACAAAGTGTGTAGCACTTCAAGAAATTAGATGGGAAGACGCCGTGACAACCAAAATGTCTCAAACAACCATCTATAACGCGACTTATAACGTTATAATTTTTTTTTGGACTTGTATTTTTTTCAAAATATCGTTTTATCGTAAATGAAATGTTATAATCGATATTATACTGTGGAATTGAAATTATGTGGATCTGCCACTGACTTAGCAATTAAGTTTTAAAAATAAATAATCTATTGAGAATTTCCACTATTCGATGATACAGAACAAATAAGAACAAAACATGTAATAAATACATAGCGTATATAAAACAGTATGCAAAGATTGTTGGGAGAAAAATCAATGTTCAACAGATTCAGAATAATTGTATATACTCGTATCATAATAATTAAATGTATTGTAATATTAATAATAAAAAAATTCAATTCAGAGAAATGATTAAATAAATGTAAATACACATAAAACTAATAAATATAATCCGCTTTTGAGCTCAAAGAAATACAAGAAAAATTAATTAAAATACATTTTGGAATAGTAAAAATTTTTGTTTACCGCCTTAAAAATAAGATTTTTCAGTTAAAATAATTTTTTGACAAACCAAAATTTTTAATAAAATTTTGAAAATTGAGTTTTTTTTTTGTAATATAATTTTTAATAATGCACATAATTTTGTAATTTATTTATTTTTTAATTTTTATTATTGAATTTTTATCCATATTTATATATCATATGGTAACAAATAATGTCTTTAAGTTAAAAAAAATGAACTTTTTTATACAAACTTTATACTTTTTTAGAAATGGGGTCTGACCCCCACACGACTATGATCGTTAAAAATAGGCACGTGCCTGCTAAAGGGTTCAGAGGTATGATGAGTTGTATGATAGACTAGGAACAAAGGTAGGCAAGAAAGAAATCTATAAACTTGCAAAAGTAAGAGAGAGGTAATCGNGGTATGATGAGTTGTATGATAGACTAGGAACAAAGGTAGGCAAGAAAGAAATCTATAAACTTGCAAAAGTAAGAGAGAGGTAAATAAGGTGTATAAAAAGTGTTGATAATAAGGTACTCTCATGTGACGATGATGTGAAAAAAAGGTGGAAAGATTATTTTGAAAAATTACTGAATAAGGAGTACTCAAAAGAGATATTAGAGGATATCTTGTGGTATAAGGGACTGGTAGATTTAATTAGTGAGAAAAAGATATGGGAAGCTGTGGTATCAATGAAAAATAATAAAGCAGTAGGGCCAGATGATGTGCCACTAGAAGAATGGAAAAAATTAGGCGGTGTTAGCATAAGGTGATTGAAGGAACTTTTAAATAAAATCTTATTAGAAGGGAAAATTCCAAATGAATGGAGAAATATTATTGTGGTTCCGACATTTAAAAGTAAAGGTGACATACAAAAGTGTGGAAATTATAGAAGCATAAAACTTATGAGTCATAGTACGAAAATTTGGGAAAAGGTAATAAATATAAATGAAACATCGGTATCTAAAAACCAGTTTGGATTTAAGCCTGGTAAGTCAACAATGGAGCCAATATTTTGTGTGAAGCAACTTATAGAAAAGTTTAGCGAAAAGAAAAAAAAGTTGTGTATGGGTCGGCCACCCTTATCCCAAACTTCCACTTGACACNATGAAACATCGGTATCTAAAAACCAGTTTGGATTTAAGCCTGGTAAGTCAACAATGGAGCCAATATTTTGTGTGAAGCAACTTCACAAAGAAAAGTTTAGCGAAAAGAAAAAAAAGTTGTGTATGGGTCGGCCACCCTTATCCCAAACTTCCACTTGACATGATCTCCCACACTATCTACGCTCATATCAGCTGTCTTCATATCGCATTTTATAGCATCCCTCCATCTCTTTTTTGGTCTTCCTCTACCTCTTCTTCTTTCAATATTCATCATAGCGTTTTTAATTCATCGTTTTTTCTTATTCTCCACTCAACACTTACCGTGTCCTTTACTGGGCCAAAAATCTTTCGCAGTATTTTTCTTTCCAGAATTAAGAGTTTTCTTTCATCACTTTTCCTTAACGGCCATGTCTCAGCTCTATAAGTAATTACAGGTCGTATTAATGTAATGTATAATTGTATTTTTAAATCCTTTGAAAGTGATCTTGATCCCAGTAATTTTGCAATACCATAGAGGCATTTATTTCCTAACTGAATTCTTGTCCCTATTTCTAATTCGATTTCATTTCTCTCTGAAAGTATTGATCCTAGGTATTTGAATTGCTTAGTTCTTTTGAAATCTCGGTTGTTGATGTTAAGAGTTGGATATAGTCTTATGGTGTCTCGTCTTTCTACTACCATATATTCCGTTTTGTTCTCATTAATATGAAGTCCAACTTTCAGTACTGCTTTCTCCAGCCGATTCAATAAAGATTTTGTCCGTCTTGTGATTCCTCCATGTTCACCAGATCATCTGTTAAAGTCAGCAGTCCTATGGACGATTTCTGAAATTTGACTTTTTTTTGCGGTGCAATATTTATTTCCCTTATTACTTTCTCTACTACTAAATTAAATAAGATTGGTGACATAACGTCCCCCTGTCTTAAGCCTGATTTAACTAGTATTGGATCCGTAGTTATGTTTTCAACCTTAACTTTGACAAATGTTTCCAAAATGCTTATCTCAACCAGTTTTATAAACTTGTCCTGAAAATGGAATTCCCTCAAGATATTAATTAGGCTTTTTATGTGTACGCTTCATTAGGTTCTTCACAGTTCAAAAGTTTTTCAAAGTAATCAACCCATTTCTTTGCCAGCTCTTCACTTGTAGTTATCAGGGAGCCATCATCATAGAAATCTTTCTTTCTTTTTGTATCCACCTCTGAGGTCATTCACTCGCTTATACATGTGTGCTTTATAGTCGAGTTCTAGCGTTTCTAATATATTTTGAACGTATTTTCTTTTTTCACATCTCAGTATCTTGCTGGCTTCCTTTTGGCGAGTTCTAAACCTTCTCAACGTTACTTCATCGCTAATATTAATTAACCATTCTTGTCTTGCTACTTTTCTTCTTTGCACTGCTTCTTCACACATCCAAATGAACCACGGTTTTGTTATTGATACTTTTTTCCCTAACACCTTCGCTGCTACTTCACTTATACTTTCTTTAACATGTTCCCATGTCTTATCTACATTTCCTTCCATATATAGTTTACTTTAAATAATATTCTGAAAACATTCTGTATACTCCTTACATATTTGTTTGTTCGCTAATTTAGCTATATCTGTTCGTCCTCTATTTGTTAGATTACATTTTTTATACTTCTTAATTTTCACTTTCATCCATATACCAACCAATAAGTGGTCCGAATCCATATCGGCTTCTTGTAAGGTTCTTATATTCAGAATGCTATTTTTGAATCTATTATTTATTAGGACGTGATCAATTTGGTTTTTGTGTCTCCCATTCGGTGAGACCCATGTATATTTATGTATGTCTTTTCGTGGGAACATAGTACTTTTATCCACCAGACCTTTTCCTAAAGCAAAGTTGATTAGTTTGATACCATTATCATTTGTGTTGACATGTAGACTATGTTTTCCAATAGTTGATTTGTAGCATTCTTCACGTCCTATTTTTGCATTAAAATCACCAATACTAATCTTATATCCCCTTTCGACAAGTTAAACATATCTTCTAGTGTTGCGTAAAACAGCTTTTTGTTATCCTCATCTTTATCCTCTGTTGTTGCGTGCTCGTTAATTAGCACCATGTCAAAATTTTCGGATTTAAGAATTTCAAATTATCATATTGAAATACTTAAATTTAAAAGCATAAAAACAATTATAGAATATTAAAAAATCAGTAAAAAAAAATGTTCAGTGGTGTGGAGGGGTTAGACACACAAAATTGTATGTACAGTGTACAATTGAAGTGACACTGAAAAATCGAATTTCATTTTTTTTTAACGATACCTTTTAATTTTTTTTAAAGTATCATAAAAATGAGCTGTGCAAAATTTAAGGTTAGTCCGTGCGTTCAAACATCTTAAATAGAGTTGATGACACAATTTTAATAGAAATAAATAATCTTTATTTTATAACTTTATTTTTGCTTAACTTAGAATTATGATAGTAAAACTAACATTAAGAAAATTTTACTAGAAATTCAAAAATAATATATTCAATGTTCTTTTTTATAATAAATAGCTCACAAAATCACTACATACTACAAACACATAAAAATCTTAAAAATAAGTTGATTTTGTTTATTTTTACTTATTTATTTTCATATTATTCTTCGGAAAACTCTTAATTGTTTAAAAAAAATATTCTAAAAGTTTAATTTTTTTATATCACTTACGGTAATTATACTAGATTTATTTATCTAATTATTCAGTTTTTACGATTTAAGTAGCAAATATGCATACCATTAATTTATTTAGCTAGTTAAACTAAATAGGAATAAGCCCGAAATTTTAACTTTAAGTCAGACATGACTAAAAATTTTATTAAATAGCTTAGTTACCTTCAGAAATGATTAATACTACAATGAATTTTGCAATAAACAATCTGAATGAATTCTGGAACAAATTTTTTTAAAATACAGTTATATATAAAATGTTCAGTAAGTAAGGGAACTTGTCAATTATTACATACAATGAGAATAATGGTTATCTGTTTCCTTACTTCCTGAACATTTTATACATATGGTAGTATGCGATATACATTTCAATGAATTAAAATAATATCTATCTAATATTCATTTGTAATTTTTAATGGTAAATTATTTGAGCAGAAACTCTACATTTAATTTTAAGTAGAATAATGGACAGCAATTGTTTTATATAAAGTGTTCATGATACAAGAAGTTGGTAAAACAATTACAATAATTTATTATATACATAACTATATTGCACATTAATTTTTTTCTGTGAAATTACTAAATTTTAGCTTCGATGCAATGCTCAGAAGGTATTCATTTTATCATTATGTGTTTATTAATTTTGTTTTTGTGTCTGTTACTTGTATTTTTCAGCTGTCACTGGATGAATTTTTTTTACGATTTGTCAAAAGATCACAAAGCGTATCTAGTAGAAGACATTACTATCNTTATCATTATGTGTTTATTAATTTTGTTTTTGTGTCTGTTACTTGTATTTTTCAGCTGTCACTGGATGAATTTTTTTTACGATATGTCAAAAGATCACAAAGCGTATCTAGTAGAAGACATTACTATCAAAAATTAAAAAATTAAAAAGATAGGGAAATTTTGACATTTAATACATTTTTTTTACTTAAAACTGTCATAATTTTTTTAAAAATTAATGGATTAAATTTTTTCATAAATACATTAGTTAATTCCCTTTCTTTAAGTACATATTTTTTGAAATTCTAACCCTTTTCATTATGTTCTCACTGAAGAAACTTGTGTACAAAAATTACGACGAAAAAGACAATTCAATAAAAAATTTCGAACTTTATTTTGTCTTCATAGTAAAAATCGCTACCGTATGCTATTTTTGTGTTAAAATTCTTGATTTCATATTTTACATTTTTTACATTATATTTCTGTAATTTTTTGAAAAATGTATGGATATGTGTATATTATATACACACAACATCTTTTTTTTTTTTTAATCGATCTATTTTCCTTTATACAAGGGGTGTTTAAAACATAGAGAAGTACTAGTAAAGAAACTAGTACTTTTTCAACTTAATTTTTGAAAATGTATTAGAAATACTGTAAATAATAAAATTAAAATATTCAGAACTATTTTTCTTATAAATATATTCTATAGTTTTTAACTAATTAGTAATCACTAAACAAAAATTAGTGGTGATAGAAATATAATTGCTGTATCGTGATTACCGTATTAAATGTTATATTTGTTGTTTTATACTTTTACTGAATTATAGTGTAATACTTTTCTTTAGGCATTAATTTCAAAGGTATTAATTTTACTATGTGTTATTTTTTTGTGAAGACATTACCCTCAAAAATTGAAAAAAATTTTTTCGTTCCCCGCACATAATTGGGGAAAATGTCAAAAAAATTACAAATTTAAAAATCGGTAATTTTCGAAATTTTTTAAATTTTTTTTACTTAAAACTCCCATAACTTTTTGAAAAATAGATGAATAGAAACAGTTATTTTTTATACATAAATGAGATATTTATTTATCATTTTGTGTATTTTTTTTTGTAAATCTGACCCTTTACCATTTCATATTTTACATTTTTAACTTTATATTTCTGTAATATTTTGAAAAATGTATGGAACAATACAATTTTTTCTATATATACTTTATATAAATACGACATCTTTTTTTTAAATCGGTCTATTTCCTTTTATACAAGGAGTGTTTAAAACTTAGAAAAGTACTAGTAAAGAAACTAGTACTTTTTCAACTTAATTTTTGAAAATGTTTCGGAAATACTGTAAATGATAAAATTGAAATATTCAGAACTATTTTCCTTATAAATATATTCTATAGTTTTTAACTAATTAGTAATCACTAAACAAAAATTAGTGGTGATAGAAATATGAAATGAAATATTTGAAATTAGCACGAAAAATTGAATAATAAAATTATATTTTTAACTCTGATAAAAATGTCTCGCAGACCATAGCGGAGGATTCAGAGGGGAGGGCGCAGGAGGCGCGCGCCCCCTCCTCAACTACTGACTTACTGATTAAATAAAAATACCTTTAATTAGGACTTGGTATCTAAAAATTTTAAAATAATAAGTGAATGTGAATTATATAGGAACACCCATTGCTTTATCGAAATAATATCAATAATTTTTTTTTTTTTAATATTTGTAAGTGCCACCCCCTAGAATTATTCGAATACATGAAAAAATAAATTGTACAAAATTTGGAGACGATTGGTCAACTCTAAGACGTGCCCCAAGGGGGTTAAAAAAAACCCCTCAAGGGTGATTTTTTAGTTTTTTTTGTCTATTTCAAAAACTTTAGCTATTGCGAAAATGTTTATTTGGATTTTTTTGTAGGTATATAATTTTTCTATAAAAAGATTTTTACAAAAATTTTCTAAAAGTTCTTATTTAACCCTAAAAAAATAAAAACGTATATGTTCTCTTTTTACCGTTGAAATTAATTTAACCGTTGTTTTAAATTTAATTTTCTATACATTTTTTCTATTATTTACTATTATATTATTTATGATTGTTCAAATCCTACAATTTTTTTAATTTTAATTAAATATGATCCTAATGATATTTAAATATGATTGTTGTTTGGGAATGTACAATTTATCGTTTAGATGGGTTTAAACAATATAGCGTCAAATCAATTACCTACTCTATCGCTTGTATATTAATATACACTACACTTTAATGATACAATAAATAAATAAACTCACACATACACACATATGCATTTATAACATTGTGTCTAATGTAAGTATAACATGATAAAAAGTAACCGTAAAATGAAAAAAAAGGAATATAAATTTTATTACTCATATTAAATGTAATGTAACTCGAAAAATATTTGTTTAAATGAAAAATTATACGATAATTTTTTTGTTTATAATTGTCTTTTAAACAACTTTTGTACGAAACTTTTTTTTGTAAGTTAAATATTATTTGAAAAAATTAAAAAAGCTCATATTTTTGGACTTTTGCGAGGCTGTAAAAAAAAAAAGCTTAATTTCAATCAATGAGGACTATTAGTATGTCATTATAAATATTTTAATTCAACTTTTAAAAAAACAAAATTTGGTTGGCAATTTTTTCCGCTATTTTTCCTTTGTTGACTGGCCTAGATGTCAATTTTAAACTTGAAATGAGCTAAAAGTTATGGTTATATATTCAATTTTTTTTACTATAAATCTTTNACTTGTAATTGAGCTAAAAGTTATGGTAATATATTCAATTTATTTTACTATAAACTTTCATAAATCTTTATCAAAAATTTTTCATCAACTTTAAAGAACCAAAAAAATAGGTTAAAAATGAAAATTTGGACTGATTATTTTTAACATATTAAAAATCAAATCAATAATAAATTGAAAACAATTTTTGTTTTCTTTTAATTATTATTTTATATGTAATTAGTAATAATATAAAAAATTAGAACTGATAGATAAAGTCTAATTGCAGATTTGAAAACAACGCAAAAAGTTGATGTTTTAAAGTATATTTTTGCTTCTGATGAAAGTTCCTTGTAGTCCAGTGCATTTATTTATAGTAACAAATAGTTTTTATTGAAAATTATTGTATCAAGCCCTTTAAATTTTTATACACGTAAAAGTAAAGCAAAATATAACTTCTTTATTATTTTTATAATTTCTCCGTTTAAATTACAATATTAAAT
>NW_026099575.1:21500191-21517531 GCF_025091365.1 Daktulosphaira vitifoliae | reverse complement strand
TTTTTTTTTATTTTTAATTTTTCTAAAATAACAGTATCTTCTATTCCACTTAAGTAATTTGTTTTATTTATATTTTGCCAAGACTTTTGGAATTTATTGAAAATAGGAACATCTGGTTCAGATGACGTATTAAATTTTACTTCAAAAACACTTTTCAATATAATTTCATAAATGTGATGTCTGCATGGTAAGTATAAAATATCACGCCCTAACATTTGCATAGAATTTATTTTAAATTTCCTGGCCCAATCCATCATGCTCGTTAGATGGCCAAGGCCATTAATTGTTTGAAAATTTTTTTTGTTTCGGGGCCAATTTAAATTNATTTTTTTGTTTCGGGGCCAATTTGAATTGTCAATCAAAGAGTTAAATATTCGTTCATTATGTATTTTTATTACAAGTTTATATATTAAACAATGATTAAGTGCACCAATGCTGCATTAGCGCCAAATTTAGATTTATAATTTTTTAAAAATNAGATAAAGATATTTCTAAAGTAGTTTTAAAAAAAAATTTTGGGTCACTTATGGTACTTAGTATCCGAATCGGCAGCATTAGCATTTTTTGATGATGATTTATGTGAAGATACTAAAATTAAAATGGTAAACTAATTAAATAATCAGGAAGAAGATCCATGTACAAACAAACGTATAGTAGTAGGAGTAAATGAAATTTATGATTTTAAAAATAAAAGTATAGATGATTTTATTTCAACTGAGTAAAAAAATGTTTGAAAGATATTACATTGAAACAGATTTTTTAAATATCAATCCTTTGTTTTGGAAAGACTACAGTCAATATATCAGAAGAAAAATAATAGTAAATATTTTAAAAGTTATAAATGATTTGGCAGAGAGGGGCGTCAAACTCATAGAAGAGTATAATAATATTTTAACAAAAGACGAAGCACAAACACAATACCTATTACAGATTGTTACAGAATACCGGCGTTGTTTTCCTAATTGCAATAAAAGCACATTATGCCAAGAATTTTAAAAAAGATAAATTATTTAAAATATGTAGTAAATTTTTTTAGTACGTTTTTTCTTTCTAAATAGTTTCTGGTTGTATATAAATTTGTAAGTTAACATTATTTTAGCTTCAATGTGAAACTGAGACGGTATTAATTTTACTCTGATGTGTTTTTTTTTAATTAAAATTAAAAAAATTGTAGGATTTGAACAATAATAAATAATATAATAGTAAATAATAGAAAAAATGTATAGAAAATTAAATTTAAAACAACGGTTAAATGAATTTTTTTTAGGTTTTTACAATAATTTATAAATTAACAATTTCAACGGTAAGAATAGAACATATACGTTTTTATTTTTTTAGGGTTAAATAAGAACTTTTCGAAAATTTTTGTAAAAATACTTTTTATAGAAAAATTATATACCTACAAAAAAATCCAAATAAACATTTTCGCAATAGCTAAAGTTTTTGAGATAGACAAAAAAAACTAAAAAATCACCCTTGGGGGGTTTTTTTTAACCCCCTTGGGGCACGTCTTAGAGTTGACCAATCGTTTCCAAATTTTGTACAATTTATTTTTTCATGTATTCGAATAATTCTAGGGGGTGGCACTTCGTAATTTTTAAATTTTATAAATAAGGGACACCCTTATATATATATATATAATGTACTTACATACTGTATTATAACTATATATTGAAGTAATTGTGTTATTTATAGAACACGCTACATGTTTTTTATTTTAAATTTATCCATCATAATCTATATTACATTAGCTTTAATTTAATATATATATATATAAATATAATTGTTAGACTTTCCGGAACACTATTAAAAGTTAAGTTGAAAAAGTTGTCATTTTAAATCCCCCCTGTGGGCAGGTAAAGGGTCAGATTTATAAAAAGAATATACCAAATGAAAGGTAAAGACATTATGCTTATATAATAAAAAAATTATATTGATTCGTTCTTTTTTGAAAAAGTTGTGGCAGTTTTAAGTAAAAAAATTGAAAAAATTTCGAATATTACCGATTTTTAAATTTGTAATTTTTTTAGATTTCCATCATTTACGGGGAATGAGGGAAATATTTTCCAATTTTGAGAGTAATGTCTTCGACTAGATACCATTTGTGATCTTTTGACATATCGTTTAAAGAAATCGGTTCAGTGAGAGCTGAGAAAAAGCGGTAACAGACAAAAAAAATAAAAATCACATCATAATAAAATTAATACCTTCTCAGTTTTGCAAAGAAGCTAAAACTACTAATAAGGAATAATAAAGGAAATAGGAATTCATTTTGCTTTTGGTTTAATCCACCAACTTCTTAATATCAAACAGTATTTACAGATTTGCATCGAAGCGTTTCTTATAATAGTGGTTTTAATCACTGTCAGATATCATCTATAGTTGTCCCAACTATACCACATCTATACTGTATTACCGTTTAAATAATAAAATTGAAATATTCAGAACTATTTTCCTTATAAATATATTCTATAGTTTTTAACTAATTAGTAATCACTAAACAAAAATTAGTGGTGATAGAAATATAATTGCTGATTTGAAATTAGCACGAAAAATTGAATAATAAAATTATATTTTTAACTCTGATAAAAATATCTTGCAGACCATTTATTCATAATTAACGATAAATTATTATCTAAAAAGTTTTGTTTCAAGCCCTTTAATTTTTATTCGCGTTTGCCTTAAAAGTAATAACTACTTTATAATTTTTTATAAATTTTCTAAAAAAATTACAATAATATTTAATGTTTTATTAAATATCTATTGCTTACTATATTTAAATGCTATAATAAATATTTATTCATTCATTATACTTACAAATCGAAAAACTACCTATCAGGATTTAATTAAGAAAATGATAGTTATTATTACTTTTGGAATTTTCTACCAATTTCTTCAAATTAGACACTATCTACAAATTTTCATCGAAGCGTTTCTTATAACGCTTTCTTATAACTTCTGATAGTGATTTTAATCACTATCTGATATCATCTATACTTGTCCCTACTATGCCACATCCACACTGTACCGTGACCTAATTGTGCTAACGTTATAGATATTTTGTCTAGATTATTAACTTTGTATTTTTAGTTTTTCTTTGCCTCAATTTTAACCCAACAACTTGAGGTCGGCTACCCTTATCCTAAACTTGCACTTGATACTATCTCCCACATCATCTACGCACACATTAACCGTCCTCATATCGCATTCAATAATATAATTCCATCTTTTTTTTTGTCTTCCTCTACCTCTTCTTCCATCAACATTTTAACGAACATTTTAGTGTGAAAAACCTTAAGATACACTTATTTAATTTGTTTATAAATTAAGCTACTTGTATATCCCAAATAGATATAATTTACATTGAAAAATGGCAATTAAATTAACAAATATATTCTTAATATATCCAAAAAAATTTTTTTATAAACTAATTATACTATTTATTGATGAAATATTTTTATTTTTTTTATAAATTATAATTTATTTAACAAAATTTGTTAAAATAAAAAAATTATTATTTTCACAAGCATATCTTTTCTACTAATTTTTAAAAATTATTTTTATCTATTTATATTGAGAATCAATAATAACTTGAAACATAAATAATTCAGTATGAACGTTCAAAAACCCTTTAAACATGCATGCTTCTTTTTAAATTTAAGTGTATCAATAGTTTTTACTTACCATTTTATTATTTTGATGATAAGTGAAATAATTTATTTTGTCGAATTATAATACTTACAAATAAAAATATAATAAATATTATTAAATTATCAAATATCTGTCGCTTTTATAGTAAAAAAACTTTTAAAAATAATTTAAAATTATTCTTAGCCTAAATTTATTGCATTAGCGTATTTAAGTTGACAATACAATTTTTAATGTCAACCTTATAATGTAAGTATTATTTTTATTACACTATACAAAATAGATTTAAATGTAAAAGTAAAGTACAATAATGATCCAGTAAAGTAGAGTTGAAGAATTTTTTTGATTATTGTTGATTGATCAATTTATGCATAATTTATGCATATCAACTAAATGTTATATGATTATCATTTGTAGAGGTAGTTTACTCATAGAGGATAAGTAATCGGAACCTCTTCCTTTTTATCTTTTTAATGGTATAATACATAAAAAAACCTGAAATTTTAATTTTGTTATGAATAATGTGGATGATCTGTTGATATGCAAAACATTTCAAAATAGGCTATTTTTACCGAAAAATATATAATTTTTGGCTTTAATACCAAAAACATCTAGAAATCAACATTTCAGATATGTATTCCATTTTGTCTTAAAATACATTGTATTATCATTAATTTTATGTAGATTTAAAGAAGACGTCATTTATGTTAAATAACGTCATCAGCAAAGCAAATGTTTGGAGTACTATAAATAAAAATTTTTCAATAATTCGTATACAAGTACAAAAATAAAAAATAAGCAAAATAAATACAATACTTTCTCAGCTATGCATCGAATCTAAAATAAATGCTTAAATCTGATTTAAATATAAAATAATATAAAAATAATTTAAAATTTTATTATACTTAGGTTCACATAATTTTTTTTTAATTTACCCAAAAACTTTCTAAATATATCTACCTATTAAGTTATCTTGAATTTTTTAAGTAATTTTTAGCATTACTATAAAAAAAAAAAAAAACTAAAATATATTTTTTTTGTTTTATGTGTAAATAAACATTCACATGTGCCTAGGTTTATAGCAGTCTTAAGTGTAAAATATCTGATCCATTAGATACAAGTTAACTTACTATATATTTGACTTAAATGAATTGGTTTGACCAATAAACATAAAAAAATTATTAGTTTTACGTCCTTCTATTTCACGAACTTAACATACTACAGAGGGAGGTGGTCTTCTTTCACATGTTTGGAAGTCAAATATGGTTCTTGATTAGGCCAATTGTGGATAGGACGGGTATTATGGCCGGCTTACACCAGAGACCAGACACCACCAATGAGAAAATCACAAGAAAAATCTCGTTGGTAGCTTAGGAATCATACACAGTACCTCGTGTGCCGAAGCATATGTTTATACCCACTAGACCAAGCCGATAAAAAAATACCTAACATTTTGTTGAAAATTCTTATGAATTCAATTTTGTAATTATATTATACATGCATTAACAAAGTATTAATATATCTTAGGACTTATTAAAAATGACAAAATCTGTTTGTACACATTTTTTTATTATATATAGACGTATTTTAAAATACAATATGAAAGAAATATTTTTACATGTTTATGATATTTATGTTTATGGAAATTTATTCTATACATCAGATTTAATAAAAAAAAAAATGTAGATTATGGATAGTAGGCATAAGGATATGCTCCATATGTAGATACATAAGGTGATGCAACATATGGAGAAACATATGGGGAAGCAACATAAGAAGCAGCATAAGGTGCAGCAACGTAGGGTGCAGTATAAGGGGATGCTAAATATGGAGAAGTATAGTACGGAGAAGTGTAGTAAGGTGCGTAAAGTCCTCGTTTACTTCGGTCATTTTGTGTGGCTGGAGGAGATGATTGATCAACAGATGGTTTTGTCTGTTCTGCAGCGTATGTAGATAGCATGCACATTGCAATGGTTAAAAGAGCTACAGATCCCTAAAATAAATTTCAATAAGTAAGGAATAACAAATTAGGTTTATCGATATATATTTGTAATTATGTTAAAATTTTATGCTCTTAAATTTAAATATTCAATAGTTAATAAATTACCCTAATTATATAAAATAAATTAAATAAATTTGAAAGTTTTTATGAATAATTTTGTTTTATTTTAAATTTTAAATGTATTTTACTTGTAAAAGAAATTTATATTTTAGTATTGATGTATTTAAATTTATTGTTATAAAATAAATCAATACAATTGATGAAACAATATTATTAAATAGTGCACGATATTTAAAAAAAATAAATATTAAATGAAACATACATAGTGTTTGGGATAAATAAATTTTCCTTAAAAATAAACTACGTATCAAACATTACTTTTTACCTGGAATTTCATTTTGGACTTGGATTGATTTTGCAAATGTAGTTTAAAAACTTATGGAGCTAGAAGTTGTCTTGGAAACTAAGCAATAGACTATTGATGAACATAAGTTTGTCCTGTCTATTTATATGATCAAATTTGGCCGTGTACTGCCCAATTGTTATTCAACATACAATTTCCAGTGTGTGTCCTAGTTACTTCATACAAGCTTCGATGCCAAAATGTAACAGTAAACAATCGAATCATAATGATTTCCATCTCCTCTGAACTTAGGTGAAATGTTTTTTTTCTCTTTTTTCACCATCTTTTTTATTAGTATTCACTCGACGGTCCTTGATGGTCAACGGAGGGATTTTGCAATTATATCTCAATGGTACGGTACTGTTTACGCACGACATAGCGATGTGACGTCGTAGTAAATATAATAGTAGTAGTAATAATATTGCATTATGCATTCAATGTTAAATTTAAAGCAGGTCCTTGGTCATTTGATATTTGACCTCTTCAGAAGACTTTACTAAGTTGTTAACTGGAAACAATATGCGTACATGAAACGAATTCAAAATACTAAAGAATTAGCGAATCGCCGTATAAAACTATAATTTGTAATTTAACTTAGTACATTAGTAAAATTTAAGGTTAATTATATATATATTTCTAAATTTTTCTTTTTTCTGTTATTTCTAGATAAAAGTAAAGTAATTAAGTAAATTCTAAAGTAATACAAAATTGTTTATATGATATAGAACATTTTTTGGTAAAAATATTGATTGTTATAATCTTATATTTGAGTTTATTTATAATGAAATTATAAAATTTAAGTTGTTTCATCAGGCTTGTAATTTATGTAACAGATCTGGACGTATATCATTTGGAACAAAAAATAATTGAATTTTGTCCTCAAAAAACCTATTTGTTTGTTTTATGTACAGAAATTTTCTAAATACACGAGAAATGAATAATGTTTAAATGATACTTTATTGCGATTTTACTTTATACTTTACTGATTTTATACATCCATCATAACAACTCTTAATCAACCATTAGTCAGAAAATAATTTGTTTGTTTTTAAAATTTATTGGCTTTTCACTGTAGTAATAACTATAATTATTTTTCTTAATGCCAACAAAATTGTTACAATTGTTGAAAAAAAATTCAGTTTTGACAATTAGTTTTAAAATTGTTTATAAATAAATCTTACCAATGGTAATAGGATATTTAAAATTATCTAAGTATTTTATACATATAATGATTGCAAGAAACAAAATATGATATAAGTCCTCGCTAATATTTTAAGCTATTATTGATCTTTTTCATATTATTTCCTTCATTTAAAACATTAAGTACGAGGTTATGACTAAACTTTTTAAATAGTATCTTAACATCTAAAATTCGCTTTGTGTAATTTTTTGATATTACATCAGACAACTAACCTAAATAAGTAGTTTAATCAATAAATGAATACGTGAGTATGTATTTTATATGTTAACAATCAAAGTGCTAGTCATGGTAAAATTCTAAGTGTTTGTTATTGAGGTGCCAAATAGTAAACACAAACGCTTCATACTAAAGATAATTACAAGATATTCAAAAAAAATTTGAGCCTCTTCTAACTCAACAATCAAGTTTTCTCTAAAAAATAATATTTGTTTTGGCCACAACATCGACAAAATTGGACAACTGTCAAAAAACAATAAGAACAAGTATGTATGCAATTAAGTGTTTTTCTCGATTTAAAATTGTACGATTTATAAGTTAAAGAGCCAAGAATATAAATTCTTTTTTAATATGTTATTGAATACAAAAGCAAGGGCCACTGAATTATATTCTGAATTGCAACTAGTCAAATAGGTAATATGTTAATCAACCAAATCTAAATAATCAATCATATTTTATCATGTTCAATCATTTTTATCATATTTTAAATAAAAATAATATTATCTCTTATCTTAGCTAGATGACTTAATAAATAGTTATCGAAATGTCCTCTAAGATAGATTTTTTGTTATATAAATATTTTATATATCTACGAGTAATGAGATGTTCAGCAGTACTCGTCTATAACAAAAATTATATTAACTAAAAAAGTAATGTAATAAATCTGGTTATTGACGAGTCAAAAGTTAATTAAAATTAATCGCC
Organism: Daktulosphaira vitifoliae; assembly: GCF_025091365.1. NCBI lineage: Eukaryota > Metazoa > Arthropoda > Insecta > Hemiptera > Phylloxeridae > Daktulosphaira > Daktulosphaira vitifoliae. Next base: position 21,509,356 of record NW_026099575.1, on the reverse strand, counting down.
ATTTAACATTAAAAAAATAAATCAAATATAACTCTCTACACTTTTATGAGATAATCATTTAATGAAAACACTAGGTAGATACAAATAGGGTAACATTTTCTATATAACTTTAATAAATAGAATGTATTATTTGTTAATTTTCAAAACATTTTTTTTTTGATAATAGTGAAGATTAAAAATGTTTTAGTAACGTATATTAGGAAGGAAAATGTTCACTGCATTTTCGACAACAAATTAGAAATTCATTTGGAAGGAAGGAATAACGATGAGAAAATTATTAATACATTTTTCTACTTTTTATCTAAATAAAAGACAAATTATTTTATCTATCACTTAGATAATTTTAATATCAAATACATTTATCAGTTCTAGATAAATTTTTGATTATCTATTCTCAACACAACCCAAAATTATTTTTCACGCTTAAAACATGTATTGAATCTGTATTTGTTCATATGTTTGCATTTTTCGCTTATTATAAGCATAATGATGAAAAATGGTGAAGTATATTATTTGATTAGGATGTTTGGAAATCTTTTGTAATATCATAGAACATTAAAATTATAATGAAACTATATAAATCAATTTTACAACATACAAGATAAAGATTGCACAAGCTATAAAGCTTAAATTATAAATTCATACCAACATAATGTATTTTTGAATTATTAACTAAATAGAACCAATTGTGCTCTGTTCATGCAATATTTGCTAAAAATACCTAACGTTAATGTGCGTACACGTATAATTTGCATGAACACATCAAACACGAATATAGTGTGAAGGAAATAAAACCCTTCTATAAATTATTTCATTTCACCAACAAATTTAATATTTACCCTGAAAAAATTGTTCTATTGTATAAAAAAAAAAAATAATTTCTTTCATTATTACGTTTTTATTTATTTAATATTAAGTCTTTCGTTTTATTTCAATAGCATAATAGTAGCGCATAGCAACAAAATAGTTAAATTTTACATTATGGACAATTAAAGTTTCGACTACTTTTCATATATTATTATACTCAGCTCAGTCAGCAACACGTCGTGCCTAAGTGCGTAGAGGTTGGATTCTGTTGCGCATCGCTATACAGTTTTTTTCTATCCTTTTTAACAAAAGCATAACTTTTCAAAGAGAACGTTAAAGAAAAAAAGAGTAGTAATAAATTCTGGAATGTTAAAAAAATAATGCTTTTGGTATAATCTACCAATTTTTTTAAATCAAACACTACCTACAGATTTGCAACAAAGCGTTTCTATAGAATAAAAAATTTCCGTCGTTCTCCGTAAATGGGGAAAATCTTCATAATCGGTAAATTTCGTCATTTTTACAATTATAACTTCCATAACTTTTTCAAAAATTAACAAATCAACACAATTTTTTTTTATTAAAACCTTAGATATTTTCTTTTATTTGTCATATAATTAAGAAAATGGGAGTTATTATTACTTTTGGAATTATCTACCAATTTCTTCAAATTAGACACTATCTACAAATTTGCATCGAAGCGTTTCTTATAACTTCTGATAGTGATTTTAATCACTATCTGATATCATCTATACATGTCCCAACTATGCCACATTCCTACTGTACCGTGACCCCATTGTGCTACCGTTTTTATTATAGATATTTTGTCTAGATCATAAACTTCTATTATTACTTCCTGACTCCACTGTGCTCTGATTTTTACACTTAGAAGTGTAAGAAAATTTTTTTTTCAGGTGCCATTTCTAATTATATATACATCACACTTTTGAAAAATTCATATTATACTGTAAATTATTTGTATTAAGTTTATACATTACAAATAATTGCATACAATTATTTAAAGAAAATTATAAAAATTTCCCTCGTATAGTAAAATTATTTTACAAAAAAAACATTTTAATAGCTTTAATTTATTTTTCTATTAATGTGATTAATAAATTGTACAAATGTTCAACGAAAGTATTTTTGACAGACAAAAAATAAGAAATTGATTTTTTCTTTTTAAATCTTTGAGATTTTATTTCATTTATGTGTATCATTTTTTGATTTATAATTTTATTTGCATTATAAAAATGCACTTAATTATATCAATAGACTTTTAAAAATAAATTCTCTAAATTTATTTAATTGTTATTTATTCTGTCTAAAAATAAGATTATTTATTAGTATATTTACAAGAACTGTATTATTTATGGCCAAAGAATTATTTTATTTTTTCCGTTTCAAAATACTACAAAAGCTACATAGTCAATAAAGATATTAAGGCACCCAAATTCAATCTTTCTGTAATAACACAAATGACATAATACGTAGTTTTTAAATTATATTAAGTAGTTACATTCAAGCTCTTCAAATATTTATTATCAAATGTCTATAAAAAAAATCTGAATTTAATGATCATTTATCGTAATTAATTTAAAAAACAACGAAAATATCATTAATAAATATAAGTATTAGAAAATTAAATTTCAAAAGTAATAAAAAACTAATAATTTTTGTTATAATGACATTCATTAAATTATCATAACTGAAAAGTATTATTACAGCGTGTTCAGTATAAGAATGTATTATCTTAAGCCAGCTATATTTAATTATAATTAAAATAAATTACATTTAGTGTAATTTTTCTAATAATTCCTTGATATTTTAGGAAAAGTAATTGATAGCCAGGTCAAAATAAAATAAAGATTCCCGTAGTTACAAGCAGAGAAATCTAGTGGTCTAATTTAATTTATAAGTAAAAAATAAAAAATAAATTTAGGTTGTCAGATATCGTTTACACGTTACCAATAAACACTTTTTTATGTTTCGGTATGGTTATCAAATAGATTTTTACAATTATTTTAATGTTGTCCTACTGATGGTAGTCATTATTATTAAATCGTAATATATTATTATCAACCAGTTACTTTTTAATAAATAATCGACAAAAGTCTATGTTTGATAACACCAAATATTATTCAGCTACTTATTGCTAGCAGACAAAAAATGTATTTAGAAATTCATAATCCCTTCATACCATAGGTGAGATTGATTCTGGCCTAATTACTTCATTAATTAGATGCGGAAACTCTCACACCAACCCAACCGGTAGGCACATGACTGTGCGATCTCACGACATGTCTAGTCGTAGATTGGTCGAGTCACGTCTAAGATAAGAATGTCCACTGCTTATTGAATCATCTCGGTTCGTCCGACGTGGAACAAGGTGTGCGCACATGTTATTCTTAGACGGTAAAGCCAATACCAGCGCCCTTTAAGGTCGTCTTTGGTCTCAATGTTAAGCCTTTATTTGAGTCCATGCACCTTGAGGCGTACAAAATCTAAATTTCCTAACTACTACACTCTTTATAGTAATAATAACTTTTTCTTGTAAAAAGTTCTTAGATATTAGATATATCATATAACTGTACCTCATAACTAGTAAGTTTTAAAATAGAAAAATATATTTAGTATAATTGATTATGCATTTTAATATTAGGCACTATATGAAAAAAATATGCTGATTTCAATATTATTTAAAAAGTCATTCATATGAAATATTTCTTTATCACATAAGTGTATTAATTTAATGTCATAACACTTAGTTCATAGCAATTTGTGAATCAAAAATTATGTTTGTATAGATTTATTAACTAACATATATTAATACATAGAACAAAAGAATTAGGAACTCGATACTATCTTCATTTTTCATGATTAATAATTATTAAGCAATGAATTTATACTTATGATTACTACAAATTTTAAAAATTATGAACAATATATAAACATCTTTATAATATCACTAAAAATGAGTATTAAAATAAAATTATAATTTATTATTAAAAACTAAGAATAAAATAATAATCACTCCCAGAGTAGATACAAATTTTAATATATAATATGTTTATTGAGTCTTAAAAAGGAAAAAATTAATTATCAATTTAATTTTAAATCATAACAATTTAAAGACTAAGTAAAAAAATTTTAATAATTTAACTTATTCAAACTTATTAGTTGTATAAAATTAAAAATAAATAATTCAATAATTATGATTAAAACAACATTAATTTAATTTATTTAAATAAAACTCAACAACTTTAGAGCAAAAAAAAAACATTTTAGTTTACATTTTAATAAGTTTTTTATGTACATTAAATTATTCTAAAATTTTTTATTCGTCATTGATTAAAACACTAACAATAAAATACTAAAATATACATTATTAGTTTATGTTTATTTTTGTTGATAAAAAAAATAAGTTATATAGTAGTATTAAAATAATACTTTGTATTTAAGAATATTATAATTATATATAATGGTAATTTGACTGTAACTAAGAATAATTTGAAAATTTTGTTAACATATATTTAGTGACGCAACAAAACTACAAAGTCAGGCTACTTAAAATTATATTTTTTCATCAATAATTTGTAATGTAAAATTTGTCATAATCATAACACTAAATTATTTTTAATTTTGCTTGTTTCTTTGAGATTTTGCATCAGTTAGAGGAACATAGATAACACCCATGAGTTTTTCTTTGGACAGTGACCCATCTAATTTTTTATCAATTACTTCTAATACCTGATCACCATTGCTTGGTCCAACCGGTAATACTAATCTACCTCCGGGTTTCAATTGATCAATTAACTAAAATAAACATTAATTTTTATTTCAATTATTTAACTTTAATACAAATTAAATTGTCTAATTCCAATGACAATAAATTTTAAGATCCCAAAGTGTTAAGAAATATTAAAAAGATATATTGGTCATATTAAACATTAACTTGTTGATTTCTTTAAAAGTATTATTAAAAATAATATATTTACTGATTGAGGAATTGATTCAGCTGCTGCGCCAACATGTATTGCATTGTATGGAGCAAATTTTTCATATCCTAACCGTCCATCACCAACTGTTAAAAAAAGAAAAATTTCTTAAAATAAAATAGAGTTATTACTAATATATAGTAGAAATAGACATGTAGTATATCATTACTTTCTAGTATTACTCTTTGGGAATTTAACAGCTCTGGATTATCATTTGCAATATTTTCTATAGACTTTTCAACAAGTTCAGGTATGTGATCGATTCCAATTGCTTTTCCATTTTCTCCTAACATGACTGCCATACAAGCAGTTAAATAACCAGACCCTGAACCAATATCTAAAGCTCGTTCACCTTCTTTGAGTTGATCTTTCAAAAGTTCTAGAGCATAAGCATGCTAAAAAAGATAATCCTAACTTAAGTAAGAACATATTAACTGAAACTTTTAATAATCATTAAAAATATTAGATATTTTTATTAAATATTAGATAGTCTATGATCATTTCTTGATGACAAAAAATATTAGTGTATAGGTAGGAAAATTATTAAAATGTTCAAATTCATAATGAAAAATTAGTTTTCATAATAAGTTACATAATTGGAAAATTATGAAACTTTTCTTACCAAAAAATTTTTTTTGTTTAATACAATAGAAAAAAATATACACTCATATTTAATTAATTTAAAAGAATTGTTTTGTAAATTTTAATTGTTTTTAAAAATAAAGTAATTGTCAAAGCATAATGTTTACAAAACGAAATCTCCTTAGATTAAAAAGTATTAAAAATAATAAGAATCACTATAATTTTACCATATGAGGTGCACTGATTGTGACACCAAAACCAATTCCTTGAGGTTGATCCAAATATGGTGATTTAGAAGTATAATGGCCACGATCAACAGCTTTCATAACTCGTTCAACCTTATCACTTTTAATAACATTATTAGCTAAAAAATATATTTAATAAAATATTATTTTTAAATGAATTTTTTTTTATTTAACTAACTATGTATACATAAAAATACATCAAATAGCTATTAAAAGGCTTTTCAATTTTATATATTCAATATTGCCGAGATAAATTATATTTGTGAAAGAAAATTTTAAATTTTATTAACAGAAAATATGAATCTAAATATTTTCTTAAAATGTTATTCAGAATATATCAACTACTAACCAGAAAATTTTATATAGGCTTAAGAACCAAGTATTATGTTGAAATGGAAGTAAAGTTTAAGTGGAGAGGACTAATATTGTATCTACTTAAAACAAAATTAAAATAGTTCTTTGAAAATAGCTCAAAAAAAATGTATAAGTACATATAAATTTATTCCTCATTAATTTTATTGAAATAATGAAAAAATATTATAATTCTATTTTTTACTATAAATTTTCAAAATAGTAGTTGTGTAAAATACATTTCATAAATCAAACAATTTTTAATGTAAATTTAAAATATATTAAAAATACATACCCTAATAGAAATATCAGGTTTAAAGTGTTAATTGTTAATAATTGAGTATTATTATCTATTGTTGTATGGTCTAATTACGATTATTTATAATTGAACACATAATAAAAAATAAATGTTATTTCAATTTAAAATAAGTAATTAATATATTACTTTTCAGAGCTACAAAAATAAAAAAATACTTTTAAAAGTTAAACTTACATGGGGCTTAGTTTTTAAAAAATTAATAAATTTGTAAAATTCTTAAGTTTAAGAACATTATTATAAAATTTGTAGAAATTCTTCAATATAATTCTACATATCATTCAAATAATGGTTAAATTCCTACAATAATGTTTTAATAATTAAGATATTAATTAATATATCAAATGATATGCAGATCATTAAAATTAAAACAAGGAAAAAAGTTCAAGTTCACATTCAATAATCTCAAATAGTTGATTTGTAAATATGTTTGATATTTGATTTTTATATGAATCTTAGACCAAACAAAGATTATGATTTGTAATTAATGTTTGAAAAATTTTATAAAAAATCAATTCCTATATACATTTTTTTTAATTTAAAATAAGCATACAATGAATTAAAGATAAAAAGAGGCTCTAACTAATAAATTCTTGATATTTTTATGAAAAATAATGATATTCTTAACAGGAATATCTTGTTTAAGTTATAATTCTTTATAGAAAATTGTTAAGAAATTATTATCATGAATATAATGACTAGATATTTTATCCTGTCATTTTTTTTGAGAAAATACCTCTCAGATTTTGCACAAGTTCGAAATTATTTCTGCCATGAGATCGCCAAGCCATTGCTTTTTCAACTAACTAGTGAGAACAACTGATTGAAAATAATGTAGTTTAACTAGAAAAATACACACAAAGAATATAACTACAATAAATATAACTACAATAAATATACAAGGTATATTTAAATAAATAATTTAATTAAATTTAGCTTTATTAATCATAAAATAATTTTATATAATAAATAATTATATGATTTAAAATAGACTAAAAAAAATAGGAAATAAATTTTAACAGAATAATATTATCTAAATCTGTGATAATATTATCTTAATCGTGTTTTTTGAGCTGTTAACAATTGGCTTGAGTTTTCCGCTAGATAACGTTGGATAACTGATGTAGCTCAATATTTGCTTTTACATAGGAGTGAAGCATTTATCAAATTTATTAACAATACTATTATTGATATTCTAAAAAAATTAATAAAGAGTTGATAAAAACTACCCTAAAACTTGTAGAAACATTGTATGCACCTCATACAAAGTTACAATAATTCTATTTCTTCACGAAAGTTTAATATTTTCGCCACTTTTTAATAATAGATTGATTTTACCAATGAATGAATGAGTTTTTTAACTTTTAAAGTTCTTTATTAATTTATATTTTGATGTCATACTCATAATATTAATAAATGTTGTTGCCCGGAAACTTCTCTATACTAATAATGTAAAAATATTTATAATTTACTAATATTAGTTTAAATTCATTATTAATTATTGAAAATTAAAATTGTTAAAAGCAAAAATTAAATTTAGTGTAGTAATTTATTTTACTATTAAGTAGAACATTTGTCATTTGTGCTAATGTGATATTGCAAAATAAGCGGGCTGCTAAATTAATTGTTTTTTTTTTTGGAACTCGCGCGACGGTCAGTAGCGATAGTCAATGTGATTACCGTATTAAATGTTATATTTGTTGTTTCATACTTTTACTGAATTAAAGTGTAGTAATACTTTTGTTTAGGCGTTAATTTTAAAGGTATTAATTATACTATGTGTTATTTTTAGCTTCGATGCGAAGCTGAGAGGGTGTTAATTTTACTATGATATGTTTTTTTTTTATTTTATTTTTTTTTTTTTGTGCCTGTGAACACTCAATCTCAGCTCTCGCTGGACCGATTTTGATGAACAATATGTCAAAAGATCACAAATCGTATCTAGTCGAAGACATTACCCTCAAAAATTGAAAAAAATTCCCTCGTTCCCCGTAAACGGGGGAAATCCCCCAAAAAATTACAAATTTNTTTACCTATCATTTGGTATATTTTTTTTATAAATCTGACTTTTTACCTACCCACAGGGGGGATTTAAAATGACAACTTTTTTACAAAAAATTAATTTTTTCAACTTTTGAATGTGTTCCGGAAGGTCTGACACTTTTATATATACCTTAAATTAAAGCTAATGTAATCTACTTTATAATGGTAAAAAAAAAATTCGGACTTTATTTTATCTTCATGGTGAAAACAGACATTAAACTTAATAATAAAAATACGATTTTTGTAAAAAAATTCTTTTTTATATTTTTAACTTTATAATGCTATAACTTTTTGAAATAGTATGGAGCAATATAAATCTTTTTTTTGTATTTGCATGATGTCTTTACCTATAATTTTGTATATTTTTTTTATAAATCTGACTTTTTACCTCCCTACAGGGGGGAATTCAAAATGACGACTTTTTCAACTTAAATTTTGAAAGTGTTCCGGAAAGTCTGACACTTTTCTATATATATTAAATTAAAGCTAATGTAATCTACTTTATTATGTAAAAATAAAATTTCGGACTTTATTTTGTCTTCACGGTGAAAATGGCTACCAAATGCTATTATTGTGTGAAAATTCTCAATTTTATTTTTTACATTTCTAACTTTATAATGCTATAACTTATTGAAAAGTGTATTGATCAATATAATTTTTTTATAGGAAATACTATTTTTAAATAATTTCTTTTTTCATTCGACATACTTTATCTTAATCAGGATATTAATAAGGAACTAGCAGTTTATGAAGCTTTTGGAATAATCCACCAATTTTTTAAAATTAAACACTATCTAAAGATTTGCATCGAAGCGTTTTTTTT
>NW_026099575.1:21383425-21500163 GCF_025091365.1 Daktulosphaira vitifoliae | reverse complement strand
AATATATACTAATTATAATTATTAAATTTAGTATGAAATTGATATTTAATATTGTAATTTAAACGGAGAAATTATAAAAATAATAAAGAAGTTATATTTTGCTTTACTTTTACGTGTATTAAAATTTAAAGGGCTTGATACAATAATTTTTAATAAAAACTGTTTGTTACTATAAAAAAATGCACTGGACATCAAGGAACTTTCATCAGAAGCAAAAATACAAGTTTAAAATTGACATCCAGGCCAGTCAACAAAGGAAAAATTGCGGAAAAAATTCTCAACCAAATTTTGTTTTTTTATAAGTTAAAATAAAATATGTATAATGACATACTAATAGTCCTCATTGATTGGAATTGAGCTTTTTTTTATAGCATTGCAAAAGTTCAAAAATATGAGTTTTTTTAATTTTTTCAAAAACTATTTAACTTACAAAAAAAAATTTCGTACAAAAGTTGTTTAAAAGACAATTATAAACAAAAAAGGTATCTTATATTTTTTCATTTAAACAAATATTTTTCGAGTTACATTACATTTAATATGAGTACTAAAATTTAAATTCCATTTTTTTTCATTTTACGGTTACTTTTTATCATGTTATACTTACATTAGACACAATGTTATAAATGCATATGTGTGTATGTGTGAGTTTATTTATTTATTGTATCATTAAAGTGTAGTGTATATTGAGATACAACCGATAGAGTAGGTAATTGATTTGACGCTATATTATTTAAACCCAACTAAACGCTAAATTGTACATTCCGAAATAACAATCATATTATGTCAATTGCCACCGGAATATCTGGTAATATTTTTCTTTTTCTTTGCCTTAATCCCAACTACTTGGGGTCGGCCACCCTTATCCTAAGCTTCCACTTGACACGATCTCCCACATCTTCTACGCTCACATCAGCTGTCCTCAAATCGCATTCAATAGCATCCCTCCATCTCTTTTTTGGTCTTCCTCTATCTCTTCTTCCTTCAACATTCATTTCTATAACTGTTCTTACAGCTTTCGATTCTTCTTTCCTCATACCATGACTAAACAATCTAAGTCTATTTTCTGTCATCTTATCCACGATTGACGCAACACCTATACTTCCTCTTATATGCTCGTTCCTTATCCTATCTTCTCTAGTCACTCCACTCATCCAACTAAGCATTCTCATCTCTGCTACACTTATTCTCTGCTCTACTTTCTTATCAACCGCCCAACACTATGAACCATACATCATAGCTGGCCTCACAATTTCATACTAAATTTAAAAACTATAATTAGTATTTATTCATATATTATATTTTAAAATCAAAGAACTACTAATCAGGATATAATTAAAGAAATAAGAGTTCATGTTGCTTTTAAAATATTTCACCAATTTCTCTAAAGGAAACACTATCTACAGATTTGCATCGAAGCGTTTCTTATGATAGTGATTTTAATCACTGTCAGATATCATCTATACTTGTCCCATCTATGCCTCGTCCACACTGTGCCTCGACCCCACTGTGCTATCGTTTTTTTTTTTTTTGAGGGGGGTATATTTTAGTAGCCTGCTCGAGATCGCCAATGCAAACTGTATCTTACCTTAGACACTGTGACCAATAGCCAATATTTCGACAGACGAGTATCAATTCTCGATCGCACATCTCATAATGAGTACGATATCAAAGCATGTTCTTTTAAGTTAGGTTATATTAAAACTAACCTACTTTGTAAAATTAATTCAATATATCGATTTGACATTTGAAAAATAGACTAAAATAATACTTCTTTATATTTCTAGTCATACCAGTTTTTAAAACACAAACATTTCTCATAAACATATCAATTTATTAAAAACAAATATAGTAATAAACAATTTTTAATGAAATAAAAAACAAAATTTATAACAATGAAATTAATTAGGTTGTACATAATAAATGTGTACAGTTCATGTTTTTTTCTTTGTATATATACAAAATATAAAATAAGAATAATTTTATAATTTTAATAAGGATGATGAAGGAACGTTTTAAAAGTTTAATCAATTTAATTACATGAAATAAGGGAGGTAAAAGGGTAACTCAATTAAAAATGTTCTTNGGGAGGTAAAAGGGTAACTCAATTAAAAATGTCTCGGACACTGTTTGATGGGTTATAAAATAATATAGAACTATTAAAATTTTATTCATGTTCTGAATCATCAGAATCGGAATGAGAACTAAAATCAGAGCTAGAAGAAGAATCATCATCATCTGAATAGTTTATTTTTGTAATCTTTAATATTATTTTGTCTTTTAATTCATCTGATTGCGCCACGTAAATCTCTACACTACTTGAATATTCAAGTTTCTTTGACGATTTACATGTGTCCTGAGCTTTTGTAGGCCGTGCTCTGTTAGAGGAATGTCCTGTTGAATTTTAAGAAATAAAATATTATTATTATAAATTTTTTCATTAAAGTGTATAAATTAATTTTGTACCGTTGCCATGATGGCAGTCAGTTTCTGAATCATTTGTAATTTTTGATTCGTCGTCTGAATCAGATGTTGAAGACGTGGCCCTAATCTTCAACACCACTCTATTTTGTGGCCCATATTTACTAGAATGAAACTCTACACAACTAGAGTATCTACACTTCTTTGATGGTTCATATCCGTCAAAAGTGTTTGCCCTCTTTAATGAATGTGAACTATTATACAGTTCTGACGACTTATCTGAAGTAGATGGATGTTTATCCATATTTTCATAACCTGGTAAAATATTAGAGAAAAATCAACAAATTAAGCATGACTATTATTGTAAAAATAACAAATATATCCGATGATTAAAAAAATGTTATTTCATACTTTTTTGACGTTCAACTACATATGTCTCTTCGTCATGTTCGATTTTTCTTTTCGTAGATGATTCGTCAATGTTTGTCGAAAACTGTTCCACGAGTATTTCATATGGATCCCTCCAATAAGAAGAACGTGATTGATCAATATTTTTTATTTCTTTGACAAACGGTTCAGAGTCTTCCTCAGTTACTGGAGCTGCATTAGACCGAGTAGATTTGCGATGCGAACGCTTCGACTTGTCTTTTGCTGTAATTTTACTAATAGATTCAATATTAGGATTGTCAATCAAACTTTTGTTTTTATTGACAGGAGTCTGTTTCTTAAATGGAATTTTAGGTTTTCCGTGTAATCGTTTGAGTTTGGCAAACAATTTTTGCGTCTTCGAGCTCATCGTTACAAATAATTTAAATAATTAAAACTGAAAACTGTCAACGACGCAGGCTTTGAGAAAAATTCAAAAAATTTAAGATGATCTTGAAAGTCGAAAAATTCTCAAAGTTAACCTGAGAGTAAAAATTTTTGCTAATTTACAAATAAAAAATGGTATCCATAGAAACTATTAACAGAGAACGTACATTTAGGCCAGTCAACGAAGGAAAAATGGCGGAAAAAATTCCCAACCAAATTTTTATTTTTTTAAAAGTTGAATTAAGATATGTATAATGACATACTAAAAGTCCTCATCGACTGGACTTGAGCTTTTTTTTTTACAGCCTCGCAAAAGTTCAAAAATATGAGCTTTTTTTAATTTTCTCAAAAAATATTTAACTTAAAAAAAAAAGTTTCGTTCAAAAGTTGTTTAAAAGACAATTTTAAACAAAAAAAGGTATCTTATATTTTTTCATTTAAACAAATATTTTTCGAGTTACATTACATTTAATATGAGTACTAAAATTTATATTCCTTTTTTTTCATTTTACGGTTACTTTTTATCATGTTATACTTACATTAGACACAATGTTATAAATGCATATGTGTGTATGTGTGAGTTTATTTATTTATTGTATCATTAAAGTGTAGTGTATATTAATATACAAGTGATAGAGTAGGTAATTGATTTGACTCTATATTGTTTAAACCCAACTAAACGCTAAATTGTATATTCCCAAACAACAATCATATTATGTCAATTGCCACCGGAATTTCTGCTAATCTTTTTCTTTTTCTATGTCTTAATCCCAACTACTTGGGATCGGCCACACTTATCCTAAGATTCCACTTGACACGATCTCCCTCATCTTCTATGCTCACATCAGCTGTCTTCATGTCGCATTCAATAACATCCTTCAATCTCCTTTTTGGTCTTCCTCTACCTCTTCTTGCTTCAAAATTCATTTCTATAACTGTTCTTACAGCTTCCCATTGTTCTCTCCTCATAACATGACTAAACAATCTAAGTCTATTTTCTGTCATCTTATCCACGATTGACGCAACACCTATACTTCCTTTTATGTGCTCGTTCCTTATCCTATCTTCTCTAGTCACTCCACTCATCCAACTAAGCATTCTCATCTCTGCTACACTTATTCTCTGCTCTACTTTCTTATCAACCGCCCAACACTATGAACCATACATCATAGCTGGCCTCACAATTTCATACTAAATTTAAAAACTATAATTAGTATTTATTCATATATTATATTTTAAAATCAAAGAACTACTAATCAGGATATAATTAAAGAAATAAGAGTTCATGTTGCTTTTAAAATATTTCACCAATTTCTCTAAAGGAAACACTATCTACAGATTTGCATCGAAGCGTTTCTTATGATAGTGATTTTAATCACTGTCAGATATCATCTATACTTGTCCCATCTATGCCTCGTCCATACTGTGCCTCGACCCCACTGTGCTACCGTTTTTTTATAGTGATTTTAATCACTGTCAGACAACATTATACTTGATCCAACTATGCTACGTCACCCACTGTGCCGTGACCCCCCTGTGCTGGGTTTTTTTTTTTTTATAATTATGTTACTGATTGCTTCAACAAGATACGTTTTGTGATCTTTTGATTTAATGTCAAGCAAAGTCTGTCAAGTAGAAGTGGAATAATCGTGTATAGTGACACAAGAAATAAAAAACATAGCACAGTAAAACCAAAAGTTTCTCAAATAAAAATTGAAGCTAAAATAGCCGTGTTTATAAAGTGTCATTAATTTAAAATACTGCCGTCAATATTTTTCATTTTTTTGAAAGAGTAATTAATCTATCAGTCCCCANTTTTCATTTTTTTGAAAGAGTAATTAATCTATCAGTGTAATATAAATAATTTTTTTTGTAATAATTGTAATTAACATGCCTTTAAAAATAGTAGTAGGATATTTATTTTTCAGTTGACAACAAGATAATGCAGAAGATTATAATTCTAATCATTTCTTTAACATTATTATGGGTTATATAAAAAAAAATTTGGTATAAAAAACGTTATTAAAGCATAAACTAAATACTCCAAAATCAAAAAATTATTTTAAAACCAATAGGTTTTATGTTTTGTTTATTATTTTTAATGATATTAATAGATGTTGTCATAAATCTGTATTTTATAACATGCTACATTGTAGTAGTTTATTAATCAAGATTTAATTCTTTGATAAATTTACTCTAAGTAAAACTTAAACTACATATAATTAGTTGAATATAAATGTTTTATTGAATACAAAAGTATAAATTATAACAGTTTTTAAATAATTACATAGTAAATTGTATTATAGTTTTAATTAACATTTTATAAATATTTCTTATTTTTTATTCTTTATTCTTTGTTTTATTTTAGAATATAAATGCAAATATTTTGTATTGCATGCCTAATTTATACCACTGAAGTCATAGGTCTTCTCTGGGTAATTAAACATATAACTAATAACTTTGTTGAACTCTGTTTTCTATGGCAAACTACACGGATATAATTAAATGGATGCATAAGTAAAAATATTGTTTGAATACTTTAAATGCGCTGGGAGATTCTCGAGTGTGTAAGCTTCTCGATTTCTGTTTCTATCAAAAAATCGATACATGATCAAATATGTGCTTGATTTTTTACTGAAAGTACTTTCAATTTTATGTGGTGATACTTGTGTAATAGTTATAGTCTTATAATTGTGGTATTTTCCAAAAAATGTAAATACCTAAGGGAGTAAAAATATCATCATCACATTCAAAATCATTGTCCCGAATTGAAATCTTTTATATAGGAGTAATAGTGTCCAAAAGTGGCTTTTCCTTTGTGGCTGATCACTCCGTATAATTCAAATACGGAATTATAGCCATCCACATCTATTGAAATGAAAAATGGAAAAGATACTCTTAAAAAAAAATTCATAATAATGTTTTTTTTTACGTTTACATAAACATTACGTACTTGTCATTTATTTTTTCGGGTTTTAGACTATTTATGTTATAGGTAATCCTACCTAGATGAAAACATAAAATACATGGGAGCTCTTTAAATTGTTGCCCTTTTAGGAATTTGCATTTTTTTCCACAAATGTCACAAAAATGTTCATCTAATATTTCAGGTCTTAAATATTGTTCTATTGCATATTCCTATTAGTCAAGTATATTAATATAAAAAACAAATTTATTAATTTAACTTTAATTTTGCTTTTTCTACATTAAACATATAAATTTACGGTTTATATATATTTACCAGCGAGTCATATGTCTTTCCATCAATAGAGCGAATAGGCAGAGAAATATCAAAAAATGTGGAATACTGCTCTTTACTTATATTGCACATTATGCAAGTAAGGATTTCGACCTGAATGCCTGAAACATGTTAATGAATAGTAAACACGATGAACTAATAAAATACTAATCAAGTATAAAAAAACGGTCATATTAATTTTTATAGTAAATACATTATACTTGCCACTGAATAGATTACTAATCATGTTAGCGGACGATGTAAGTTGCAACTTCTCGTCCAAGATGCCCAAAAAGTATCGACCAAACTCTTGGACGTCTTGCTGGGTATCTGTGTCCTCCTGAGTCCAACCAAGACTGTTTGTTAAGTCCTTAGTCTTAACCACCGATGTGTCAGGTCCAAGTATTTCTACGAAAAGCCTCTTAAGTTGATAAGCGACGTTAAACCAAACGTCGTCGCCGGAATCATGAGGGAATGTCAGCTCCAACAACGCGTTACGAAACTCAGGCGTGTGTAATATGACTTGGACGAAAGCATTTAAGTAACAAGTGGCCCCTTGATTTTTAATACCCCGGCACACTGAAAAATAATTGATAAAGTATTGACTATAATTGAACATTATCCTTTACAGAAAAGATATTTAAAAGTTAAACTGTTATTACCTGGCGAATCATGTTTAGTTTTAGTTATTAGTTGTAGACTAAACAATTGTTTCTTTGGCAATTGGTACTTTTGCGGAGGAGTTCCCACAACTTTTTCAACACTTTGGTTTGATTTTAAAGTGTTGAATACCATAGTCCAAGAATATATCTAATTTTATAAAAAAAAAAAACACAAATTATGTATTTATAAGTTTAAAAATTATTGATGTTAATGTCGTATATTGGTGATTGCATTATGAACTATCTTTAGGAAACACAATAATTTTAGAATCAAAATACTGTTATTGTATTGTTTATTCAACTTTAAACGGGTAATGTATTTATAATAATATTTAAAAACCATAATATACATGCTTTAAGCTCATCAAGATTTGATGGATTCGTCAAATTGACTATCTCTTCTTTTATTGTTTTCTTAATTTCGGGTTTATTATTACTTTGAACTTTAGGGCTTTTTTCGTGGTCTGATTGTTTTAGATCAGGTTTGATACAGATACAACAGAAACACATATTATATGTTTGCTGTAATTGATTTTTACTATATGTCCATACACTGTTCTTTTTATTAGTTGCTAAAGTTCGTTAAAGAATTAAGCTACAAACTTTTAGTTTTAATTTTTATTACTTACATTTTTTCAAAGATAATTTTTTTACACGAGTCCAAGTATCTTTCAGTAACCTAAATAATGCTTTACTTTTATTTAATGTATTGTGAACAATTTTTAAACCCATTATACGATTAATAAAGACAAGAACTAATCCTTTATTAAATAGAGTTCCTTAGAAACTTTTTTTATTTATAATAAAAAATGAACTTTATAAAAAGAAATACATTTTGTGTTTATACCTACAATGATTTTACTTACAAGTAAAGTTTTTAGCAAACGAATACAATTTGTTAAATTTTATAATAATATAGTAAAATATAAACGAAATAACTATTCTTTACGACATTGAACTGTATGAATAATTATTTGTACTAAATTTTATAAATTGTTTACTCGATTATCATAAAGGATTTCAATGTTTTATACAGCCAACATATTATTTAAACTAAGTGAACATTATTTATGCAATCAACTTAAAAATATATATTTATTATTATTATTAAATCTTCCTAAATTAGCTTGTTGCATTGAAATTTTTATTTCATAATATAATATTAAATACGAGATAATTAGCCAAAAAAATATTATGTCTCTAATCAAAATATTAATTCTATGCATAAATTATATTATAGCAATTAGATGTAGCATCGATTGCTATACATCAATTTAAAAAATACATTTTATACATATAAAGAAGTATTATAATTATAACAACGTTATGAATGTGTTAAAACTTTCATGGATTGTCTTGTTGCTTGAGGATATATCCATGTTTACAATATAACAACGTTAATATATTCAATTAAAATAAAGATTTTTGATGACTTTACCTATCATTTGGTATATTTTTTTTTATAAAATTAACCCTTTACCTGCTCACAGGAGGAGATTATTATTACTAAAATTTTAGTTCAATTAGATAAACTATCTTTTTTTTTTTTTAGAGATTCTAGGAATTTAAATGAATTTAATATAACTCAATTCAATTCTCAAAACAATAATGGTGGGTAATTTTTCTTTATTCTTTACCAATATATAGGTTTTTTGTTACATTAAAATATTAATAGTATTTACTTTGTAAATAATTGGAAAAAATAACTCAGCATCCAAGGCATACCCAAATAAATCAATATACTAAATTATTATAAGGACATAATTGTAAAAAATAACTAAAAAACTATTTTTCTTTTTTTTAGTAATATTTAACAAAACACAGTTATCGATTATTTGGCATACATTAAATTAGAGGTTACTAGAATATCTAATGTGCAGCAATCAATTTTTCAACAGTTGTCAAATTTTAATAATAAAGCACAATATTCTAAAAATATTTCGATTGAAAATATTGATTATTTTATGTTTAAATCAACACAAGATGGGTTGAATAATATGGAGTATAAGTAAGCGTATGAATAAAGTCTCAAATAATGTCTCTATATTTTTTTTTTTTAATCTTTGTACTCTCGTAGAATATTAATAATAAATTTACATAATATCTAAGTTTAAATTATAGGTTTGTGAACTTCTTGAAGTTTTTGTGATAACATTTTGAATAATTTTATACATTTGGGCCAGAACTCTTCTATATAACTTCTTAACAAGGCAATTTTCGGTAATAAAGTTTTTCTAATTTATCAGATAAAAAAATATTTTAAATGGATTGATTTTAGAAGCAATTAGAAAATTAAAATGTAGAAGTGCCTCAGATTCTGAAATTATTAATTTAATTGGAAAATGGCTAAAAACTTTAAAATCTATATTGAAGAAAAAGAAATCAGATAATAATACTAATTTTAAATATTTAAATACACTTTTATACTTAGAATTAATGAATTTTTTATATATATTTACATCCTCAAAATAAAGTGATGAACAAAAAATTAATATATCTCGACACTAAAAGTTTTTCTCCGATCTGACTAGACCTTCCCCCCTAAGAGTGGGTGAATTAATAATTTTTTGTGTATTACATTAGCAAAAAAAAGGCATTAAAAATTAGAAAAGTGCTCTCATAACAGTCGACATAGAGCGCCGTATTGAATCCACTCTTTTGCTTTTAATGGTAATGCCCCCGACTTAACTCAGCATTAATAGCATAACATACAATAGTATTTATTACGATAATTATGACCCATTAGGTTTATGATTTAAAACTCTGAAATTTAACTTTCTTACTAAGTAAAAGGTCAGTAAAAAAATGTATTTTCTATAACTAGTTATTTATCATTAAAAATAAACTTGTGGGCTAAAAATTAATCGGTTTTAACTTTTCAATCAGTTCAAAAATAAAAATTGAGATTAGTTATCATCCACCTTTTAATAAAACGCATAAACAATTTTAATTGCTTTTATTTTAAAAATACGATCCATTTATTGTTTTATTTAATTTTTAATAATTGGTCAACCTGTTAACTCTCTGTTCTGCAACATAGGTAAAGCAATATATTAAAAATGGTACCGACGACCATTCCGGTAATCTATTTTGATTTTTTGCAGAACTCAACAATTTTCTTTTATTGAGTTGATTGGTATTCAGTACAGAAGTAATAACATATAGTTCAACTTGCTAGACATTTTTTTTTAAAGCGTTCATTTCGTTTATTTCAATATTCCTAATTATTATTATTAGAGTTTTTTTATTATGGACGAAACCGCCAAGTCAGATAACTCTACGTCCTCGTACTTAAACGTAAGCGTTATAAATAATTATATATTTTTTAGTGTTGGTTAAGTATTTTCGCCGTCGTCAGAATTGTGATAATTTGTGTAACTAGATATCTTAGCCGGTATATATTTATTAGCACGCTAAATTAATAATTTAATGTTATATGCCTTAAATTAAAAATTCTGATTTATTAACCAGTTAATATATATTTTTAATACACTTTAAATTTAACTAAACTCAAATTAAAGGTATCAAATAATAATTGAGGCAATAGTATAGATTGGTAACAAATTCAAAAAAAATTTATTTTTTATTTTTTTATTGAAAACTGAGAATACATATCTTAATAATCTGGTGAAAAAAAAAATCAAATTTATGTATAGAATACAAATTATGTTAAAAACAAAATTATATTTATTGTTAGTCTTAGTGCATTATATGCATACTTTTATTAAAAAACAAACATATTAAAATATTTTTGTTTTTGATAACTATAATTTTAAATACCTTTATTTAATCATAACTCACGTGAATCCATAAGTGGCCAATCTTATAGTTTTATATTTATATTATAATTTCTACTAAAAATTGTTAACTGACAAGTTTTTATTTCTAAACATTCTTTTATGTCTAATCTAAAAATATATATTATTATTTCAAATTAATTTTCATAGTTCTGATAGTTTTTGTTTATATTTTATTGGCTAGTTTAAAATTTTATTTTAAAATTGTTAACAGACTTAATTTAAATTGCTTTCAAAAACAGTATAGTTTTATATAAATAAATTAAATTTTTTTTAGAATGTGAACAGTATACAACACTTAAATGATCCTAATTCATTTGATAATGTACCTGAAGCAATTAAAATTTTGGATTTACAACGTATGCTGATTGAACAGAAAAAATCAATACTCTCATTAAAATTGAAAGAATATGAAGATGCTATGTTAGAAAAAGATAAACAAATCTCATCATGTAATTTAGAAATCATGAAAATTCAAAACAATGATTGTATACTTAACAATTGGTATAAATCTGTCGAAGAAAAGTAATAATTCTATCAATCATCAATGTTAAATAGTTATTTTATTATCTATTTTTATAATTAGTTTTTTCTTTATTTTAGAGCTAATTTTGGTCATAACATTTATCAACATATGGTTTCAGAATTTAAAAATGCTAGTGACCGTTTAAATAGACATGGATATGACTTTGAAGCTATTAAATCAAGACATAAAGAAGTTATATCTTTGGTTGATAAAACAAAAAGTAGTTTTCAGGAAAAAGTTTTAAGTATATCAAATTCTATTGAAGACTCTTTGAAACATGGTCTGTTAATCTCCAATATGCAAAATCATTTTTAATAAAATAAATAAAAAAGAATATATATATATATTTAATAGTTCATGTTTTGGTGTGTGTGTGTTTTAAAAAATAAGAATATTTGTTTAATTATGAGTGTATTTTGTTTGTTGTTCTTTAGGAATCAGTAAAAAGATTTATAGTTACTTCCTCAGCTAAAGATTATTCTTAATCATGAATTCTCTAGTTTGGGATAAAAATATTTTTAAAGGTTTTAAAAAATATTTTTAGTTAAAAAAACTTACTGATTTTCTTTTTGTGTATTTGCATAGATTTTTTAATCATGTAAAAATGTATCACTAAATTTTTTATTGAATATTTGCTTATTTTAATTTAGTAAACTAATGAGCTTTGATTTTAACTGTAATAAGTAAATTTTTAATAATTGAGAATTTTAACTTAAGTAGTAATTTAAATAAATAATGATTTTTAACCAATACCAATATTATTATTTTATTAGATTTAGATTAAACTATAACGTAACAGTTTTTTAATAGAAACAAAGAAAACAAGTATTATAAAATGCGCATAAAATTAGTCAATACATGTTTTTAAACATATTTATTATTCTTTAAATTTCCAAAATAAGAGAACAAACCATTTCACACTTTTTTTAGAGTTTTATTGATATATGTATTGGCCAAAAATATTGTTATTTTTTAAATCAACACTTGTCATAGAAAAAATTTCTAAAGAACCATTATTTGACTAAAAAATAGGGGGTATCATTCTTAAATAATCACACTGTATATGTGTTCAGCTATGATAAAACAAATTTTCACTAGTTAATTAATTCACAGTCAATATGGAAAAATTGAAGCTAAAAAATGAAATGGAAATTTTAGAAAATCAACATACACTTGAAATAGCTAGTTTTAAATCAAATTTTGAAAATGTCTCAAATGAGTTAACAAAAATTCAGACTGAGGTAATTTAGATTGTTAGCACAGTTAATAAATAATATACACTTTAAAATCTATTTACTAATATTTTTTGTTTTAAGTTGTGTATGTAAAATATTTTTATGCATTATTACAATTTTAATAAATGTGTAAAATGAACATTATTTTTTTTGTTTTTATTATTAGAAAAATGTATTGCAAGATGAATTGAATGATACAAATATTAAATTAACAGAAGAAAGAAAAGTTTTTCAAAATAAAATGTGTGTTATATATATATTTTATTCTAAATATATTCTAGTTAAATTTGAAACTGTTTTTTAATCATAATTTTTATTTTATAGTCAATATTTTGAGAATGAACTTAGTAACAAAGTTTCTGAAAATGTATTACTAATACAACAAAATAGTTCTATTAATGAGAAGTTTAACAAATTATTGAATGAATTTCAAAATATGAATGATGAGAAACTTAACCTTTTACAATCAATGTAATAAATTTAAAAATTACTATTTTCTCCTTATATTATCTAATAGGTATTTAAATATTATAGGAAAGAAAAAGAAAACCAGCTTGCTATTCAGTTATGTACTATAAATCAACAAAAGGACCAGATTAAAAATCAAATTGAATTAGACAAGTTAAATGAAGAATTGAAGAAAAATATTCTGAATTCAGAAAA
This sequence comes from Daktulosphaira vitifoliae, assembly GCF_025091365.1. Lineage (NCBI taxonomy): Eukaryota > Metazoa > Arthropoda > Insecta > Hemiptera > Phylloxeridae > Daktulosphaira > Daktulosphaira vitifoliae. The sequence goes on along the minus strand of NW_026099575.1, from coordinate 21,486,811 downwards.
ACATATTCAATACCTTGAAAAAACTAATGCAAACTTATTAGAAGAGTTGAAATTATTGAAGATGGCTTATAATGATGATCAAAAATCGAAAGAGATGAAAACAGATTATGAAGAAGTAAGTTATAGTCTAGTAAATATTAATATAATGTCATTTTTAGCTTTTTAACAATCAATTTTAGTAATTATTAATTCATTAATAAGCCATAGCTTATTATTATCATATATATTATGTATTATCATAAAGTTGTCCTAATTCAGTCGAGTTGAAAAAGTTGTTTTTATCTTTTTTAATTTCATTACTCATAAAAACTTATTATCTTTTAGTTGCTAAAAGTACAGGAAGAAAAGTTAAATAGCTGTACTAAAAATTTGGAATTGTTTAATGCTAATGAAATTTTACTGAATAAGGAAAAAATTGAATTAAAAACAAAATTAGATGCATCTATAAAAACAATTGATGGTTTATTAGAGGATAAAACAGTTAATTGTAATTTAATTCAAGATTTACAAAGTAAAGTTGATGTGAGCTGTTACTTTCAATCAATTTAATTATTATTCATTTGTAGATTAATATAACACTTTATAAATTTATATGATTTTTGCAGACATTAAATAATGATTTAAATAATGCTTATCAAATGTTAAGAGGGTCAGCTAAAAGTTTTTCTAGTCAAAAAAATGAGATCGAAAGAGAAAATATGATTTTAGAAAAAGAAAAAATAAGATTAGAGAAAGAAAAATTTGAGTTGGAAAATGAAAAGAAAGAACAATGTCAAAAAATTGAAAGATTATCATCCAATTATGTAAGCAATATATTTAAATACATTATATGTATTTAAATTCAAATAAAACATATATCATATTATGATCCATGTTATCATATTATACAGGGTGATCAAACTCTGGTAAGACACTCATTTTCTCAGAAAATATTGAGAATTTTAAATTTTATTATAGAGAAAAAACATCAAGTTTAAAAAACTCTACAATAATATGTAGTCAAACCATTATTTTTTTCATTCCTTCAAGGATAAAAACTCTTATTTATAATTTTCTTAAATGGGAACCCTTATTTTTAACTTTATAATATGATAGAAGAAAAAATTACAAACAATTTTGTTCTTATAATTTTTTTTATCTGATTAACCGTTTGTCCATTACAGCTTGTTAAAGTTAAGTGATTTTAGGCCAAATTTCTATTGTCATTTTACTGTATTAAATACAGAAGTCATTATTTTTATTTGCTGTTGCATAAACCAAGTTTTATTGATCAAGTTATGACAGGTAAATTAGCTATAAAAATTTACTACGCACTAAATGAGTAATAACAATAATAGATTCAAACCGAGTTTTTGGTGTATTATTAATAGCTAAGTCTATGGTTTTGTAAGACTAAAGGATCTAACAAATATACCGGTTGTACTGCCACCGATATTATGAAGCGTAATAAATGAAAATATTTTTTTCTGGAAGTCAAAATCTTAAAACAATAATAAAACGTAAACGGTTGTTTGGATAAAAAAAATTATAAGAACAAAATTGTTTGTAATTTTTTTTTTTCTATCATATTATCAAATCGAAAATAGTGGTTCCAATTCAAAAAAATTATAAATAAATATTTTTATCCCTTCAGGGATAAAAAAAAAATTATTTAACTTCATATTATTGTAGAGTTTTATAAACTTAATAATTTTTTTTTACAAAAATTTTAAATTCTCAATAGTTTCTGAGAAAATAAGTGTTTTACCAGATTTTGATCACTTTGTATATTATACATATTATATATTTTTACCGGGTGAAGAAATATTAGTTAATTGAAATTAAATTGTTATTTTTATACAAAATATTGTCACATGTTTTAATAAAATGGATTAATAATAATTTTAATTTATTCTATTGATATTAATATTGTAGAACATTACTTTCACTAGAGTATAATTATATTACTTATATGAGTTTATATACATATTTCTATTATGGAAATTAACAAATTCAAAATTTTAAACTGTTATAATATTTTTAGATGAAATATAAGGCTCGTGCTAAAATGTTACATGAGGAACTCATGAAAATTCGACGTCCAGTTATTAAACCAATGAAATCTCAAAATGAAGCAGGAATTACTATTGAGGTTCTTTGTTGCATTTATGATTGTTTTATTATATACCATTCATAAAATATTTAATTTTTAAAGTTAAAAAAAAAACTAAGTGAAATAAATAAATTGCCAAGTGTTATACTGAAAGTTTAACTAACTTGATAAGTCTTAAAAATCCTAAGTTATTTCTTATAATTTAACATTAATTATAAAAATGGTTTAGTGCAAAAATATATTTAGTGTATTTTCAACAAAAACCATTTGAATAACGGTTTTAAAGTAAAATATATTTTGATTAAATTAGGGAAGCAAAAACTCAATATTTGAGTTACTTTCCTCACATTATATCTTAAAAGTAGTTCAAAAATTTTTTATAAATGAATAAAATCTCAAGACCTGATTATTTCTTATTATATTCTTAACTTTTTTTTTTATGCTAAGCTATTAACAAATATTAAAGCTTTTGATAATTATTTTGTAAGAAAATTATAATTTTGCTTTTTCAAATTTATTAATTAATTTATTAATTTACAGATACTGAGTGATGATGAAGAAAATGTAAGTTAGATAAGTAGTTTTTGATAAATTCATTTTATTAAATTCAATTTTTGTACAAAACAATTAGTTATTAAATTTATTTAATTTTCTAAACTAATATTACATTATATTTTTTTATAGAAGGAAGTCAATTGTTCCTTTGATAATTTTAAAAGAAATTCCACTCAGATAAATGATATTTCTAATTCAAATTCAAAGAAACAAAAAATGTTTGAAGGCCAACTATCATCAATTAAAAATTCAGAAAATGTATGGACAAAAGTATATTTCCTCTTTACTAAATAAATAATAACGGCTTACTAATAAAATTATGAAGATTTATTTAAGTAGTAAAATTAAAAATTAATGTTTGCACTAAATATACTCAATTTACATATATTTTCAAGTTAACTAAACTCCTTGTGCCAAAGAAAATTGACAAAATTGGTATTTATATAAGTTTATGGGTGCGACACGAGAATATATCATATTTCATATAACCATAATCTCTCATCAAATTATTGTACAAAATTTTTATTTTTATTAATAAATGAATTTAAAAAAAATTATTCTACATAAAAAATTACAAAAGTATTACTTTTTTTAATATTTGTATCATTTAGATGCCTTGATTTTTTAAACAATTTTTACTTTTTTTTTTTAAATTTGCCATTAATAAAATATATGGATGGAAATTATATCTTAATATTTGAATAATTTTTGCAAAATTTTATTTAAAGTTTTTATTATTTATTGAGAAATAAAATAATAAAAACTCCTGGCTGACACCATATAATAAAGGCAGGGAAAAAGATCAGGTTTACAATAGTAGCGGTTGTCCAACTTTCCGTATTGCTTAACAAAAAAACGTACATTTGATTCATTTTTTTGGGCTGGTCTAAATGAACATATTATTAATTATGCTCTGTTATACAATTGAAAATAAAGCTTAAAACTATTTTAGGAGTTCATAACAGTTCAAAGTAAGTTTCTTGATATATCTATTTTGTAAATTTTATTCATATTTAAGTGTCTTGTATTTGACACATAAATTTTATATTTTTTTCTTAAGAGTAAAGTGTTAAACATTTCATAGATAAATACATCAACTTCAAGTATTAGTAAAAATATGGGAGAACTGTGTGTATCACCAATTAGTATTAGACGGAAAAATTCTCTTGAAAAGGTATGTAATTTTAATAATTATTAAACTTAAGTTTGGTCTTAACTCAGCATAACACTGATTTAAATTGATAATTGTTTTCCATTTAGATCAGTGTTTCTCAACTAGTAATTTTTGTTTATCCAACAAGAATCTGTTACAATAATATTGTGTAATTTTTGGATACAATAAACTAATTGCTTAATACTGAAAAAATAAATTATGAAAATAAAAAAAAAAATTTCAGGATTTATTTGCAATCAATTGTAAAACTAAAAATAAGTCATTATATCTAAATGAAAATAAAACTGAGATAGAAAAAGAAAATATTTGTAAAGAAGAACCAAAATCTATCATAAAAACTGAATCAAACCGTAAACAATTTAAAATTCCTCTTGATCTAATGCCCCCAGTAAGTATCAAACATCTATAAAGACATTTTTATATCTTTAGAAGTTATAATTTTTTTTTTGTTTTAGAAAAAAAGAGTAGTACAAAAAAAGCAAACAAGACAGAGAAATAGTCTAAGTATGGTGTCAAAGAGATCTATTGTTTCACCCAAAAAAAATAATTCTTTATCCGAGGTAAAATAGATCTGGACATAGTTTTTTTTTTAATTCTATTAGATTTAGATTAATTAATAAACTGAAAAAGTAGTTTAAGTTGAATTATCTATAACTATTGNGTTTCGTAGAGTTAATTGTCAATCTGATTCTGATTTACTTCAATCAGATCTAAACTCTCTTTATGAATGGTGTATCAATAATAAATTTACTCTTAATATTAATAAATGTAAGATAATGTCATTTTCCAGAGCTAGAATCGTTCCTAAATTCGTCTACCATATAAATGCAGAAATAATATCTCGTAGTATGGGACCGATAAAAGATCTTGGTATTTTGTTTGATTCTAAACTCAAATTTGATAGTCATATTAATAATATTTTTATAAGATCAAACAAAATATTAGGCTTCATTCAACATAATTGTGGCTACTTTACCGATAAGGATGCCTTTAAATCCATTTACTGCTCGTTAGTTCGCTCAATTTGTGAATATGGCTCCATAATTTGGTCTCCTTACCAAACCAGTTATAAATTAAAATTGGAAAAAATCCAACAAAAATTCTTACGCCTTATTTCTTTGAAGTGCTTAATACCAAGAGAACCTCATTCTTCATACACCCCTCTATTAGCAATTATGAATCTTGAGACATTGGAACTACGAAGAATGCAGTTAGATATTTATTTTACCTTTAAAATTTTTGCTGGTCAAATAGATTGTCCGATACTTTTGAATCGATTTTCATTTCATGTACCATCTTGTAGCACCCGTAATATAAAAATATTTTACATTAACACTACAACAACGAACTATGCTAGTAACTCTCCCATAAACAGAATTATGAAAACAGTTAATTTAAAAATTGATTTATTCATCTCACCAAACTTCCACTCATTTAAAACTTATTGCAATTTCATATTTTATAATTCACACGTTTTTTAGTTTTATTTAAAATTTAATTTTTGATTTTTGTGTTATTTCTTCTTTACATTGTACATCGTCTTACAAGCCCTAATTGTTGCTATATTTGTAATACTTTATTCTTAGTTATAGCTTTTAATTTGTTTTTTTTCATTTTCACTGTTTGTTTTTCTTTATTAATAATATTGTTACGAATGATGTTACTTTTACTTAAAAATTTTTTGTAATTGGGCTTGTCCCGTTTGAAACTTATATAAATAAATAAAGTATGTAGTGTAACATTTGTGAACTACTGGTTTAAATTACTACTTGTTAAGATTGTTAAGATTAATATACAACCAGGAAATTATATAATTATTATTTACTGTAAATTTATCAGAAAAGCTTAATATTATTTTTTGCATTTTTTTTTGTAATAGATCACTTATATAGAAATTATAATAATCATTTCTAAGTAACTGTTGGGGCTTAAAAAGATTCTACAATTGAAATAATCAAAACTTAATTAATTTTAATGACTTACTTTAACTAAAAAAACCAATCAAAATGTTGTTAAAAAACTCTACTCCATTGAGCGTATTATAAAATTTAATTATAATTATAAAAAATTTTTTGTTAAATTCAGGTGAAACTAAAAATCATTTTTTTTAATTTTCTATGTGAAGAATGTGGGCTAAATAACTTTTTGATTGATAAAGTGGAAATGTTTTCAATTTTTGAGGAGGTTGAGTGAGAGCTAAGAAAATAAATGAGAACTACCAATAAAAATCACACAGTAAAAAACTTTAAAATGAATAAGAAATTTCTTCAAACTAGAGAAGACTTAAGTAAGGGGTCCTTGAAATTCATTGAAGTTATAGAATCTAAATGTGATAAAAATCAAATGAGTTAAAAAATTTTGTAAGGTATTTTAAAATAAGATAAAATTCAAAATCGAGAATTTTCACACAAAAATACCATTTGATAGCTATTTTTACCGTAAAGACAAAGTAAAGTCTGAATTTTTTTTTTTTCATAATAAAGTATATTACATAAGCTTTAATTTAAGTTATATATAAAAGTGTCAGTGTTTCCGGAACATTTTTAAAAATTAAGTTGAAAAATTAATTTTTATGAAAAAGTTTTGAATTCCTCCCTGTGGGAAGGTGAAGGGTCAGATTAAAAAAATATATATACCAAATGATAGGTAAATACCTAATATATCTATTTAAAAAAAATAGATTCTCATTATCTATTTTTTAAAAAAGTTATGGCAGTCTTAAGTAAAAAAAATTGAAAAAATGTCGAATTTTAGTGATTTTTATCTTCAAAAGAAATCGATTTGGTGTGATAGCTGAGAAAAAGTGGTAACAGACACAAAAAAAATACACATCATAGTAAAATTCTCTGCTTCTCTTCGAAGCTAAAACTATTTAGGATTAATCTAGTGTAATTGTTTTTTGTTTAATACCAAAAATAGATTTAAAAAGTAAAATATCATTTAAAATATTTTTTTTTTAATGTTTCAGATCATTGAACTTTAATATCATTCATCCGTTATGTTTGTATAATAATGTTAAACATATTGTTTTGGTTATTTTTTAATAGAATTTATTAATCTAAAAGTTTGAATTTATATTCTATCTGCAAATGTAACTAAAAACTGATTTATAACTAGACTTAATTTTAGAAAGATACAATTAGTTTTTTGTATTTAAATGTTGTTTTTTTTTTAATTTTAATTTTCTTAGTAACTCAGTAATTACTAGTTTATTATTTTTGAATGTAAATTAACAATAAAATATATAATTTTAAAATATTGCTAAGATACATACTTAAGATTTATTCATATTTTCAATTAATTCTCATTTTATGATTTTAATTAATATTTATTAAAGCATTTGTATCACTAAATAGTAATAAAAGTATAAATTCAAAACAATTTTTAAAATTTGTTTCATTATCATTCCATAGCAAATAATAAAGATACCTTTAATAATCAATAATAATTTAATGTAAACCAATAAATAGGTTGATAAAGGATTTTAACATAAAACCCACGTCAAATTTTATTTAGCTAATAAAATATTGAAACTTAAATAAATTAATCAAACTATAAATAAAACAACTATTACAAATAATTTATTTTTTAAAAGTAAAACTAATACCAAATACCTTGACATTTTTTTATGGCAGATTTAAAAATACTTTTAATATCTAAATTATAAATGGTTACCTGTAAAATATTATACAATAATTCATTATTTATTTTTTGTAATAGCAGTCATTATCTTTTATTGTTAAATTTAAGTAACAATCAATTTCTATTAAAATCATATAAATTAAGTTAAATGTATATAATGTGGTTTTTATAATATTCTCAAGTTCAAAAAGTTTCCTTTAGTAGATTAAATACTTTAAGAAAATATTTATTAACTATTCAAGTTTTATATTACAGATATTATACTTAAAATGTATATAATATCACTATAGTTCATGTAAACATTTAAAATTTTTATGAGCTCTTAATTTCCTGTACTAAGAGAAGATTGTATTATATTCTAAATGCATTTTGAAGATTTTTCTAAACAAAAAATTGTATACAAAACTAGAAATTTTGTAATTCAATCAAATTTTTTTGAAACAAGAATTATAATATTTGTTAGTGACTGCTCATGCTTAATTTTTTAGTTTTGCCTGTTAAATGATATAGTAAAAAAATCATTTTTCTTCCAACATACAATATTGAATTATGACCAAACACTAGAAAAAATACAATGAACAATCTTAAACATTTAGGACGATTTGAATATAGGTATTCAGCAATAGGAAAATAATCATTTGCAGTTTAATACAACGTTTACCAAATTTTGGATTATTGAAGGTTTCTTTTTAAAAATTTGTTGTATTGTACCTAAAATTGTTTAATATTAATTATTATCATACATGCGTTTCTCAGTTGGGTGACATACGATTCTACAAGATTCTAAAGGAAATTCTGAGGAAACAAAATTCCTATCTGAAAATCAAGGGCAAAACTCATTTACGCAAGTAGATATAAAACAATTGTACTATTGAACAACATGGAATGCGCGTACCGAAGCACCGCAATGGAATTTTTAATATTTTCTAACGAGGAATTATTATTATTTTCGATGGTACTACACGTGTTAAACGGTCTTGAATATACCAGTTTCGGAATAACTCAATAAATTGAATTACATTTTTACACCTCCTTCCCTTGTTTTATCTCATCGATGGTAATAAAATTGAATTGTTCTGCAAGAGAAAGTTAAGAAATTATAGAACATTAGGAATTATTTCAAACAACTAACCTCTTGGTTTAAAATATTTTTGTTAGTATCGTACAAGCAAAAAAAAAGTGCTTAAGGCACGGCGCTATTTTGAAGCGGCGATAATGAATCAGTTTCATTTTGTTGTTGTACGGGTTGCGGCGGAAGTAGAAGACATGACTGCTTGCAGCCCAATATGCGCAACTTGTTCTCTCTGCTCAGTCGAGGACTTTGTTGAACGATGGACACTGCAGCCGCCGATGCGCCGTTTTCGCACAACAAATCCGAAAACGCCTTGTTCTTCGGACTCGGTCGCTGTAGTAACGTCGGAGTGCGTATTCGATCGAGACTGTCGTCTGGAACGAAGTTGGCGTCGTCCAGCCACGAACCTGACAACTGCTGTTGTTGGCTCTGTTCAAACTCGCCCGAGTAGATGACGTTAACGGAGGAACCTTCGTCAGCCACACTCTCGTCCATACGATGGTGTCGCTGACCACCTGCCAACCATGGCGACTTGAACGACGGCTTGACAATCTTCCGCTTCCACGGCCACTTAACCGGATGTTTCCTGATGTATTTGTACAACGACAAGAAAACGAATATCAGTATAATGAGAACGCAAAGTGGACCCACTGTAAAGAATATGAACGAGTCGATGTCGCCGTGTCGGTTGCTGACGATTCCGTTCATGTCTTCAAGCGATTGCGGTTTGTGCGATTTTAGAGACATAAATCTCTCCACCTATAAACAGAGGTAAATTTAATAAATCATATAACTTTTTAATTTCCTAGTATTTTAATCTAAACATCTCGTTTGTTTCTACCCTAATCATATGACTTTTTTGGTTGAAAATCGACTAGTTTGTCTCCGCCAATAATCTTTCGTCAAGCAAGCGTTATTTTTTTCTTGGCGAAACAAACGTTTGTGTTTATCGGTCTTCGCAAACCAATTATTAACGAATGAAGAAACGATTTTTACGGTACATTGGCTTGGAAACCGTCATATCTATAATACCCTCCAAGGACTATTGATTGAGATTCAACTTTATGCCGTTCACACAACCGTAATAATATTGTTTTGAATGTAATCGGCAAATTGCATGCCGTACTTGATGTACATACAGTAGTTGTGTGGTATTATGTCTTAATATCATTCGGCTGTAGAGTTTCGTCACCCGCACTTCACTGATATGCCCTTCTAACGTATATTTAATGCCCTGTCGTTATACAACCTTTCATAATCGGTCGTCTTCCAGCCGACCTTTTTTTGACAGTAACCGTAATGTGGCGTTATTAATCGTACGGTCAGGTATAATATTATACCGCACTAGTGGTTTGTACAAAAACCAAATGTCTAATTGAACGGGGCGACCATTTTTTTTCCCATGCTACTTTTGGCAACGTTATTGAATTTTTTGAACTTTACTATTACTATAGCGGGCACTGTTTGGATGAAAATGTTTTATTTAGATTAACTTAAATAAAATAGTCTGCATGTAAAAAAATACCCACACGTTTATACAATAGGTACTTTATATTCACTTAAAAAAACCTAATCGTTTTACGATATTTTGGCTTAAAACCAATTTCTATGATACTCAAAAGTTTAGTTTATCGTTTTAATTTGTGTCGACGACACGAAACTTTGGGTTGAACGAAATTGTTAATGTATTACAGTGACTGAGTAACGTATCGAACCAAGTGTGTTTTTAAGTAAATATACTAGTTAAAGACAGTTACTACACAGGACGGTCCCTTGTAATTTGATTACAAAATTATATATAAATGTGTATACTTAATAATGAATTCATTCCGGACATTTAAAGTTTGCACCTTTGTTATAGTGTCATCTTTGACGTCTACACCCGACCAATTAATCCCTTTTCAATTACTTTATTAAACAAATATTTCTGATTTACGAAAAAACTACTGTCATTTATATAAACTGTTGGATATTTGTCCCGGGGAAAAAACATAATTTAAAAAGTGAAATGTTCTTTGTAGATATTTTTCGTAATTTATAATTTATTTATTTTTTGCTTATATATTAAGTATAATTTCTTTTAATTTTTATTCTTAACAAAAATTTTAAGTAGTATTATATAAGTAAATAATACAGACATATTTATGATAATGTAGATAAGCGAGATTCAGCGTTGTTGAATTGTATTGAATGTGTTCAAAGCACAATATATATGTATAAAAATTTAGATTAAAAATTATCAATCAAATTTAAAACTATTTATAATTAGCTACTAATTTTCTTGTTGCTAAATAATTTGTTTACGTTCATTATAACTTATAAAAAAAAAAAAAGCTTTAATCAATACAATTCCAATAATAACCCGATATTCCTCAGTCACTGCATTTAAAATAAATTATTCTGAGAAATAACGCTTAGTCAGAGTCTAGAAAACATGCTTACTCGATATTCTTCTCCGGATAATTCCATTAAAGTAGCGTTTGTTTCTACCAGGTTGTGCAGTGGATCTTCTTCGATTCTATTATCGTCGGCTCTTTCTATCGGTACCACACTGACGTTAACCATTAACCGCGGTGGAACCACTAAAATGCGGTTGATCTGGACCTCGTTGTATTCGACCGACAATCTGGCCGCCAGATTCAACTTAAGGTACTTTGCAAAATCGGTACGTCTCATTTGCGCCACAGTCGAGTTTCCCGTTAACAAGAGAACAAACCACCGGCTTGGAGTGTTCTGATCGGCCGCCAACACTGAACTTTCGGGGTCGCCATTACGCATAGCTTCTTCGAGCATTCGTTCTTGTTCCTCGCTTGCTTCATCCCATTGGTCGAATACATTTTTACCAGAACTCTTAGAGGTACTGGCATTTTTCAAATATTTCGTTAGTTTGTAGTAGTCTCCTTGATCGTCGCCCTTGACGTTAAACCAACTTTTTAGCATTTTCGCTAAGCTCTTGCTGTCAAAGTCATTTTTAGACGTCGTCACTCCTGCGAATTGCGATGGTGTCTCCATGGTAGTACCATCGTCGACCCTCTTTGATTCGACCGTGGTCGACTCGACTGTAGTTGCCTCGACCGTAGTAACATCGACTGTAGGATCACCAACAGAAGACTCCGTAGTGGTTGAATCGACAAAGGGCGTCCCTTTAATGGTGAACATATTTCCCGAGGGTTTGGTCGTGACCAATGTAACCTCTGAGGTGACACCTTGACCGCCAGTTTGAGTGACCACCGTACTTGTGTACTCAACACTTGTTTTCGCTGGTACTTTAGTTGTGATCTTCACCGTTGTAGTGGATGCGTTTGTAGTCAACTTCGGAGGATCAAAGTCTGTTGTGGATGGTGTCGGACTGCCATTACCGGATTCCGACGAATTTTGGCTTATAAAAGCTCCTTGTAGAGTACTAGGCGTTGGTTCTTTTAACGGATTGGTTGCCTCGTTCCTAGATGGTAAAGTTACTTTGACTTCTCCTGGACTGATTGCTGCAAATAAAAATTAAATTTATCAACGTAGTAAACTAAATTATTAAGTATTCATGGAATAAGGATAATGATTTATGATTTAGGATTACACTGTTTGAATGAATAAAAAGATAATGCAGTGTAAAACTATTTAAAAACCAAAAAAATCATGAATCTTTAAAATGTAATTTCCCGTTTCTATATTTTCAGCATAAAACTTTGTCGAGCTTTCATATTACTATAGACTCGAGATTTTTTATTAAATGAATTTTAATAAGTGTCTTTTTACCAGTTCACATTTTTATAAGTTAAAAGTTTTCCATGAAACAATCAAAATATATTATGTTTTTTTTTTATAATATAACATTTTTTCATAATTAATAATAATCGAATCATATTTTCATTAAATATCGTAAGCATTTATATAGAAACTTGATTAATAAAATTGAACCAAATTGTATTTCGGATGTCAAAAAAGTTAGGTACTATTTATAAAAATTCTAATACTCATTGTTTTATCCTTAAAAATCTAATTGCGGTGTTTCAGTTTGAAGTATTATTTTCTCGATGTTGATAAAAATTTGCAAGACAAACTATGACTATAAAAATCGTAGAAACTTATTTAATGACTGTAAAATGAATATAATTTATGAAATTTTCTTCATGAATTCAATTTTCCGTCATTGTTAAATGTTTTAAATGTCTATATAAATATTAAAATTTTTATTTTTTATTTTGATCATATTTTAATTTAGAAAGTAATTAGACGATAAAAGTATAAATATAAAACCAAGTTTCAAACAATAATAACTTGAAAGGAAGATAAATTTTTTACTTATCCTTTAAATAATTTATAGTTTCTTGGTTATCTATGGTTTTTAATTTTCTTACTCTTTTTAAATACAAAAATTATATAGTCGAATAAATAAATTTCATTATAATTTTATTCTTCTGTATTTTTGTATACTTTGAATAAAGAAAACTTTTGTCCGTCCTAAATATTCTTACAGAATTCTTTTAAAAGCGTTCGTGGGATATAAAATAAAGTAGTTTTGCGCAAAAACATGTTTTTAAAGTTCTCCCTCGACGCTTATTATAAAACTTAAAAGAGATTTAAAACGATACACGTTTCGGAGACAACAGGCCGTTGCGATTGTTTAATTATTCAAATTAATTTCTGAAGATGTTTGCGTTTTACATAACTGTTATTATAACGCGTTCGATTATGGACATAAAATAAATAACTTAAGTGGAAGTACAAAGGTGTAAACACAAAATTGTAATGTATAGAAACTACGTACGTGTACATTATGTCATACTAAAGATTCGACACGAATGAATTACAAAATTAGAAATGATAAAGTGCATTTTGCAATAATATTCGAATTATAAGATAGTTAAAAGTTCTTACCAAAAGTAGAATTTACGAAGAGCCATTGGACGCTCAATAGGCAAACGAGTATTCTGAATTTTAGTGTTAAGCACTCGTTTAGAACCGTTTTACTATTTGTTGTTGAAACTCTCATACTTCTTGTGCGTTCACTGATTTCTCATTATAACTGAAACAATTTTTGTTTGAATAAATTAATATTGACTCGAAATTACAAACTTATTGCTAGTTTACTAACAATACACTTTAAGGTAATTTTATTTTGTATCAATAATCTATTTTTACAAGAAAATACAATAAATACCATAATGTTTTTAATGACGTGAATTTGTAAACATTAATTGAATCCCATAAGTGTGTAAGAATGAATGCTTTTTTATTTCATAAGTAATAGCCGTAATATGTAATATTTAAATACTTCGGCAAGGAATTAATTAGTTTAGTAGTACCCAGGTGTACTGGATCAGAAAAATCTATAGAAATGTTTTAGTAATTATGCCAACGACAACAATACAAATCGACTACAATTATATTTATTATTCGAGAATAATAATTAATTATTGTATACTATCTCTATAACGGCTACTGTCTCATATGATTAATCGTTGTTTCTGTCGATGACAACGTCTAATACGTGGCAGCGATCGATTTTAGGCCCATAGTCGGCTCTTTAATGATAACATCATTCTTAAACCGAAGTTTCTCCGCTCGTCGTCTAAACCATTAAATTATTGGCTTCTACTGACGAGTAACCGCATAGCAAAGTCGTGATTCAAAAAGAACTTTCAGTAATATTTCAAAAGGCGCAATCACGTAACGCACTGTACAATAAATCATTATTTCATTTTCGACGGCAATGGAAACATCGGAAGAAGTTCCGTGCTTATGTGTTTTAGCTTTTTGTTGTATTTTTTCTTCCTTCGATCGGATAAAAGAAAAATAGTTATCCCTTTTATTTTCTGTTCACACGTGCATCAGTTTCTATACTCGAAGTATTTTCATTTGTGATTCCGAGATACGCACTACCGAGAGTACACAGTTACATTATTTTCGTGTTCCACGCACGTATAATTCCATGTGTATATATGACTTATGGGCATAAACTAAGAAATATGAATTACATTCTCAATCCCCAAATAGAAAGTTTACAACGGGCCCGACTAAAACATATAAAGTTGGATACGATAAAAAGGGTTTCCGTTGTAGTTTTAAATTAATTCTCGCCATCACAATTAGTCGGCGGTACTCGTAAATCAATCGCCATCAAAACTATTTTGAAGGATTTCTCAAGAATGTTCCCGGACCTTATTTTAATTTATAATTTAAAAAAACAAATAGCGAGATTTTCCATTTTCTATATTAGCGCGTTCGGGTTAAACTCGGATGAAAACTTTCAATTGACTTGTAAGTACTTTTAAACAATTTCTCGTCTAATTCTATTTTAGTCAAAATCCCTTTTATAGAATACAGGCGTCTTTAATTCGTGTTCTCCACTTTCCTTTGAGCTGCGAGAAGTACTCTGATCCTTTTAAAACGAGGGCACAGCATTTAGAAATGATTAAAGGAATATCTTCGCAGTGGAAAAAAAATACACTTGCCGAGAGGTTCAGGATGTATTTTCGTTGAAAAAAAAAAAAAATAACCGGATCAAGTTGTTTACCGATTTTCAGTTCGATAAACCATTCGAAATTGCTAAGCTATCGCTAATACGTACCAACAACACATTATCGTGTATAATAACCAGAAAGTTGTGTACCATTTTCACGGAGCGGCTTTGCGTTTTATTGTTTCCAAAGTAATACTTATTGGGCATTTAGTAACCGTACAACGGTCGTAATCGCCAATTACTAGCAAAACGGGCTTATAGGTAAACACACAAACGTCCCATTTCAATATTGGTCGTTTTACAATTTTTATCCGCTCGTTTTGTCTGCCATTGTTGTGATAGTACTGGAAAATGAATACATTTAACTGTGCCGGCGCAACGCGGTAATTGAACGCGTATTAACGGGACGTGTTATTGAACTTAATTTTATCCTCAATTAATTATTATGCCCCCGTGTATATCGTTTCACGGGGTACCCATATGGCACACGTGTTTGCATATACCAGAAGTTAGTGTCATATGGTAAAACGCAACCATAATAGGTTTTCAGAAATAAAGTTTTATCGGTCGAATATGTAAATTTTCACACAAGAAAATCTTTTGTGCGCTTTCCAGCAATTTAGAAATTTAGTCAACGGAGATGATTTCGTGCGGCGGCAGTCTCATTAGTCCCTAAAGGGATCTCTTAAAAAAAAAAAGTCGTTTTCAATAACGCTTAGAAAATATGTCCGGGTTTTCGCGTACGTGTACTGGAAGTTATCAACGCGGAAAACTTCTGATAAAAATTTTATGGTCGTGTACGAATTTCCAATGCTTAACGTTAATATTACACTGTTTGTGTATACAATTAACGTGTATGTTAAAAAATACGCTGACGTATGGGAATTTTCAGATCGNTTTTATGGTCGTGTACGAATTTCCAATGCTTAACGTTAATATTACACTGTTTGTGTATACAATTAACGTGTATGTTAAAAAATGCGCTGACGTATGGGAATTTTCGGATCGTTTTTTTTTTTTTACAGTCAATAATGTCACTGTTGAAGACTAAAAAAAGTATCAAGCTGTCAGCCCATCACTGACATGTTGGTACAAAGTTGCTAAAACATGTAGTCCGTGTTAGCAAATAAATTGTACGACTCTCTTAATCATTGAGAAACTATGGTATTTTACGTACAAAATACACTGTAATTAAACTGATTTTGTCTGTTGTTGAAATTCATAACTGTTTTAAACGATTTATTTTTTAAATCTGTTGTAACGAAAACCTAAATTAGAAGATTTACAGAATTCAACGAAATTCCCGAAATGTCAACCCTTAGTAATTCACGTATAGAATTTAATACCTCTCAGTCCACCTGTTGAGGTGTAAACTCATTAAGAGCTTTAGTAATCACTTACTGTGTATGGATTTTAAAATAATCCAATTTGTGAATTACATAAAAAAAATTGTTTGTCGATAATAGTGTACGTTGTCGTTCGTGCTGCCTAATTAATACCGCGTTGTCTAATTGTATTAAAAGGGCGCCGAGTCGAGGGAACTGAATTTTACATGCATTAAATCCTATACGGGCTGTGAATACACAATAGCAAATGCCTTTCTGCTCTTCCTTTATCTATTTTAAAGGCATTATCGCGTTGTATCTATCATTGCGACCGTCAACTCGCGCGGTCTAACATAATAACCTGTATGCTCTTGGGAAGTATTATTGCCATTATTGCCCCTCGCAATTCCCATTCTGGACCATATACAACGGTTTAAACCATTTAATGTAATGTTATGCGGTTTAATAATAATGTCGCTGCTCAAACCGTTGTAGTTGTATACATACAAGTCGCATTCAGAACGCTATTACAATAATAATAATGTAATTATAATATGTGTGTGTTCTAGTCAGTTGGCGGAACGTGCGCGCGATGATTGAATAACTTTAATGGAGTCGTCCGTATTTTGAAGTGCGGGTCGAGAAAGTCACGGGGTGTCACTTGCACGTTGCTCCCTTGAACACACATATCACATTAGATATTATTAATTTTGAATGAATTGGATGCATGCGAATATTATAATAATAGTATCTAAAACGTGATCCACTCGTTTCTATGGATACCGGCCGGCCAATCGATATAGTAGTACGGCAAAAACGTGTTTACGGACATACAACGTTTATTGTTATCATTGTTGTCATTGTATCGTTTCACTTGGCTCACATACATCAACACCATTGCTACGGTTGTTGTCATAAACAATTTGTAACGTCTGTTGTCGTGCACGAATGTAGTGACGAATTACAACAGTTCTTCGGACATTAGACGTGACGAGTTGCGTGTGCAACGGGAGAAATGTGTAACAACAAAAACAAGAGGCGCATGTGATCAATGTCTTTCTTGTTATCGCGTGTGTCTTCGTGACGGCTTCAAGTCTGTAGGTAATGGGCACGTCGTCAAAGGAGGTAGTCGCATCTGAGAAATACTTTTATTTTTATGACAAATAGTTGGAGTAAAAAGGAAAAAAATACACAGACTAACAGTTTCAATATTCGTCATGTGTTGTTTTCACACTCTTATGAAATCATAACATGGCGGTATCGTGCCGAATATCAATTTAGTTGGCAAAAGCCGTTCTAAGCTGGTCACAAATTTTAAGTTCAATGTTTCACTTGCGATCACCGGACGTCGAACCGATGATCGTTTTTTAAAGTGATGATAACGACTTTTAAAACCTTTACTAGTTTGCCAAGTCAAGTGAGATGTCGACAGAATGTTAAAACAAGTTCTACGACATATCAAACACGCATTCAATTTTCTCTAGGCCATTTATCGTTTTTCATTCGACGTACTAAATATTTAATTTTTTAATTGGACACTCGGTAAAAAGTTATTTAGGTCAGCATCACTACAGTTTGTAAAAATTAATAATTAAGTTGCAATGAAAAAACGGAATAAACGATTACAAGTTTTTACATTTCAATGACAGTAAATCAACGATCAAAATTGACTCCAAACGGTTCGATAGAATTCTTTGGTGTCTAATTAATGTCTAACAGGACAAATGTACAGGGTGTTCGGTAAGGAATAGTGTTTCTATTGTTCTCATTGTAACGATTGACCAGTCTACATAAATTTTGAACAATCTGTATACTAAGGATTGTGAGAAATATTAGTGTCCGTTAATAGAAATTTAAGCAAGTAGCTCCGTTCTATACGTCTCCATTAAAAGTTCTGTGCATAATTATTATGAGCAATCTAATTTTAATGAGTTTTTGAATAGTCATTGCATTGAGCACGCAAGAATACAAAAAAACCGCATTAAAAAAAGTTTGAGTTTAATATAGTTTTTTTTCTTCTGTAATTAAAGTGGAATTATAATAATTATTGTAATACTCATTTAGTTAATCTAAATGCCTGGTACAAAAAAAAAAATACCATTTAAAAATCAATACTTCTTTACGCTAAAAAAATATTTGTTTCTCATCTTATTTATTTTAATCAAATTAACAAGTCTAAGCATTTAGTGACTGCCATTTTATAGGTACCGAATAACTTTGTTAATGTTTGTTAACAATCAAGAATGGTATTTAAATGGTAAACTACTTGAAAACAATCTAACAAGGGTACTAATAAATTTCACTAATAGATTTGATTATAAGTTTTAATGGTACAAGATTAATAAAGATGTTCCGTTCAAATAGTACGATCAATTGAATGATTCTATTCGAATCCCAAATGTTTGTTGATAAGCGCGGGTTTTTAATTAACGACCAAGATTTGTTTAAACAGTTAAGATCTCAAATAAGAAACTGAAAATCATTTAAGTGCTAACAGCTTTGCACATCCACATTAATGGAATAAGATTCAGGATAGTTATGCGTCGCTACAATTTTGCGGCAAGTCAAATTAACAAGGGAAATTTCGAAAATAACACTAAAACGAAAATCCAACGTTTCTATTTTAAGCTGTAGGTGTTAGAGTAATTTGGCAATAGTTAATCATTTTGAAAAGTATAATTACCATATTGCGGGATCTAATTAATATATTTTAGAGTAAATCATTCACCGTATAATTGTTTATATTTCCAATTTTATGATATTCTAATTTCGAAGTGAGATTGGTTGTCATATTTTTTTCAGAATTTAATTTGAACATAGAATGATTCAAGTGCGGTAAACATTTAAACAGTTTTATAAGTAGTTCATGATTGATAATTGTATTCAATAAAAACAGAATGTATTGAAAATCAGTATAATCACGATGCTAATGAATTATTGTAATATTACAACTACAGTCAACATGCTGACAATATCGAAATATATCATATTAGTTTATTATAAAAATTCCTTTCTAGTAGCAGGTAACAAAGAGTAAAATTAAATTCATTGATATTAAAGTATATCAATTGGATTGTATAAAAATTTATTTTGAAAATATACAATTTATCATAAGTTTCGTTTACGTGGTGTTAACTTGAATTCCTATTAATAAAAATACATAATTTTTTCTCACCTTTTTGATGTCTACAAAATCTCAAAGTTTCTGTCTCTGTAAAAGTTGATTTTAGATTTTAAATTATTAGTAATTATTGCCTGTATATTGTTAATAACAATAATAATGACAAGAATGTGCGTCTCGTTTTCCAATGAAATCGTTTTTAAGACAAATGATTTTTATAGGTTTGCACAAATATTTAAATTACTTAACATGTAATTTTGAAAATTACATATTACGTAGTAGTAATTATATATGATTTTCTTAGTGATTCGTCTTGCAGGTGATAAAAAGAATAATTTTGCTTAATCTTCATAAATAAAAATATGAGAACTTGATTCTTAGTATGTTTAATTTTAACTTATTATAGTTATTTGTGAACTTAAAGATAAGTATTCGGCCTAATCTATTTTTATATAATTAAATATTCAAAAACTTTTAAATATACTTTATTTTCACTATTTTTTTATTAATATATGATAACATATCTAATACATATAATATAGAGTGTTCAGTAAGTAAGGAAACGGGTTTAAATTGTTCTCATTGTGTGTAACAATTGACCTGTTTCCTTACTTACTGAACACCCTATATATTTTAGTTATTACAACTAAAGTTCATTTTAACAAATCAATTTTCAAGTCTTACTATATTTCAAAGCATAAACGACATAAAAAATGCAGAATAAAGAATTATGTTATAAGTAATGCAAAAAGGTATGTTAATTCAATTTTTTTTTCTAGTGCCGCTTTTTTCTAATTGAAGTCAGTATTATATTTGAAAATAAAATTAATGAGGTACCAATTTTTAAAATATCTGTGTTATGTAAAATTACTGAGCGAATACGAACAAAAAACTAGAGAGATTATAACGACGTTAGCGGCTTTTAAGAATAATTAACAGTTAAATTACAATGATGATGTGTACTAACGACCTCATTTCCTCATTCAGGTAATCTCAAGTTCAACCACGGTGAATTAAATAAGATTAATATTATGCACTCCATACACAAATTATAACAATTAATTAAACTTCAAAACTGTTTAGCTGAAAGGTTTTGCTTCACCATTTAAAATAAACAAGAACACATTTTTATCAGAACTCGTATTATTGCTTGCTATTACTAATATTAGACTTAAATGAACTTATTATGTCAGTGACATACTTAATGATCAAACACCTTCAATGTTTACATTAAAAGTTAATCATTTTTAATGTTTACAAAAAAATTTACACAAATGATTACATTTAATTTTAATTTATTTTTGCTGTATCAATTACTTTTAATAATATTCAAAATAATAAGTGATACAATTTTGAAATAACGGTATTGAATTGGAAACAAAGAAACATTAAAAAGATTTTTTTGGTTTAAAGTATATTTGCTAATATATATATATATATATATATATATAATTGGCGTTACTAAAATTTTATTTCTAGGCAATTACAAAACCTAACTACTCCCCTAGTTGTGATCCTGACTTCTATACATTATCTTATACATTAGGTATTTTAGTAACGTAAAATTTGGTTTTTAAATATTTATAAAAAATTATAAAGTATTATATTTACTATTAAAAATTATAACAATATATTAGTGTTTTGTTATCATGATACTCATTGACTCGGGGAAGAATATCACTAAGTTAGCACTAGATAAGTGTACAACTTTTTTTTTTAATTTTTTTGATTTTGGTACGTGTAAAACTCGTAACAAAATTACAAAAATTAGTATTATGCCGACAATGTGTAAAAAGAGAATTAAAATGTATTCACAGCTAATATATACATATGATCATAATCACTTCTGTATCAAAATATTGACCTTAGATTAGTACCAAAGAAATTGAAAGAAAATAACTATAATACTATTATTACAATGGCATACATTAACGTTATACTCTAAATGATTTTAATATTTCGTGTTTAATTATAAACCAAAATTATATAAAAGTTCAATAGTGGACAAAAACTGCATTAAAAAAGTTCTTGTAAATTCATCAAATCAAGTAAAAAACATTAAATTAGTTTAGTATCAATCCATAATAAAATATTTAATTCAACTCCTTTTCTAAATTGAATAGAAATTAATTAAATATATTTTACAAAATTCTTGTTGAAATTCAATTGAGTAAAATGTATAGTATTGTTAAAATTTTGCTATTTTTCAAACATTGTACGCCATTACTTTAGTTCGGGCGGCCTACCCAGCTCAGTTAGTATCTTGTCGTGCTTCGGTGCGTAAATAACAGTGTTCGATTCCATTGCGTTGGACTGTGTTGATTTTGCCGTCTTCTTTGGCACAAGCAATAGCTTTTAGAGAGGACATTAAACACGATTAAATTCATACAACTATAATATATCGGTGAATAATATAAATGTACGGTTTTGATTTCAAGTAGAAAGTGAAATTTAGTTATTGAAGAATAAAAATGAGTGACACACATTTTCTATAATTCTTTAGAATTTTTAAAATCGTAATACAATCATAAGCGCGATTAAAGATTAAGGTCATAGATAACAATGATTTGTACTCACTTCGAACTAATCCTAAACGGCCCATTTTTGTTGAGATTCGCAAGCATATCTTCTTAAATGCAATTTTGGAAACTCGTGTAGAAAATTTTACCGAATAAAATGTTATAATTTTTTTCTTAAATCGTATGTGTTTTGTTCTTAGAAATTTTCTATTATGTAGCAACATTTGTAACCAGTCCAGTTCAATAAACTTACATCGGTCAAGGATAGTAAAACAACGTGTCTATGGATCTAATTTAAGACAATTCAATAATTTCCGAATTTTAGTTTTCGTTGTAATTGACTTAACGTATTCGTGTGGTCCACCGGCATTTATTTTATTTTATTTATCACAATACCAAGCAAAGTTGTTTTCAAAATACTGTCGAAAGTTGGCATTTTAACACTTTAGACACCTACTGCTGAGTACTAACAACAAAGCGACTTTCTTCGCTATTATATCCAAATAATTTTGATTCTACCATTGTTCAAAATATCATCCATTTATCATAGAGAGACCGTGTCAGATGCCCATTGTGTCACACTAAAAGCATTTGACTTGTACTTCGTCATATTGACTTTTTACTTTTATAAACCTACACCTATTCAATGTTTATTTACTACACAAAATGGTTTTACCGAATCATTGCTCTTTGAGATTTTAAAACTTAATAATAAATCATAAACATAACTAAAACAAAAATATATTAGTAAGGAGAGTAAAGTTTCAATTGACTAAAAATATTGATACACATATTATAATAGACCATTGTCCTGTAATTTTAAGAGACTAGATTTTACGCATGGAGATTTTAGACTTTAAGCTCTCGTTTAGTTAAGACAATGTACAATTGTTACATAAAAGTTTTTTTTTTCTAAAAAAAAATAAAAACAACTTTAACTGTAGCATAATTAATACAAAACATAAAATAATTATGAATGAATTTTCAAGTTTCAACAAATTCAATGCGATATTTTATTATATTCACTTTCAAACCAATTTACAAGGAAAATTTCGATTTGATTTTTATAAATTTTAAGTTCGATTTTCAAATTGACCATAAATTAACCCCTAGTTATGTTTAAAAATCTAACGATTCGAACTTCATTAATAATTACACTATTTAAAATTCTTTGGAACAAATTTGTGTTCTTTGAAAGGATGAAATAATTTAATATCATTAGATGTATTTTTTAAATTGATGTAACGAGAAAAACGGTTTGTTTTTATGAGTAGTAATTTGAATTTACCAACAGAAATAAGACTATATTATGTAGAAATTGTAATATAATTTTATAAGAAGACTTTATTATACATATAAAATATGTATACTCTATAAAGTTGCCACATAAGTCACAATAAGAGTTTCATTTTGTGCAGCTTATATGGTGCGCTGGGGAATTGCCAAACCCTTCAAATGTACAAGCTTTGTACCTAATAGTAATTTCAACAAAATATATCCATCTGCATTGAATACTATTGATTTGCAACGTTTAATCCTAAGCACACAGTAATCAAATGAATAAATTAATTAATACGTGAATTGCTATAAATTGTAGTTGGTTCAAATAATTTGTATTTTCTGTGCATATTAAGAAATGAAATATTGACAAAAACCGTTTTATATTCTATAAAAAAATAATTTTAAGGCACGGAAATATTAAGTACCTTGACTTTACAATACTAACGTAATTCAGTGTAATATTATTATTTTTGTGTATTTATGTAATTGTATTAACATATAGGTTATGTTATTATAATAAAATGTAAGTAATATTAATTATACATTTTGATAATATATGTCTATCAACAAACCTTTTTAATATTAATATGAAACAACTTATTGCATTCAATTAAATTATAAGTTTCGGAAAAGACCAATAAAAGCAAAGTAATACATTAGGTTTTAATAAAAAAAATAACCTTATTTTGTTTTTTATTTAACTATAAAACTAGTGAAAAACAGTAAATTATATTAAAAAGAACGAAAAGAAATAAGCAACGAGTCCTTTTTCAATCTGTATCAGTTACAGATTTTTAGAAATATTAGTTACAATGTCATCAATATGTCAGACCTTATCAATAAATTCTAAAATTTAACTGGTTATGTACTACTCAAAAGTTATTTATTACCACACTAGGGGTACTTCTGCAACCGAATAGTAGTGAAGGCTGCATCATTTTTCCTATAGGTTATGTTACACATTTGGGAATATGTAGTATATTTCATTAAAAAATAGCAGATTGAAAAAATAACTCAAAATGGCTCTACCAAATTCTCATAAAGAGTAGCAATACCTTGAAAAAGGATACTGTGTAGGGATTAGGTGATTTTTTAGGTTTATTCATATAATATTCATACGAGTATTCCGGTTACAGCAAATAACTACTCTCGAGAGAATTGGTGTTTATTTGGTGAAGATTCGATGAAAATAAATTGTTGTTTTTAATTAATTTATTAACATTTATTAAGTAATAAATAATATTTTGATAATTTTTTATAAAAAACCTTTGATTGAGAATAACAAAAAGCTGAACTTTTGTTACTATAGAATATAATTTTGGTTTCCACTTTGTCATCCAGACACATGGTGAAAGTTAAACTAAGTTTTGATGATTAAAAGTTCCGATGAATTGCGTACAGTTTGTCATACCGGTACTTGTTGTTTTAATATAATATTGCAATTAAAAAAAAAATGTTTAAAATAAAATATGTTAAAAAAAAAAATGAATTAAAACGATAGTGCACATATCTTGTTGACAGTTTAAATGTAAACTTTTCTGCGACTAATAAATAAACAAGTTTTGATTCTTTCAACGTGAATTATAGAATGACACTTGTTAGAAACCGTTATGGGTGGCCTAACCTTAATTTCTTGTATAAAAAAACTTTTATGCCAAGATAAACATAAAATTTATAGCGAATTAAAAATCACATAACCATTGATTCTGCTTCATACTCTTGTAAGTTGTACAAAACGGGTTTTGTTTTTTTAAAAGTTTATTTAAATATTTAAAAAAATATTAAATAAAAGAAAAAGAACCTTCATAATTCCACATTAAATTCATTAAATAAAATATTGAGCATTTGATTCAATAAGTATACACATAGAAATATTTCTATTCAGGGGTAATAAAAAGATAATTTTGATTTAAAAGAAATTTTTTTGGCTAATCATTTTTTTAAGTGTTTTCTTGATCACATGTATGAGAAAATTTTGAAGGCCTACCTTGCCTCTTGAACCCATCTCGTAAATACACTTCTTGATTTAAAGACCATTAATCAAAATAATGTAATAAATCAGTTATAAATTAGAGCACACAACATTAATAGTCCGGTGTCACAACTATATCAATAAACAACTATAGCGATTGTATTATTTATAAGTAACTGCAGTGAGACCGTTGCAAATGACACTACCTAATTACTATTTTGATTTATATATAAACTTTGTAGCAGGTGACTATGTAATAAATATGGTTTCAAGATAATTGGTTAATTGATTACAACAAGTAATATGATAATATTTAATAAATTGAAATATATATTTTAAAGAGTCATCGATTTTTCGTCCCAGATTTTTATTTGTACTTTATTTAAAGTGACAAAGTTTTAAATGATATTTGAAGTTTATGTTCTATGATAGTCATGTATACAGTAAATGTATAAAATATTTCAATCATATGATTCAGATTATTTTTTTATATTTTAATAATTATAACACATTTTTCTAATTGATTAAGTTAAGTTCAATGTTAACTAAAATATTATTTTTAACTTTATTTAAAGTAACTTGTTAAATAAATAAATGCATTTTTTTCTTATTATACTCTCAAATAATATCGATTAAGATATTTTCCCATATCTTCTCCAATAAATGAAAAAGACGTTCTCTGATAATTATTATCAAATAAAAATAAACATTGTTGTAACTAATCAGCAAGACGACCGTAGTCCCTCTTTTGACGAGAGCCGTTCGACAATATTCTACAATGCTTTTCAATAACAATAGATATTCGAATATTCTTTATTTAAACATATGTGCCTGGGTAGTATGTGTTTCTTATATAGTGTTAACATGCGGCACAGTTTGGCGCACAATTAAAAATTTTTAGTTTTACAAGATATAGTAAAGTATATCCCTTATCATGGTTTAACATAATAAACACGATAAGGAATATTTTATCATTTCATTGTGATGTGTTTATTTGCTGACCACCTTCTGAGTAATTTCAGTATTGTATACAATACTGACTCGACAATACAAATTATACATTTATGATAAATAATACATTATAAAGTCAGGATATTAAAAAAAAAAAAGTGGGAATCGTGGATTACATTTAACGTAATTTTAATACTACTATACTAAACTAATTTGGAGTTATACAAGCTAAAAAAATAACAAACGAAGTTAAATGCTAAAACGCTCAAAAAAGTAACGAGTTATTTAACTTAAAAAAATTAACTTCATTTTAACTTTTTAACGAGTTAATGGCCTCTCTNTTCAAAAATAAAAGTTTTAAAAAGTTTTAGTGCCAAATATTTTAATAAAAATTATATCTGTTAATCACCAATAAACGATTATACAATTAAATAGAAAAAATATCAACTATCGTTCATAATAAGTGAAAACATTGATATTGACCGTGAACGTTTATTTTTAACCATACAATAAACCTTATCGAAAGATTACAAACGAGTAGTTGTTACAAAATCCAAATAAAAAATTATTACGAATAGATTAGAAAAGACCGATATAATAAATCTTGAATATTATTTATACCTATTCGAACGTTATCATAAATTGAAACAGAGTATACCTCAACATTTCTTTGTTTTAAATGATATACATATATATATATATTAGCATATATCAAATAAAAATTGGTTCATGAGCAAAGCACATAAGTTTCAAATTTATCCTTTATATTATAGATTATATAATAAAAAGAAAATCGATAATGTCAAGTAATTGGTATGAATATTATTGTTGATGATGCTCACTGATATGTGCGCCGAGTTGACGGCATGGATAAAAAAAAAATGCTGATTTACTTGTATTGGTTTTTTTTTTTAAGTTATGATAAAAACAAGTGAACACGTTGGATTTATAGAGATAATCAGACAATCACAAAAATATGATAATTTTAATTCAATTATGTTATTGTTGACACTTACCATTTTTCGAGTGTCGGCGGACGAGTAGCGTTGACTGCTCCGGGTAGAAACCAAAAGGCATGTGACGCTAACGGCAGGGACGATGAGACTCGCATGGACGACGCCGTCGGAGACTTTTGTCCCGGAGAGAGAGTTCGATATTACCGGGTGCGGTTGTACCTGCGCAAACAAGCCATTTCGGGACGTCCACCCCCTCGCCACCCGGTAAGTTCCTCCTGAGCACGGGGAAACGATGATTTGACTAAGGGGCAAACATGGATGTTGGTCGACCCAGTGACACGACAACGATTGTATCACATTAAAAAAAGAAACATTATCTTCGTATCAGTGAATTTGAGAATTTATTTTTTCAGTTCATGTGACAATTTTATCTTTATGAAAATGTTTATTTAATTATTCAGAAAAATACATGAAAAGCTCAATTAGTTCAGTCTAGAGAGAACTAATCATACGTTTCAAAAAAACGGAACCTGTTCAAAGAAAATTATTTTAGCTTAATTTATATTTCGTAAGAATAATGTTTTTATGATCGAGAGATAAACTCTAATAGTAATAATGTTTTTCTTCGAGCATCGTGATTATATTTATAAATATGGTCATAATTTTAAAAAATTTAATAAAACAAAAAATATGTATTATATGGTTTTTAAAGCGGTTATTCTTAAATAATTTATAAATGGTTTAAGATCGCTTAGTTACTGAAAAAAACAACTTATAATTATAATAATTTTGTTATTCTCTATGAATAAATTATGGTAAATGACAACACAATTAAGTGGTGAGTTTTGAGAATTCAGGTTATGAGAAATTATTATTATTTTTTTTTAATTATGTTAAGACTCGGCGGCATCAATGGTTTCTAACAATTTATTTTCTTAATAAAGAATTATAAATATTTTTATCATAAAACTGTTTATTAGATTCTTTAGAAGACTCGACAAAGGTATTTTATTTTCAATAGGAAAAAGTGTACTTTGAAAACTCCATGATAAATCTATTAAGATGCATTTACTTTGGCTGAGGAAACTAAGCCTTACCAAAAACAAAATTCACCTAAAAAAATGATCACAAAATTATATATATATATATATTACGTATAATAAAAATATTTTTTAAGAGAGAAACGAAAAACTAGTGAGCCTCATTTTTTTTTCAAACTCATTTTTGTATATTTATTTACATTTATATCCAAAGTCTATTTACTCTCAAATTAAATATCATATTATAAAATTATTTTTTTCAAATTCTAAATATATAGTTCAGCTAATGAATATGAGTTAAATTTATTATGTAATAAGTTCAAACTGTCAACTATCTTTTTAGGGACAAGTTCTAGAAAGTTTTTTTTTGTACATAAAAAACATTTAATCTTTCCGAATACTGTATAACAATTTTATTGAATTAAAATACAATTTTGATACAATATAAGTGTAATAAAAGTACACTTAGACAAACGTTTCATTTTTAAAAGCACGAGTTACATAGTAAATAAATATGAATAAGTATAAAAAATCAGTATCATAGATCTATAAAAATAATTGTTTTAAAAGGATTAATGTTCTTTTTGTAACACTTTTAACTTCCCAAGTCGAAACTTGTTACTTAGTCATGTCATTAATTTAATCAAAACATGCATTATTTTATGTGTTCACCAAAAGCCTATGATATAAATTACTGCTCTGACGGCTACATTGTATTTTAGTGTGTAATTAATGAATGTTTCGTTTAAATATACAGTGTTAAATTACTGCACTATGTTTTCGTGTTACTTAAAGTGGTGAGTTCTGATAGCAAAAGTTATTTTTGATAGTGTTTTTATCAAAAATTACTTTCCTAAAATTTGTTGTTTTGAAATAGTCACTATGAATCGTATGAATACGATTATTACTGGAGAAAATTTTATTAAAACCAGACACAGAAACTATATTTTTTTATAGGTTCGAGTTAAAAAAAAAACGATTTTTTTCCTAATTGAGAAAAATTAATTTAATCAATAGCCAGAGACGTTCTCATAAATTTACCTTAGCAAAAGGATAGGAGTAATAATTTTTGTTCTCATACTTAAAATGCATTTTAAAATCTTCTTTTTTCTCGCCTTTATCTCAACTATTTGGGGTTGGGTACCCTTATCTCAAACTTCCACTTGACACGATCTTCCACATCATCTACACTCACATCAGTGCACTCATATCGCATTCAATAACAACACTCCATCTGTTTTTTGGTCTTCCTCTGCCTCTTCTTCCTTCAACATTAATTTCCATAACTGTTCTTAAAGCTTCCGATTCCTCTCTCCTCATGACTACACTAAACCATCTAAGTCTATTTGATCTTGTTTGGCCAAAAACATTTAGATTACTACTTAAAAATATTTTTAGGAAGGGGAAAAATTGACATTAAATCCGTTTTAAGCTACAAAACCCACTCAATGCTTACAGGGAGGAAGAAAGTAACTATAACGAAAATAATAACAAAATAAAAGTACTTTTTTTTTGAAGCAGTGGTGTTAATGATTTCAATCGCATTTGTTTCATATTTTGTCTAATATTGTATAATATTCAAAATACATTTCTCAATAATGTAATTTTATATAACAATCATAATATATTTTCTATTGGTAAATAAAAATGTTTAATGTTTAAATTAAAAATTTACTATAACAATTCTAAGTTTTATATTCAGAGATAAAAAATTTTTACTTAAGACAAAACTATATTAAAATATCCAACAGATTTTATGTCAGCCTTGTGAAATTTTTATCAATCTAATGATTTACCTATGTACCTTTTATTGTTGTATTATTGTTATTGTGTACCTTATAACTGCTAAAGAATATTAAAAATATAATACATTTAATGTAACGATTTTCGGTGATATAATAAAATTTTATAATTTAATAATTAGGTTAATTTTTAAATATTTTGTCAACCTATCATTTTAAATATTAAAACCAAATAACCTCAGTTACAATGTTGTTTTAGCAAATATTTAATACAACTATTATTATTCATAAAAAACTCGATGAAAAATTCTCAGGTTCGCATCGAAGCTAAAATAATTTGTATTATTATTCAATAATAGTACAGTTAAGAAAAAAAATGTAATGAATGTGATATAAATTTTATATCATAGGCATAACATATCTTTTTTCATTTTTAAAATAAGTACTACTGTTTTAAAAACTTATGAAGATTATAAATCAATATAATAACACTCATAGGGTTCTAATAGAAGACTAAATTAATCTTCATTAACATAATAGTTTATTATAAGTTGAATGGTAAAATAAAATAATGTAAATTTTTGTGAAAGTTAGTTATAAATATTTTTACATTATTATTAAAGAGAATTTTTCAATTTGTGGAATAAATAAATTTTTATAATTTTTTTTTTTTATTACTATTATTTTTATATTGGAAACTCTTAACTATTTATTTTGTAACCATTTAATATTAACTATTAAATACATTAATTAAAATTTTACAATAATTATTTAATTTTTATCGATATAGATTTTTGTTTTGTTACTCAATACCAATAGTCATAGTTAAAAATTTAGGCATTATTACTATTTATTAGAATATAAATGTTATAAATTAATTATTATTTATAGTTATTTACTTTAGTTTGAAACTTATTTTTTATAAATTTTACGTTCAATAAAAATGTTAGAATCAAATTTATTATACATGGCGTAGATATATGTAGTCGGTACAACCTTTTTTTAATTAAAGTTTGAAAGAATGTGGAACTATTAGATTTAAAACCTCTATGTGCCATAAATATCTTTCTTATTCATATTTTCAAATGCCGACAAATAAGAGCAACTTATAATAACGGTAAGTGATTGAAATAATAATTATTATATAAACATTTATTGGCCTCTTTAATAGTATTGACTTGGATGACACGCACTGACATCATGGCATTTTGTAGAGAAGAAAGATCTATTTCTTTACTAAATCATTTGTTATTGTTTACAATATAAATGAATGTGCTAATATTCTGAGTATAGTTCATTTCTATAATCTGATATTGTCTACAAAAAGAAAATATATATATATTCATAAATTTATGATATAACAAAAAGAATAAATTTGAAGAGTAAAAAATGTAACAAAACAATTTATAGTATTTCATAAATTAAACTAAATATTGAATTAATGTTTGTAACTGTTGCTAAGACAAATAAAAAATAAAACAAAAATTTTTAAATGAAAACAACTAATTAAAACATTTTTTAAAAATGAAACATCTGTGTTAAAAATATAGGGTTGTCAGAAAAATAAAAAAAAAATAAAACCTAAAAAAGCTAAATTCTTTAAAAAAAGTTAATTTATTTGAGAATTGTTGAAGTGCAGATCCATAATTTTTTTCCAAGATGGGAGCTAAAGTTTTAAGTGTAAAACAGAATGTTTAATTATTGTATGATTTAAAGATCTTTATTTCGCTAAGTGAGCATTAGTTTAAAGAAGGTAGTATCCCCTAATGTCCAACCCCCAAATCCACTAATGGTATTATTCTTAGCAAATTTATTAAATTAAAATAAGCTATGATAATTTTAATTCATAAAATATTCTTAAAACAATATATCAGAGTATCATAGAATAATCTGATATTTTCAATAAATAAGTTAGTATTTTTATATGTCTTGTTTTATAATTTTAACGGTTTTACAACCTTTTTTTCATTATATTTTATTTTTATTTTTTGATAATTCTTTTCATTAATTATTTCATGAATGTATAAATGTTCCGTATTGATTTATTTGTTTAAAGTACTATACTTGCACATAGATGGAACTAAAATAACTGATATTATTAAAATTAGAAAGCAACTGAGTTTCTCTCACATTTACTTTAATTGCAGGATTGCCAGCGTTAAGTTGAGAAAAAAAAAATTTTACTTTGGATTGCTTATCACAAAAATATTGATGAGCAAAAAAATCATTAAAAATGTTTTTAATCTGCAAGGTAATCTAGGCAAATTAAAAAACAATTTCTCTTCATGACTAAAAAATTTAAACATCTCTATCATTTACGAAAAGAATCTAAATTTCAAGTTAAAAAGAAATATACAGTATTATTTATACAAAACATTTCATAAACTTTTATCTATAACAAAAAGCATATTAAATATTAAAATAATTTAATTAACCTTTAATTAGTTGCTTTATCATAGTATTATAAATACCTAGAAGTGACTATATCTATCACAAAATGTAGACCCATATATTTACAAGGGGCCCACTGAGATTTTCTTGGTAGCTCTCCTAGTCTACCGGGCCTGCTTTAACTACATAATTAAATTAATAGAAATTATTAAGTTCACTTCTATTTCGACTTTAATTGTTTTGGTTACTTATATTTATAGTTATATAATCATGTAGTTGGTTATCGTTGCAAGACAATTTATGTAATTTCCAATAGAAATTTCATTTTTTATACTCATTTTTGATATATAAGATACTAATATCAATATGAAATTTGATTAATCATTTGTAAATATATGTATAATCAATTTAAATGACCACACTTTTAAAAAACAGAAAGATGGTGCGTGAAATAATGTAATTATCATAATGATAATTTATAATATTTAGTTATAACGTCTCATTAAAATAATTGGTTAAATAATTTAATTCAATGGAATAATCATCGAAAGTAACTCACCAACAAAAAGTGCAAGAATGAAATATCTGAAAACTTCAAAAAGCAATTTTAAGGATGATACTCCTGGCATTAAGATTACTTAGTCTATATTTTCCGTTATTTATTTTAGTTGTAATTCAATATGAGTATTTTTTGTAAATATAAAAAGAAATTCAGTTAATTACAATGTTTTATTTTATTTTTGATAGTATAAAACATAAAATACCTATCACCATTAATTTATTGAATAAAACTATTTTTGTTATCGCGAATTAATTTTATTCAACTTATGCAAATCTAATTTTTTATTTTTATTTTCGACCAGCTAAAGTTTTTAAATATTTAAATTAAGTCGTTTTGTTAATTAATAATTAAATATGATCATGTAGAATATTTTTAAAGAATGTTAGAGTTACTAAACAAATCAAGAAATGTCCGAGTCATTGTCAAGAATATAAAAATAACTTATAGGTACTAAAATTGTATTATATTGATTTATGTGAGTCGCGGTGATTTAAAAAATACATAACAAATTTTTATTATTTAAATGTAACTAAAAGTGAAATAAAGTTATTTTAAGATATAAAACGTGTTGATTCAACACATATGATAAGAATGTTATCATATGAATAATGACGTAGGCAATAAGTGGTCAATTTTGTTAAAAAATTATGGGACGTCTATATAGAGCTGAAAAGCGAAAATTAAGAAGAGGCGATTTGGTAAAACACGTATCTATAATAATTAAAAAATATGTATACATTTTCTTTTTCACATAAGTAATAAATAAATGTGTACGTGTCGATTTGGAATAACAGAAATTCCAATTAAATCTTAAAAATGTAGATTAATGAAATAGCTGGTAAAAAACATTAACTGTGATTTTATATAATATTTATGTGTATGATCACAACCATAGTTTAAATATGATCTACATTATGCAGTTAGTATAACAACTAATTAAAATGTTTATCGTCTGCTAAATAATAATTAAAATCAAACTCTACTGCTAATAAAATTATTTTAAAAGGGGGTTGTATAATTCTATGAAAGCAAAGTCTCATATTTTACTGTAATTTTTGATCTCTTAGCTATTTTCTTTCATTTACATTATACTCTCTAGGGAAATTTGGGATTTGTAGGTCTGAATATATGAATAATTAAATAAAATATTTGACCAAAGATTGAAAATAATATTATAAAGGTACGTAGTCAGATACATAGGTTTATGTAAAAAACACCAAATACCTTTTATGTATGAGTAATTTAACAGAGCAGTAGTAACACCTACTTTAAGATAAACGCTGTATATTTTCTATTAGTGTGCTTTACTAAGGACTAATCATCTTATGTATTATTATGTTTACAGTATAGTACAATGTATAATTGTCATTTGCGTAATCCTTGCTAAACTAATAATTAAAAATATTCGTATTATACTGAAGTAACATTCAATGTTTGTTTAGTATTTAAAACGCAAAATTTGATATAAATAATTTGATAAATATAAATTCAATTTAATATAAATCAAATTTATGTTTATAGAAAAAGATTTACTAAAACTAGATGAATAAAAAAAAGCAAATAACAAATAAAAATTAATTACTAAAATGTAACTCGATTACATTTTAATTAGACATAACTATGCCTTTTATATAATTTCATAATCGTGTATGAAATACATTATCATATTTATAATCATGAAAGTTCTTGAAAAAACATAATTCATTAGTAAGTAGGTAGCCATTATGTAAAAATATATGAAAGCCATTGGAAATTTATAGTTACAGTTTTATTATGCTAATATATTTTATGGTGACGTTATAATGTAATACAGAAAATTTTATTTTTAAATTTTATCATGTATCTAGGTAAAGTAGATGCATCGATTCATAATTTTTAAAATCAACACTTCAGCAGACGTATAAAATAAAATAATAATAATTTGCGCCTTACAAATTGCATTACGGCAGGTTTTTCAAACACGAGAATTATGTTTAAAAAACATCATTCCGGAAATTACGATAATACAAAGGAATTTCCTACTTCATATTTTGTATTTATCTTAACCCAAATTTTGGCTCCTGAAAAAATACCAAAATATAACTTATATAAATACAAAATATAAAAACCCAGCACAGTGGGGACGTGGCATAGTTTGATCAAGTATAATGATATCTGACAGTAATTAAAATCACTATTATTCGATGGAAATCTGTAGATAGTGTTTAATTTTAAAAAATTGATGGATTATTCCAAAAGCTATGTGATCTCCTATTTCCTTATTTATATCCTGATTACAAATTTTATTAACTTTGATGTCCGTTTTCACCATGAAAACACTATCTACACTATCTTTTTTTATCTATTATTTATTTATTATATACAAACATAACAGTTATACTACAATAAATATGATGTTTAAATATGATGTATAAATATGTGTTTGCTCATCCCCTTTAAGTAAAATCTTGTGATGGAAAGAGGAGTTTCTGAAAAAGAAATAATAAATTTAACAAATGTTCTTAAAATAATAATTATTGAATCATATTAAACAGTAAATCTTAAATTTTATCGACAAAATAATAGATGGTAATCCTAGTATCTGTAAGTATATTAATTTTGGATTAATCTAATATATTTAAAGCTAGAAAAATTGCATTTATAATATAATATATAATTGAAAAATTAGATAAGATACAACATAAGTATCAATTATTTTTTAATTTGCATCGGACATGTACCTCACGATGTAAAAAATCTCGTAGAAATAAACATTGTATTTTGACGTCACGTGCTAAATTTAATTTTACGCGCAAATTGGCCATATTTTTAATTTTATGTTTAAAAAGTAACTAATGAATATAATTTAAATTGATTAACGTTGAATTGTCTCACTCTTCTAAAATACATTTTTATAATATAGATTAGCAACTCTTCCGAGAACGTTGTGTTATTTTCTTGTTGACTTTACTTTAATAATCAAATACGTGTCTTTAATTAATCCCGGATTAATTAAGGATAGCATTCCCCGAATTTGGAGGTGTATTCAGGTATAAGCAACATAAACTTTAAGTTATTACAACTTTTTTTTCTTCGTTATTATTTTTCAATTCAACATTTTCATCAATCAGTTAAAATTTTATTAATGAATAAGATATTGTTTTATAATACTACTTAATATTTCATTTTTATTTATTTAACTTTTTTTACTAGATGTTAAGTTAAAATATAGATAACTATTGAACAACTGTTCCTTAATAATTATTTTTTTATTTTTAGTGTTTACTAAACGATTCTATAAAAATATTTTAGTATAAAAAAAAGAAAAGTAAACGATTTTAAACTATAATATCCTACAAATATAAAATAATTTAAATACTTTTTGTTTCCCTAATAAATGTGTATTAAAAAAATCATAAAATCAATTAATTACCATATAAGTATGAGCTGGAGTTATCCACTAGCACAACTAGAGGAAATTCTAGGATTACTAGCGCTGTAGTTTGTCAATTAGCTCCTTCGAAAATTTAGAAATATAATACTTATTAATTTATAAAAATATTATTTTTGAATAGATATTATGTCCCTAACCAATATTTGAAAATTACGATTATGAAGCTACCCTTACGGAAGGGCTCTTATTCGTTTAAAGGCCTACAAATAGGGCCCATATTGTCCTTAGTCTGGTTTTGTCATAAGTAAGTATAATATATTAAAATGAATCAAAAAGCGAAAATTTTGATATGAAGCACTATGTATACAAATAATTTTCGGTGAAATTAAAAATAAAATTTTAAAGCAAAATATTTTTAGAGTTATATATATATTTTTAAAATAAGTTTAAAAATATAAATTATTACAAAATATTTATTCTCATTTAAAACTAAATACTTGATTTATTTCATGTTAAATTATTTAAAACGTTAAATGTATAATATTGATTTATTTTGTTCAATTAAAATTATGATGTTTTATATTAACATAATTTTAAAGAGTATCATATTTATGAAAAAAATGTAATTGTCATTTTAAAACTAAACTTGCATTTGTTTTTATAATAATAGAAGATCGAATTTTATACATAATAATTACTATATGGTTATGTGCATTAGGTTTTCTCCGGTAGTGTGTATGTTTATAATAGAAGCAAACTAGTACAGTTGCGCTATTAGAATTTCAAAAGATCATGTTAGATAGTAAGTTCATGTTAAAATAATTTGTATAGTACATTGACTTCAAAAGAAAAAAAGTGTTTCATTTAATTCCTCTATACATACTAAAGTATCAGACTTTAATTTTTAATAATAAATAGGAAATAAATAAAATTTAAAAAAATGATTTAGAGTTTTCAGCTTAACAAGGGGCTAAAAATATGATGACAAATTTCACTTGCAGTAAATTTACTTCTATCCAATGACATACGATGAAGAAAAATGATTATACTCAGGTTTTAATAACATATGTGCAACTTATACTCACGAATAAACACCTTGAGTGAATAAAAAATATTATCAAAACTTAGTGACACGTGTAAAGACAAAAATAAATTATCAAGGTGTTTTAGTTTTTTAAGTCTAGTTACTCGGATAATAAAAACGAAAAAATACTACAACGTCGTGATTTATCACAAATGTATGTAAGATATAATTATAATTATAGACGAAGTTTTTGATTATAAAAGATTGTACTGTAAATATTATGTTTTCACCTTGAGTTCGAAAGTTTATGTCAACTTAAAGTACTTTTTTAAAGGAATTTTAATAAAGTGATATTACATTTAAATGATTCATTAATCTAAAAAAAAAAAGACGAGTGCATTCAATTTATTGCTTCAAAATTCCAAGGATCGTTTTTAAAGTTTAATGGAAAAAATAAAAATGGTTTTATAAAATAAAGCGTGAGCACAACTTTTAAATAGATCGAGTTGTTTCAGCAAGTATCCAGAAAATAAACATAATTATTACTTAAAAGTTTTGAATTGTTAGAAAATATATTCACAAATGATATAGAAAAATTTGAATAATCTTTATATTATCTCGTTACTTATTTAAAACATACCCTTTGTATTGAAATTAAAAAGCTTATTTCACAGTCAAATGGTTTATATGAACATCTTAAGTCCAAATTATCATTTGTAGAAGTATAACACTATACTTTATTATTTTAATAATCATTGTTGAGTCTGTACTACTCAAACTACAAAAAATGAAAGAAATATTGATACATCTACAGCATTTCTGATTACTCTTTAATGGGATTATATTATTATTTCATTAAAATCAACCTTTCTAAATAATTTATCATTTTTAATAAGATTAAATATTTATTTCATTTTTATTACTAGTATAGTAAAATTAAACGTCAAGAGTAATTAGATGTTTTATATAAATTAAATAATCAATATTTTTGACTTTATTACAGCCTACATTTATTTATTTTTTCATCGAGAATCTACATGTTTTACCCAATACAATTAAAAATATAGTTTATTGTAGATACAGTTCAAAAACATCAAACCAACATAAGTGCAATTCATAAAAATTGATATGTATTACATTTATCTTTTAATAATTTGAATTAAATAACGCAGAATAATTCTTTGTGTAAATAATCATAATAGATATTAATATAAAATCATCAACAAATAAATGGAATTTGTAGTTAATAGCTATTAGTTGCCTAGTTATGTTATGCTAATCATTCAAAGTAACACAAAAATGTACAGTTAATCATATATTTTACTTACAATTTATTTAAAATAAAAATGTAATAAATTAATAATATAACTATATACGCAATAAATAAGGCAGTAATATCTTATTTTTCAGGAGATCAAAATAAAATTTATTCTTTTATTATAATCTATATATGTTTATCAATTTTCCAAGTAGTTTAATTCCGATTTAAACTATTTTTTTTTTGATATTTTGATGATTGTTATTAAAAGAAAAATAAAATGTAAATTCCAAATATTTTATATTCTCAAAGTTGAATTTTTTGAATAACTGCCTTATTTGTTGCGAATGGTGATATTTTATTCTTTATATAGTGAAAATAAAAATAAATCTATTTTAAATATAGTCAATTTATTTATCTAATGTGAAGTCAATGTTATTTGTTATTTAAAAAAACACTTAAAGTTTTAATAATAAAAACAAACACAAATTTCTTATTAAGCGAAACAAATTTTCTAAAGAAGATACAATATTAATATTTCTAAAAACAAAATCATTACCTTTGTTATATTTTTTTTAGAATGGTAAAATAGTTAAGACTTTTTCTATTTTTATACCATTATAAAACGATCTGGATAAAGTTTTTGATCAATAAAAGTATGTGAAGTGCAAAAAAAAAAAGTAGAACGCGTAAGCTTTTTAAAATGTTTATTTTCAGTAATGTAAAAAAACATACTAGCTCTTTATTGCAATAATACTACTCTTTTGAAAAAATATTTTTATTAAGTTTTAGAAATTTATAAAGGTTTTTGATAGTAGCAATATATAAATGGATGTTATATGAGTTCTTGTTAAAAGTTATAATGATATATTTGCTATCTAAAATATAAACAAAAGAAGTTGGAATATCAGATATTGTAAATATTATAAGAAGTACGATTTTTAATTATAATTGTTTATACTTTGATGATATTTAAAAAAAGTCTTTTAAAATTGCGTATTCTTTAATAGGATAGGATTTAATAGACTCAATAAGATATCAATTTTGAGATTAAATTTTTCAAGAGTTTTAAATAAAAATATATTATATTTTCTCTACTTATTATGTTTACAATACAAATATTATGTTCCTAGCAGAAAATAAAAAAAAAAAAAAAAAATGAATCAATAAAAATCAAGTCATAAGTACATTAACGAAATTTGAACAAAATATTTGGGGAATTAATTTAATGTCTCTCCTCCTTATAAATATTTTAATATAAATTTACATGTTATTTTCACAGTTTTTTTTTTTTGGTTGTGTTAGCTACAGAATTAGGGACTAAGTTTTCTTTATAGAACGCCAAATTGCGTCTGTGCATAAGAACATTAGCATATATAATTTTTTTTTAACAAAATTTGGATTTCCATAAATTTTATATTACTTTTTACTGGAAAATAATCATTTTGATTAACAAATTATATGATTCTGCTATTACTTTTAAAGGAAGTTTGCCCAGCAGTCTTTATTCTTGCTAGGCTGCATTTAAGTATTTGGAGTGGTTAAAAATTCTATAGATTTAAATAATTTAGAAAAATATTTTTTTCTATTTTTCTCAATAATCTTAAATACTATTTTAAATTTCATAAAACTGAAAGTCGTCTAAAGAAAATTACAATAAAAAAAAAAAGTAAAACTTTTTTGTAATGTTTTTATCTATAAATTTTATCACTTTACTAAATTTAAATGAGAAAAAAATACAAAACTCAGTTTTATAATTACAGTTCAAATTATTATTAAAAATAAAAATATGAAATTATTGTAGAGTTTAAAATAGTCAATTATCTTAGAATACATAAAAGGACAAACTCTATTTACAAACACAATCATCATCCCAAAAAATAAATTGCTTTGACCATAATTTTAATATCTATAAATCTGTAACCATAGACAGTAATTAATTAAGTGCTATCAAAATTGATAAGAAAAGTTTTTCGTGTTAAATCACAATAATTATTCTACAATAATCTAAAGAACAATACAAGAATTTGATAAGAATCAATGTGTCGTACTATCAGATAAATTATACCCAAAATATAAGTTTTAATTTATAGTAAAACATTGTAATTTATTTGGGTTTATCGCTTTACCATTCAAATTAATGTTATCTTATGTGCAAATGTGCTAGAAATAAACATAAAATTAGATAGTGATAAACTTTATTTGCCTGATATGTATTTCTTTACATGATTGTTTTAATGTGTACTTATTTCATTTACATAAAAAAAGAAGTCCAAATTTATATGTGACGAATATTTAAAATTTCAAAAAGTACTTATCTAATTTAATACAACAATTAAATTAAAAAAAATATTTTAATTAAATTTAAAATTTAAAGTTCATCAAAAAAATTGCTAATACAATTCAGTAAACATTTTAAGTGTATTTGTTATTTTAATTTATTTTACGTTTAATAAGAACCAAAAAATGATTCCAAAAATGATGGAAAATGTAAAAAAGATTAAATTACTTTAACAATCAAAATGTCTTCAATGGGTACCGCCGATTAAATACCAACAGATAATGTCATAAACTTTACTCTTTGAAACACATTACTATCCGTTTTCTACAGAGTGTTATAGAAAAAAATGAATAAAATTGAAATAAATTTCCGGAAATTAAGTATGTAACAAATACATTATTACTTTATACTAAAAAAATTAGTTGTTTTTCATAGAATGTAATATGAATTTTAATTTTTTACTATATTACTTTATATTATTTGTTCAAATTGATCTAAGACAAATTTATATTTTTTAAACATTATAAAAATTAATAGGAATCAATTAATTGATCACTACAGATACTGTATTTTTAATCATTAGTATGAAAATTGTGGTATTTCAAATTCTTGCAAAATGTTTAACGATTGGTCCTTACATAAAGATTTGATAAGCATTCCGTATGCATTATCCAACCCAGTCTGAATAAAATACGCATGATAATTAATGTTATTATTGAATACTCATACAATATGCGATTAACTAGACTGTGATTATAAAAAATTTCGATCACTGTCTCACACCAAGTGCTAACCACGTCTAAGGTGGTACCAGTTCGCTCTGTATGCTGCAGCATGCTGTCTTGCTTAAAAATAACTAACTAGCAATTAATACAAAAGCATAGTACAACTATAAATGTTGCAACAAAAAAAAAAATAATAACAAATTAAATTTTATCTTTTTTTTACCATCACAGTAATAGAATAACTCTTTTATGTACAAAATTTTTTTTAATTACACATTTTTTTTGATCAATCAATTTGGTGCTGGATTATAAGTGTTTATAAATGATGGATACTGCTCGAAAGAAATCCAGCTACAGACAAATATTTGCCGCTCTAACAGGTCAGTTTAAATTAATATTATTTTTAACCGTTTGTTTATTATTAAAAAAATGATATTTTATAATGCCAAACACACAGTTCAAAGTTAAACATTTTTCTTT
Organism: Daktulosphaira vitifoliae; assembly: GCF_025091365.1. Classification (NCBI taxonomy): domain Eukaryota; kingdom Metazoa; phylum Arthropoda; class Insecta; order Hemiptera; family Phylloxeridae; genus Daktulosphaira; species Daktulosphaira vitifoliae. The sequence goes on along the minus strand of NW_026099575.1, from coordinate 21,444,818 downwards.
TACTTTAACTATTATTTATTTTGGTTTTTATTCAAACAAAGCAAACTCATCACGCTTTGTTAGTTTTACCTAACATAATCAATGATAAGTTTATATCAATAAACATTTATTGTTAATTGTCCATAAAGAATCCAGAGAAGGAATTTTTCGGTTATTTTTTAAAAAAAACATATTATATAATGAATAAAATATTAAAAATTGATTAAATATAATTATTGAGTAAAAATTTTACCTAAATTATAACAATTTATTGTGAATAAAGATTCACAATGCCTGTCTTAATTCAAGACAATCTTGACCCTCCTTAATTAAATGTTTGTTTTAAATAAATTAGTTTTTCATCTTATTGAAAAATACGTTGTGTGGAACATAACTGGTTAGTGTGTTGAAAAGAACTTCATTTAATTTAATTTAAGAACTTTACTTAATCAAATCATGTCTTTTGTTAAATTATTACTTTTAATTAATATTTTAGACAGTAATTGATAATTTTCTGGAATAAAAATTTTAAAACTAATTTATTCAATCTTTCGAAGTAGTTTTTATGATTTAATGGTTATTAGCCTCAACTTTTTTCTTTTTAATAATTACATGCGATGATTTTATCATGATCTCATGCTGTGATGCGTGTTGCAAAATCATCAAACAATTTCAAATCGGTCATTGCGATGTTATCTAAATAAATAAATAAAGACAATTAACTAATCAATTTTTAAAACTTTGGACTTTCCAGGAAAATTAACTGAAAGCGTATAATTTTCTGGTCAATGTAAATTTCAATTGTCAAAAACTAACTGGATAATAAAACTACATAAAGTTATACGGTTACTGTATTCTTTTGTTGAACATTTTTCTATTAAGGTTGTGATTATTATACAAACGTAAATTACATTCATAATATTTCGAACGTCCGTGACCGTGTACTTTAGCTGTTGTAATATAAAATAACCAAGAGAAGAATGCCGGGTCAGCACTTTACCAAAAACAATAATCACTTTTTTAATTATGATTTATGCATATTAAGACATTGAAAATGTATAAACAAAAACTATATTAGCATAAAGTAAATGCGACGCGAAATATTCTAGATCTGTTTTTTAATCTGTGAGTTATGTATAGCCCAGTAAGTTTAAGTAAGTTTAGCTCATCGCTGATAAAGTATGGTGTATCAGCAGAACAATTTTTTTACTTGCTTCTCATTGTGGATTATATTACAATGTTCAATTATTAAGTATTTAAAATATTTGGTTTCCTAATATTCGTAGAACATATGAATATTCCGTCGATTTACATAGTTTATTTTCCTATGGATTTTTAAGATTACTTGGTAATCATTAACAGCTCTTTTACTATAAGAATAATGAAATTCTAGTACTGAGAGTTATATTTCCTTCAGTGGTTTGAATGCATTAAAAGACAATTAATTAAGTATAACGAGAGATCTTAGAGAGCAGTTATAAATTTAATATATTTAATTCTCAATTCGACGAAGATTTTTTTTCTTGGACTTTCTTAATTGGATTTATGAATACATTTGTGTTAAAATTTTGTAATCTTAAATATCTGGTGTCAATTCACATTTATAATAAATATAAGTTTTTGCTATTGTTTACATTATTTCAGTGGTAAATACGATGATTTTAGTATTATTTTATGTGTTTCTATTTACTTATATAAATAAGATTTGGGGAAACATCTCTAATTGACTTTATTGAATTAATAATATTTTAATTTTAAAGTTTAGATTAGCTTAACACAATTTATACATCATGATAATTAAGAATGCAAATATGTCAGATCACGTGTTCTTTTATTACTTATTCTCCTTTTAAATTATTGGTAAAACAAATACTAGCCTATATATATATTTGAAATTTTAATCAAGAATCTAAACTCCAAAAATATAGGTCATCAAAATGTAATTCATTTATAAAAAAAATAATTTACCCATAATTATTAGAATTAAATTTTGTTATAGACTTTTACATGAAATTCATATTATAAAATTAGATATTAAAAAAATATAAAAATAAATTAAAAGGTTGGTGGCTAGATCTAAAAAAGAAAGAATAATTCCTCTAATTAATTTAAAGAGGGAATTATTACCAAAAACCATTTAATTTGCTAATTAAAAAATCTAACATTTAAAAATGTTATAATGTTTGGTCTCAAATTTTTGCGTTTTCTGGAATTCTGATCACATAAATTTGATATTTTAAAGTTAAAGTTTTATTTTTCAGTAAATTTTAAAAAGTATTAAATAACCTAAAAAGTTGTTTGACCTCGTATTTTATTTACTACATATATTACGTATCACTTAATCTAGAAATTAATTGTTTGACATTTTATTGTATTATATTATATATTATATATTAATAAAATATATATTAAAATATAAATTTTAAATCGATGAAAGGAAAAAAAATGGTCTTATTAATTTATGACACGATATTGTATATGACTGAGGTCACAATGTTAAATGAAATATTCGGCAACACATCAACATAAAAATAATAACATGTTTATTTTTATTTATGCATTGAAAGATGCTCTTTATTAGTATTTAATTTATTGGAATAGAGAAATAAATTTTTTTAGTACTTATCAAGTTATAATAAACATTGTATAATTAAAATGTTTGTTGGATAATCAAATTATTTCTGAACTTCCTCTAAAAACGTAATCAAGAGAATGCAATTGTTCATTATGTTTAGACAATTATTGTGAAGAGTATAATTTAGTTGTAAACATAGTGGATAATTGAAAAAGCCGTAGAAACTTGTTGCGAAATTTTTCTTAACTCGAATAAAACCTTTACAATCATTGTGATTGTTCAGTAGATGTATATACTTAGAAAAGGTAAAAGCTTTAAACTCTAGTACATAGATTTAATGTTTTTTTCATTGTAATCTAAGTTTATAGTAAACATTGGAGTTTTATTAAACTTGTATAACGGCTTATAAGATTTTAAGGACTAAAGCCTTTATAAAAATCATTATTTAAATGGATATAAGAATTTTACAAACAAAAAATATATTAAAAATCATGTTCATTAATTCTTTTAGAATAATTTCTCTACATAATGTTTTTATGTGAAAGCGATTTAAAAAACTTTAATTAATTTTTTTTTATTGTTTTAGCAAATCTTGTTACTTTTGCATATGGCGTTTATACTGGATGGCCTGCGACGGTTCAACCACTTCTTCAATCTTCAAATACACCTCTTGATGTAGTGCTCTCAGATGAATCAATCTCCTGGTCATGTAGTTTAGGGTATATGAGTGCTATACTTGGAACATTAATATGGGGAGTTTTAGCGGACAAATTCGGACGAAAAATCACTGGATATCTGACAATGGCACCATTTCTAGTGGGTTGGATCATCATCATGACAAGCAAATCAGAGTATTTATTATTGTTGGCTAGATTTTTGGGTGGCCTCGGTGGCAGTGGAGCGGCTATTAACAGTCCTATGTTTGTTGGAGAAATCAGCGATGAAAGTATGAACGCGATTTTGGGATCTTTATTTATACTAATGTACAACGCTGGCGTCTTGTACGTATATGTATTTGGCACGTTCATGAACTATGTGTACTTAAATATAGCTTGTCTAGCAGTATCTGTAGCGTTTATGGTAATTTGGTACTATATTCCGGAATCACCTACCTGTCTCGTAAGAAAAAATAATATTTCTGAAGCCAGAGAGTCTCTTAAATGGTTCAGAGGTACTACTAATGACAAGGAAGTAGAAACGGAACTAGAATCGCTTTCAATGCGAAGCGATCAGGTGTGCACAGCTTCAATAGGCGACTACTTGGAAACAAGTACAATTAAAGCTTTGATCATAGGTTTCATATTTCAAACTGGTACCCAATTGTGTGGTATTAACGTTATACTGATGTACGCAGTAGACATATTCAATCAGAGCGGAAGTACTCTGTCACCGGAAATGTGTACAATGTTGGTAGGATTTGTTCAGGTACTCGGATCCGTCGTAGCTTGTTTCGTCGTAACAAAAGCTGATAGAAAGTTTTTTTTGATTAGTACATACATAATAGCTGCCGTTTCTCTTTACATAATTGGCGGGTGCTTTTATGCCAAATTTTTAGACAATACTGTAAACACAGGCATTTTACCCGTACTGTGCTTGTCAATGCATGTGATTGCATTTTCTATTGGACTTGGAATGGTACCCTATATTATTTATACAGAAATTTTCTCACCAAATGTTCGGAACGTTTGCATGTCCGGATTAATGTTCTGGAATAACGTCCTGGGATTCGGCGTTATCAAAGCATATCCATATTTATTAAACAGCTTGCACATATCCGGGTGTTTCTGGTTGTTTGCCATGGCCTGCACTATAATTGTACCAATCACATACTTCTTTATACCTGAGACGAAAGACAAAACTTACGACCAGATTCATAATCAATTGCAATTATGGTTTCCCGGATTAAATGATAAAGCAAAATCTGTGACTTCGTTGTCAGTCAACAGCACCAAAGTCGTTGTTGTGGAATCTAGCGATAAAAAAGTATACATGGAAAATAACCAACAATGCTGCAGCGAACCATAAAATAAAAAATAACAATTTAGAACATATTCGTTCCTTTATCATATGGAGCTCAATATCAATCACTCTCTATANGCTGCAGCGAACCATAAAATAAAAAATAACAATTTAGAACATATTCGTTCCTTTATCATATGGAGCTCAATATCAATCACTCTTTAAAGAATTAACTTGTTTTATAATTATAATTGTATAATATAATTTTAAGTGTATATTTTTTAAAAATGTCTATTCAATGTATAGATTATATTTATTGTTTATTTTATAAGAATAATGAGTATTATTCAAATTATTAATACTTTAATACGTTTAAGTATAATGTAGTGATTGTAAGTTTTTTTATATATTTGAAATATTTACTGCTGTACAATTAATAATGTTGTTTTATATTTTGTATATTATACGATCAGCAAAAAGATCTTTATGTTTTTTTGGTGTGTGTGTTATTATGTAAATTCAATGAAAGTTTACTCTAACACATGTATAGTTCAATTTGGTTGATATATTTTAATTTTTGATAAACTAAAAACACCAAATATTTTTTATGTATACAAAAAATAATTAAATTAAAATTTTTTTTTGACGAGCATTGTACTTTTGAAACACAAGTTAACAAAAAATAATTATCTTTCCAGTGAAGTATTTGAATATAACTTTACATGTTAAATATGATGAACACTTAGAGATACGACTAAATAGTTGGTAATATTGCTAGGGTGCTAATATATATAATAGCAACTTAATCTAAATTTAAGCATTTTCAAACAGAACATTATTTTTTATATTAAACATTGTTTACACAGTCATAGAGACTATTATTATTAAATATATTAAACAATTTTTATGTATTTGTGATCCAATGATTGTTATCATCCCACCATTTGGTAAAATGACAAAATGTCTTCTGCCAACAGCAGCTGCTAGTGTAATCACACAAAAATGATAGCATTGAGTATAGATACTATCTATAATCAATGATAACAGTTATTGATATACATAGACAAAGGTCAATATTCAGTAAATTTTGTAGAGAGACTAAAATAATCTTAGGTAAAATGATCAAAGACTCTTACATATAATAAGTGTACACAATAAAATTTCAATATAAAGAAGCTATATAAAGTTTTAGAAAGATTGAGTTTCTCTAAGCTTTATTGTTCTTCTGTAATTATAGAAATTATTTTTATAATCATATCGTGTTCTTAATTTGTTTAATTCCTTCTTTAAAAGTACATCTCGCAATCAAATATTGCTAAAATAATAAAACTCCTAATTATTATAAATTACAAAGGCTAAAATATTTTTTATACAATCGTTACGAAAAGTTATGAAAAATTATGAAGACAAATGAAATATTCGACTCCAAAAAAAAAAAAAACCAAACGAATTAACATAGTTCTAAAAGAGCTCAAAAGCTTTTGAGATTTTTAAATTGTTTTGTTCTTATTTGGTTAGTTTAGCAAAAACTACTTGAAACAATAACTACCTAGTGAATATATAATGTACACATTTTTAGTTGATAAAACATTATTTTTGTTGTGATAGTTTTTTATGTTTTTTTAAGGCATTGCCAATAATTTCATTATCATGTATTGTTAAGATTTTAATGACAAATTGAAGAAAATGAAGTCATTATTACAAATACGTGATGTTTTTAAATCCCTAAAAAATGAGCAATAACAATGATACTTTTTGTAATGTTTTACAGGAATTTTTTTATCTATCTCAATTATTGTTTGACATAGAATTTTATAGTCGTGCACAGACATAATTTTTTTTAGTGTGAAAATGTAGACACACACACATACAGTGGCGTGTTTAGAGGGGGGCACAGAGCCACGTGCCCCCCCATTGACTGAGTCATGTAAATATTTTATCAAGCAATGTAATGATGTACGATATCATTAGAAAAATAGATTTTTTGGTTATCGATAATAACATGGGTTTATGAAATGTTAGTCAATATAGTTGTTTTGTGGAGCGAAATTTGACGCCTGCACAGTTGTCCCGTTAATGTTATCACCTATTTTATACATATTGTATAAAAAGAAATATTTTTATTGATATAAATGGATTCAAAACAAATATGTATAATTGTATAAAAAGTAAAGAGCTTAATACAATACTATTCAAAAAAAAAAAAATTGTGTTATTTATAAATAAATTTACTGGTCTACAAAGAATTTTCATCCGAGTCCAATATATACTTATCTAAACCCATTTTTGCGCCGATTTTAAATCTTCGCATATGGCCTAAATAATAACAAAATCCATTTAATTAATATAATAAATATTTATGTTTGATTATTAGGTTATGTATGAATAATCAATAAATATATTTTAATTAAAAATAAGTTGAAGCAGTTCAACTTTCTATAAGCATTTTTAAGTTTTGAATCAGCCCTGTATAAAGGGTAAATGGTCCGATTAAAAAAAAAAAGTATGTCCAATGAAAGAAGTATATAAATAGTATATTTTTATAAAAAAAATGGTATTACATTTTTCAAAAAGTTATAGAAATATAAAGTGATAAATGCAAAATATAAAATCGAGAATTTTAACACAAGAATAGCATACGGTAATCATTTTTACTGTGAAGACAAAATGAAGTCAAAAAATTTTTTTTTCCAGATTAAGTATATTACATTAGCTTTAATTTAAGATATATATAAAAGGGTCAGTGTTTCCGGAACACTTTAAAAAATTAAGTGGAAAAAGTTGTCATTTTGAATCCCCCTCTGTGGGCAGGTAAAAGGTCAGATTTATAAAAAAATATACAAAATGATAGGTAAATACCTATAAATCATGTATCTATAAAAAAAAAGTTATATTCATTTAGTCATTTCTAAAAAAGTTATGGCTATTTTAAGTAAAAAAAATGGAAAAAATGTCAAAAACTAGCGATTTTTTTATAGATTTACTCCATTTACGGGGAACAAGGGAAATATTTTCAACTTTTGAGGGTAATGTCTTCGACTAGATATGATTTTTGATTTTTTGGCATATTGTTCATCATAATCGGTTCAGTAATAGCTACGATTGAGTGCTGACAGACACAAAAAAAAATAACAATTAAAAAAAAATATGTAAATCAGATACTACCGCACACCAACTGGAGAGCAACGTCTTTATAAGTTATATGATACTTATTAATTAACATATTAATCAATTACTTTAAAGCAGAGGTGAATAAAAAAAAGTTAATTTTTTTTTAAATAATATATGTTTTTTATTTTAAATATAGAACAGTGTATGTAAAATAAATAATTCATGTATAAAAAATAACTAATTAATAATAATATTTTTTTAAATTTAGAGTATCAAACAATTATAGAAAAATTAATAAAATAAAATTATTCATAAGTAAATGCTATGATATATATATAACTAATCAAATTTTATGTGTGCTCTACGCATATCATCAACTGACCCTTCGACAATCAAATTTCTGTCGTCATAGTAGCGAAGTAAATTTTTCCACGTAGGGCTTTTAATCAAAACTTTAGCGTTGCCAACTAAAAAAAGACCAAACTTTGCACGCGTAAGTGCCACATTTAGCCGACGAACACAGTTCAGGAAACCTATGACGTTTCTCTCGTTCGAGCGGACACACGATATAACAATATACTCCTTTTCACGGCCTTGAAAAGCGTCCACACTACTGACTTCCACCCCTTTGTTCTTGTTCAAAATTTGTTTCAAAAGTGATCGCTGTCCTTCATATGGAGTTATAACACCAATTTGATTTGGAGTAGCTCCTTTGCTTAGGAGTTTTGCTACTAGTTGTTCAACAACTTTCGCCTCTCCATAGTTCAAAAAAGACGTACCCGATCGGGATTTTCGTTCGTTTGCATCGGACGAGTAAAATACCATCGGCACATTTGGGTTAGGCCACGTGAAATCAATCGACCCAGTTCGGTCGTTACAAGTTACGCCGTTCCTAATCATACTTTCGTACATAGTTTGTGAAGCGTACTCGCTGATTTCAGGGTGCATTCTGTATTGTACGGTTAAACGAACTGGTTGTAGGCCAGCAGCTACCAATCTCTCGAACAAAGAACGATGTNAGCAGCTACCAATCTCTCGAACAGAGAACGATGCAGACCTCCGTTTCTAGTGTCCGGACACGTAACAACCGGCCCCAACTGACAGTGGTCACCTATTAACACCACTTTTTTGGCTCCGTGGGTGATTGGAATAATGCATTCCGGCNTGGCTCCGTGGGTGATTGGAATGATGCATTCCGGTTCTAAGCCTTGAGCGCATTCATCCACGACCACCGAAGAAAAATTGATTTTTTCTAAACGGTTGTCGCCGGCGCCGGAGCAAGTTGTGCACACCACTCGACAATTCGCTAGACAGTCGATTTCCGCCATTCTTCTCAGATAATTGTAGTCCCTTCTCTCATTTGGGCTCAACTCGACACCTTGATCAATCTGGCCTTGAAGAGTTTTAAATTCTGAATGACCCGCAAGCTTTTTTATTTGTTCACTAAGATATATACTTGAAAGATCACTTTTAACCGTCTCTTTCGTCTTTTTCACAAGTCTCACGACATCGATGCCAGTTTTAGCCACGGCACTTGCCAAGTTATCAACAGCGTTGTTCGACGGTGCACAAACTAATACGGTTCCGGACTTGGACAGATTGTATACAATATTGGCACAAGTAACCGTTTTTCCAGTACCGGGAGGCCCTTGGATTAGAGAAACTGGCGAGCGTAGGGCATGCTTCACAGCAGACAGCTGTGACTCATTCAAACCAGGTAAATTGGGAGCTAATAGGTTATCTGTCAGATTCTCGTTATGTTCGAGTGAATTTTGCTGTTGACGTCCAAGCAACATTGATCTTACTTCAGGTGAAACACATTCGTACTTGTAAGAAAAAGTAGCAAGTGCCGCTTCCATGCGAGTGTAAGGGGTTTTATCAAATGACTTTTTTAAAGTTGCCAGTGTCCCAATTGGCAGGTCCATTGAACAATTTACTTCAACATCAACAACGCTGATGAACTGGTCGAAGCTTGTAATAATTCCTTTTATGGCGTTGGTCATTTTTGAACTTGAAATCCATAATTCTTCGTCAACTACAAATACATTATTTTTACTATTCATATGAAAACGTACTTTTGATTTTTTATTGTAGTTTTGAGAGCTAACGATTTTGCATTCAAACGAATGTTTTTCGCCCAGTTTTAAATTGTACGAGCATTCAGCACTTATTAATGGCTGGAAAAAATGCCCGTATTGTTTTGACGAAGAAAATTCACAGGGAATATTTGTTGGAGGGACAGTTGAATGCGGAGAACATGGCGGTGGTTGTTTATCATCTTCAGCGTTCAGTTCATTAATTTTTATGACTTTTGTTTCCGTTTTCTCAAAAAGTGTACGGTAATCAATAAGTTTCAATAGTGTTATGACAACAGCACAATACATTGCCATTGTCCTGATGAAGTCATTTTCTATAATGAAATAAATTCCACACCAAAATACGAGATGGTAAATTTTCCACATATCCTTTGACTGCATACTGGTAGCAAGCAATGTTCTTGATGTATTTAATTAAAAAAAATTTAAGCACTTAGTATGAAGCTAGAATAACGAAAAGTTTTCACGTTTATATTTAATCCAAAAAAGGTTACATTTTGAAAGTGTTCCACTCCTTTTATATGAAAAATTTTGTCATATAGTGGCCAGCAAAAAAATAAATAAGTATTCTTTTTGGCCAACATTACTTTTCAAGGAGCCAAAAAAGTGTTCTAAAATAACAACTAAGTAAAAAAAAATTTTTTGATTTATTAATTATTTATTTTACAACAAACATGCAGTTTGATCGAGGCTTTAAATAATGCAGTACTAATCTAAACTATGAATAAAACAAGCTTTTCAAATTAGAAAATATTCAATACAAAATTGATTTACAAGTCTTATGATTTATAAGTGCAATATATAAATATATAAAAAGAAATGATCTGATTTAAAAAAAAAGTATGTCAAATGAAAGAAGTATACATATAGCATTTTTTTTTCCATGATAAAGTATATAACATTAGCTTTAATTTAATATATATATAAAAGAGTCAGATTTTCCGGAACACTTTCAAAAGTTAAGCCAAAAAAGCTAATTTTTTGTGAAAAGTTGTCATTTTTAATCTCCTCTGTGGGCAGGTAAAGGGTCAGATTTACAAAAAAAATTTACCAAATGATAGGTAAAGACATCATGCTTCTATAAAAAAATTATATTGATTGAACAAATTTAAAATTTAGCGATTTTTAAATTTGTAATTTTTTTGGAGATTTCCCCCATTTACGGGGAACGAGGAAAATACGATATGTGATATTTTGACATATCGTTGAAAGAAATCAGTTCGCTGAGAGCTGAGAATAAGTGGTAACAGACACAAAAAATAGAAATCCTAACACAGGTGGATCTCGGCATAGTGGTGACGTGCAATAGTTGGATCAAGTATAATATCTGACAGTGATTAAAATCACTATCATAAAAAACTCTACGATGCAAATCTTTAGATAGTGTTAGAATGCTTACTTGCACAGTTAGAGCCACGTTTAACTGGGAACTTTGTGTGTACTAAAGAAAACACTAGCTGTACTATAAATGTTAAAACACGTGAATTTTATTCATTAAAATATTTTTTTTACTTATTATTACAAAAATATTGAAAACAATAAAAAAATTATGAGCTTTTCATAAGATGGCTGAATCTAATTCAACGGGGAACACAACTTCTTTAATACAGCCCTTAGCATACATATATAACATAAATAATCAAAACTATACTTATTATACAATATTCGAATAAAGAATTCCGAGTGTTTTTTTTTTTTTGTAAATTTGAATAAAAGTTATTTTTATGTAAAAACACAAAAAAGATTATGTAATTACACAATCTACTAAATGTTTCATATATCAAAATATTAAACATTTTATATAATTTTTTTTTTTTGTATATAATTGTTTGGATTTTATCTTTTATAGTCCAAAATTTTTACTTTAAAATTCTTTATTACTATCTTTTTAATAGTAGGTTAATTTAAAGAATATTTAACTCAGAAATTAAAACAAAGCTAATTACTCTTGCATAATATCATCAACTTCAGTAGATTATTATTATTTTTTTTTAATAAGCTTAGGGATATTTAATTTTATTCAGTCTGTATTTCTTTTACTTTTGTATGACATGTAATTGTCTTAATATACAAATAGTAAAAACAAAAAATACACATGTGTCTTTTAAATTATTTTGTAAACTCGAAAAACTTTTTTTAACTTTTATAGACGTTTTTTATTTTAAACATTCTGGACATTATAAGTATTTTAATGAGCATAATTTTTTGTTTATTTAAACACATACTTTAAATATTAATATATTTTTATTGTAGTTTGTACTTTTTAATTGTTGTCTTTTTAAAAGAAAAATCCACCTATTATTGTTTCACAAAAAAATTTAAATAGCAATAAAAATATTATTTGTTTAAAACTTTGTGTGAAGATAATTATATTGGGGACGTGATTAAACGTGACAGATAAATATTTTACAAACTCTATCACTTAGTTCTTGTGAACAAATATTTTGTGTTTCTTAAGAATATTTGTTAAAAAAATTTAAATATCTATTATATTTTTAGCTGTATTTATTTATAATACAAACACGATTTAAGATAACATCTCTTAGATATGATAGTTACCTAAAATCGTTAACACAAATAAAATTTTTTTAAACATAAGTCAATTATAACTGCCCTAAAATATACGATATTTGTTTTTATTATGATTTAAAGTTTTTCATTCATATTGTAATAAATTATTTTTCATGAAACTCTTTAAAATAATAATTAGGCAGTCAGAAAATTAGTAGGGCTTTTTTATTTTACTTTAATTAGTATTTAAATATTATTATAGACATTTTTTCAAAGTATTTTTACATTTTTTAAACAATACTATTTCAGGATTTTCTTATTTGAAACTTTTTATAATGTACCTTCAATGAAAATATCATAGAGAATATTTAATATATTCTTTTACTAAAAAATTATAAAAAGGTCACCTCGAAAACTTTTAAGTAATAGGGTCCCGCAATAATTAAAAACCACCAGCACTGAGTATAACTCGTAATTAATATATACTTTTTATAGAATAAAATAGTTACAAGTAATAATCAGTGCCAGCTCTAGATATTATAATGAAGAAATACATCTATTAAATGTTATAACAAATTGATGTGAAATAATGAAGCAGGTTGGATCCTATTTCACAATCTTTAGGAATATAAAATAACAAACTGTTTTAGTTTTTAAATACTTTTGAAAGAATAGAAAAGATTTTTATTTTACAAAATTGAAAATTTTCCTATGTTAATTCTATTCAAAATAATGTTCATACTCACTTATATTTAATATTCATTAATATAGATATTTATAATTGGCACAGGAATTCAATTAAGTATTCATAGATTTAATGAACTTTTATAAATTTTAATATTATAATCATAACAATAATAACAATGATGTTAAGGTAAAAATTAAAAAATAATTTACAGTTGGAACTATTATGTATAAAAGTTATTACCTTAGTACTATATGAACAGTAATATATTTATAGTACAAAATATAATAGAAAGATTTACTAATTTTCTAAACTCAACAAAGCAATTCGATATTGACGAGTACAAGGGTGTCTTACTAGAATATATGGTAATTTACATTTTGATTGAGCCCAGAAGTTAAAAAGCTCAAGTAATGCAAGGCTAGGTATGTAGCCCATTCCAACAAAATGAGATTCTGTAAAACTATAGTGACTATTGCTTATAAAACCTAATATTGTTCGATCACAACTATTTTTTAATTGATGTTGTTCTTCTGGAATCCACAGTTTTTTCATTTCATTTAAGTACTCCTTTACAATCTGTGAAGTTGGAGATATTTTCCGTTTATATCTGTTCAGCATGACAGTTCTTTTTTTTTTTTCCAATACTCGTTTTCTACGTAATGATCTCAATAATTTTTTATGTTCTAATCGATAAGCTTTTCGTTTTTTTTCATTCAAATCCTTATGAAGCTTTTCAACAGGACCTTTAAAAGTATAAACTCCTATGTGATCAATGTCATCTGGAGTAGGTAGACACAAATGGGAATTTGGCTTTATAACTCCTTTAAATGGTAATTTTAGTCTAACATGTATTAAACTATTTTCTACATCTAATAAAATATTTTTTACGTAGTCAATATCAAAATTTTTATTTAACTGTGGTGTACATTTTTTCAAGCTAAGAATTTGTTTTTTATTACGCAATACAAACAGATCATTGGTACTGAATTTCCATTCTTTACTGAGATAATCCCAGGCACAATGAAAGGGAGTTTTGAAACCTAGTTTAACATGGTTTATTCTCATTTGAGGAGGTAATTTAAAATATTTTTCCATTGCCGTTTGCTTCCTTTGTAATGCTTTTAACTTTCCAGTATTTGTGTCAGGATCTTCTGACTGATGTAAACATTGTTCTAAAATCATTGTATTTGTTTCTCTTAAACCACCAGGCTGACAACCATTCATGATTAATCCTAACCAGAAAGGCATTGCCCATCCAGATGGAATTATAACATCCCAACCACTACCATACCCTATAATAATAAAGGAGAAAAAGTAAAAATTTAGTAATCATATTTTTATTATTATTCATTATAATAACCTGGCCGGGAATCTGCTAAACATCGCCCTGGTCGTTGTATTAAAAGTATAGGAATAACAGATATAGTATGTTCTTCTAAAGTTATTTTATCATTGTTTGTTACAATATATTTACTACGTATTTCATTCAATTTATTATTTGGTAATTTGTTAGCAGTAGTTTGGTTTCTAACTTGAGAATTCCAAATTTTAGAGACGCTTGCTTCTGGAGGGAGATTTATGCTACAGTCATCTGGGAGCAAAAAATCTGTAAAAATAAAAACATATAAATAAACATTTTAATATTGAGATACTTATTTATTTTCAATAGAAACCACACCACATATTTTTAAGTAAAAAAATTGCCCAAAGTATATGAAATTGAGTTTTGATTTAATATATATTTTTAAATTTTAAGAAATTTTTATAAAATATTTAAATTTTTTATGTACATTTTTGCTGAACATTGTACACCTGAATAATTTTCTCAAATTCAATAAAAATAATAAACTGAAAATTAATTTTTTGATATTTTTTCTATACATAAAGGAATTATGAATATTATTCCAGTGAACCCAATTAAAATATACAACTATTTTATTTCATTATATCTGTTGATAATTATTAAAAGTGAAATAGTAGTAACTTAATAGATGAGTGTTTATCAAGAATTATAGGTAATTCAAATACAAAACAACTCATTTATTAGTATACTTTAAGATAATAATATCTGGTGCAGCCACTTTATAAATATTTAACCTTTTGATGTAGGCATAGCCTTTTTTCTTTTTTCTGGAAAAACAAGTCTTGGATCAATTGTATTCATTCCAATAACGCAATTAGAAGGATATGATTCTGGTCTATCTGCACCACTGAATGTTTTCCATAGATCTTTTTGTATATTAACTGAATTTTTGAAACTTGTTTTATGTGTAGTCCACCATTCTTCTTCATTATTTTTTGAATTAAAAATAGAAGCAGGATATAATAAGCAACTCAATACACTATTCGATAAAGGGCCAGTTAATCGAATTCTATTTAAAGTATCTTTTAATAAAGTCATTTTTAAATTTCCATTGATAAAAAATGGAGTTTGTAAAAAAGGCATAGTTGTAAATGGAATTTTACTAGGTTCAGTAAGTTTTACTTTTTTTATGAAAGGTGGTTTTAATTCATTAAAATCTATGTCTTGTTTTAAATTAAATGTTATTTGTAGTTCATCTGCTAATTGTTTATAAATTGAAGGATCAGTCCAAATCCATAAAGATCTACTTTCTTGTAAAATGTTGGTATCCCAAATAAATGTTACTCTACCAACTGCTTCATATGGATAAGAATTTTTTTTGTACATAAATATTGAGCCTTCTCTGGTGCCACTAAGGTAGCATTTAGCTTTGAAAGTATGACCACAATCTTGATGAACATGGTGCATTAATCCATTTATTATTATTTGTACAGGTCCACTCAATTCTATACAGTTCATATAAGATAAATCCTATAATATAATCACAAGTTAAATAAATTTCTAGTAAAATTATCAAAGTTATTTACTTGAGCTAAACAATGATCTCCTATGGCTCTAAAACAAGCACGATAAGTTTTATCATGTGAACATTTAGGTAATTTATATCCATCTTTAACAATCATATGAAAACGTTTGGCAAACCATACATGAGTTTCTAACCAACGACCATTTTTTTGACGTCGAATAAAATCTAATCTTCGATTTTTTGGTTTTTTTCTATAATCTTTTCGTCTTCTAGTATGTTTATTTATTTGTTTATCAATCTAAAAACAAAATTTATTGAATGAAAAATCAATCATATCAATTTTAATTACAACTATTATCATTAATCTTCAATTGACAAATTATTTTATATAATATCTTTAAGATAAGATATGATACAATTTAAATAGGTTAATTTATTTAACTGTTAATATTATATGTAATTATAAAATAAGATAAAATCTTAAGAAGCCCATCAAAAAGTTTATGTTTTTATATTTTAAGAATACTTAAATATTTACAGATTTTTTATGAGCTGATCTTAATTCTTTTGGCATTCTTTTAACTGTGGTGCTCATTACTCTACGTCGCATTTTTTTTGGTAAACGTTGAAACACCATGACATTACTTTTTTTTGGAACATCTAGATACAAAAATATTATTACTCATATAAAGTTTGTTAAAAATGTGATTTCCTTTAATAAAACTTTTCAATGAATTTTAAATGATAAATTAACTTACAAAACACTACTTAATTTTACTATAAATGGTATTTCATATAGCTATTATTAGATTGTATTAGTATAAACTTTTGGAATTCTAAATATAGAAGTTAATTCTATAATTGAATTATAGTATATAATGTTTAATAAAAATCTTAGATTAGGATCTAGAATATTAAAAAAGATTTTTTCACCAAGGTCGTTCAGGTAATAAAAAAATAAATATTACTAATTGAATCAAATTTGTTAAAATTAAGAGACAAATTTTAAATTACTTTTTTTCCCCTAAATATCCTCATATGGAGGCAATTATTAGGTATAGGACATTTTTTTAAAAATAAAGGATACCATTAATTTCAAAAAGAAAAAAATAATATTATGTTTTATATTTTTAAAGATATTGCATGAGTCATATTAAACAATAGCCGTCTGTTGAAAAAAAATCACTCTCGAATATCCCAGGTTCTCATAAGTATGTATAAACACCAATAAAAAATATATACAATAACTTATGATTCTAAGTAAAAAACGAGTAATATTTTCATTAAACTTACTTATTTCGTTTAATAAAGATTGTATTTCATCATTTCGAGCCGAAATAAATGAGGAAACATCAATTTTACTTGAAGGTTTGGAATGGTTATTATCCTCCCCTAATATATCATGAAAGTGGTCCATTATAATATAAGAATAGAGCAGATATGTATAAAATATATGATTAAATCATATAAAAAAATAATAAGGTTTTTTATGAAAAAGTATATCCAAAATTCCAATTGTTTTCAAATTAAATTTGAGTTTTTGATTATATAAATATGGGCACATGGCCTTCATTCTTTTAAATTGATAACATATCTAATAATAAAATTCATGGAGTAATAAATTATAACACTAGTTTTCTCCATAGTCCGTAAACTTATCAATTTTGATATCGTCATCAATTACATAAAAAGTCGGCATTGCTTGAATTATGTATATCAACAAAATATCACTCTTAAGCTTTAATTAAGTTTCCGAAAGTAAGACTTTCTATAATAATCAATTTTTTTTGTTGTTAAACCATTATAAAACAGAATACAAACAAGTAAGTCGAATATTCTTAGTGAAATAATTTTAATAAAACAGAATCAAATCTTAACTTATTAGATGAAAGTATAATATTATTATTATCCTTTCAATCAATAAATATATCAACAGTATATTATATTTTTACCTAAATGATTTAAGTTTAATATAAAGTTTTATTCTCATTACATGATAATGTGTATAGTTACTGAAATAATAAATGTCTTTTAGCCATAAATTATATTGTGTAAGTTTTTATTGAATAATAACTTTAAGATTTGAAAATAGAATTTGAAATTGAAATGTACAATTATGGGGTATTAAGTAAATTTTTTAAATTAAGTTGATTTTATATCAAACAATGCAAACTAATATTAAGACGTCTAAATAAAAGTTTGATAAAATTTTGAATTAAATATCCATACTATTATTAAAAAATTAAGAATTAATACTATTTATTAACTTATAATTTGATAAGTAGTTATAAATATAAGTGCTTATTATTTTGAAGATATGCATAATTTATCATTTGATAAGTAATAAGTATCCTGACTGACTATATTTCATGTATTATAGGATGATTACTGATGTACAATTGGCTGTATTTGCGAATGTGTTAGGAGTTGGTTTATTCTTATTAGTTGTTCTATACCACTATGTTACTGCAAATTTTCCATCAAAATCATGTAAGTTACAAAAAAACTTGAATTTCTCAGAATAAAAAGAATTTTCATTAATGAATTTTTTTTATTTTCACCATGAGTTATCATTAAAAGCTTTCTCGATTAATTCTAATTTAGTAAAGTATCAAGATATTATGGTTATATTTTACTAATATTAATACTTCTACTTTCAATGTAGATAATATGATAAACTTTAATTCAGTTTTTTAATATTTGGTAATCAAATAATGGTAATTTAATAAACAGCTCATATTGTACAATTATTTGGGTGATAGTAATGTGTGCCTCTTTATGCCTATAAAAATGTATTTTACGCCACAGTAAACCCTACTGTATATGTAATTTGCGGCAGATTTTATGTATATAGAAATTAAGTAAATATTTTAATAAAATATAATCATAATAAAATGTATTAAAATCGAATTAAAGTAATTTTATTTTTTATTAAAAGTCTACACTTATGTAAAAATATAAATTGTATGCACACATGATAAAATATTATCGTACTAACAGTTGATATTGATGGTTAATTAAATAGATATCATTCTAAAAAAATTATTTTAAAATAGTATGGCACCAATTACAGATCGTATAAATTAGTTTTTTTAAGCGATGAAAATTTTATTTGCTTGATTATTTTGATAGTTTGTTGATTTAATCAATTATTTTCAGAAAGATAAATGAAATGGCAATGAAATTTGGCAAAACAAATAGAAAATATGATGGTATTGTATAAATTATAAAATACTACAATATAATAATTTATCCAAATTAAATGTAATAAGTTCTTATATATATTTATAAACCATACCTTAAAATGGAAAGAAAAATTTGTGTAAAATGTTGATCAATTTTATTTTTTTTTTTTACAATCGTTCCATATTAAAAATATATTTATAGGATATTTATTAAAAATTATTTTACATTAATTATATTATACTTTTTAAGTAATGGCGTAATAAATATATATTACATATGATTTTAAAGCTTGTTTTTATTCTTTGTTATTTTTAAGTTATACATATATAATAAATATATTCAATATATACAAAATTCAAAGGAATTTATGCTAACCGTTTTAAAAAAAATAATTATAATTCTGTATGCTTATTCATAGTAGGAAAATTAAATTATATAAATATACTCTATGAAAAAAATGTATTGATTAAAATATGCCTATCTTATTTTTATTTCAAAATGTCTTCTGTACATAAATTGTAATGATTATTAAATATTTTTGCTATTGTAATTGATCAAAATACACAATGTTTTCATAAATTACTGTCAAAAAAATATTTCCAATATAATTAAATTACTAAAAGTCTTTGCCTCTTTTGAAAATGAGTGCTTTGCAACTTGCTTTTTTACATAAAAGTTTAATTTTTTTTTTTTTATATAGTTTGATAATAAATTCAAGAATTAAACATTTTTTTTAAATGTGTTTAAAATTATAAAAAAAATTCTCTTATAAATATTATATGAAAATAATCTTATTAAAATATTCTCATATTCTTGGGAATAAAGTTAAACATTAATACTTTATTAAGATATTTCAAAAGTAAAAATGAACAAAAAAGGTGTTTAAATGTTTGAATTTAATTATTTATTATTTAATTTATTTGAAATAATAACCTATTTTTAATAAGTTAACCTTTTTAATTTAAATTTTGAAAATGTTCTGTAAATATTACGACCTTTAAACATATGTTAAATTAAAGTTAAATTACTTACTATAAATTAAAAAAACATTTATCTCGACAACATGTTTTTTATATATTATCAAAAAAATATTATTTTGGTAAAGTCACCTTTTTTTCATATGTTAATACTTGTTTATAGAGAAGTGATAGACAAAATGTAATTGAAAATTTTAAATCGCCTAAGAATGGGTTAGAAAAATATATTTTGGCCTCTAATGAAAATTCCTTGTAGACCAGTGTATTTATTCATAAGTAACAAAAAAATTTTTTTTTGAAAAGTATTGCATCAAGCCCTTTTCTTTTTATACTAGATTGTAATAAAAGTAACGAAATAAACTACTTAGTTATTTTTTTAGGTTTCTGAATAAAAATTATGATATTAAATTACTGATTATTAATTTCATAATAAATTTAACTATTATGATAAGTATTTATTCACATATTATACTTATAAAATAATGAACTAATCAGGATATAATTAAGGAAATAGGAGTTATTATTGTTTTTGGAATAATCCACCAATTTTTTAAAATCTATCTACAAATTTGTAGCGAAGCTTTTCCTATTTACAGTGATCTTAATTACTGTCAGAGATCATTTATAATTGTTCCAACTATGTCACGTCAACGCTGTGCTACTGTTTTAAAATCTGTTTTTAGTTGTTTTCTCACTTTTTAAGAATTCATTGATTACTATTTTATAATTATCTTATTGTGTATTTTAAATTTTATAATAATTTTGTCTTATTCTAATCCCAACAAAAACACTCCACCAAACTTAATGTAAAAACACTAGTATACAGGGTTCATCCCAAAAGTAATAAACCTCATCTTTTTCTGATGCGACTAAATAATCCAGCACGCTATGACCGGTCAGGAAGAGTGGGGGGAACCCTAACGAACTACTGTAGATCGGGCGCATTTCGCTCTGAGCTCTGGAAACGACAGGACGTGAGTTCCCCCGAAGGAAGTTTCTAAGCGTCGTCATGGAAAAAACGATTGAAAAATGTTACGCAATCAAGTTGTTTTCGGCTGGGAAAAACCGCTACTGAGACAATCTCAATACTTCAGATGACTTTCCCAGATTATTGTCTGTCCAGTTTTCAAATTAAGAAGTAGCACAAGGCATTCAAGGAGGGAAGAGAGGACTTCGCCGACGAATCATGGTCAGGGCGCTCGTTAACTTCGCGGACAGACGCCAATGTGGAACTTGTACGCAATTGCTTGAACACCAACCGTCGGCTCAGTGTATACTAAGTGTCAGAAGCCTTAAACTTGCCAAAATCAACAGTACATCACATAATGACTGAGGCAATGGCTATGCGCAAGGTGTGCACCAAACTTGTACCCCGAAAATTGACTGACGAACAAAAAGCGATTCGAGTGCTCCGATCCCAAGAATTCCTTAACTTGTGTGAAGACGATCCAAAGTTCATGGACCACGTGATCACTGTTGACAATACGTGGTATTTTGAGTATGACCCTGAATTGAAGTGACAAAGTTCTGAGTGGCACACGTCCTCGTCACCACGCCCCAAAAAGGCGCGCATGAGGAAGTCGAAAACAAAGACCATGCTCATTGTCTTCTTTTGGGTGCAGGGCATCGTGCACCACGAGTTTGTCCCACCAGGACAGACTGTGAATGCAGTGTTCTACAAGGCTGTGTTGGGAGACTAAGGCTTAGGAGCCTGCGGAGGGAGAGGAAGTGGCCGATTCAGGAAGGCTGGAGGCTCCATCACGACAATGCGCCCTCTCACACCGCGTTCATCGAAACGAATTCCTGGCCAAAAAGCACATCACCGTGGTTCCCCAGCCTTCTTACAATCCCGATCTGTCTCCCCCGGACTTCTTTTTATTTCCAAAAATGAAAACAGCCCTTAAAGGACATCACTGGCAGTCCATTGAAGACATCCAAGCAGCCGTGACGAAGATCCTGACAGATACCTTCCAGGGAGCGTTGGAGGCATGGAAAAACCCCCTCCAGCGATGTATTGTCGCGGGAGGAGAGTATTTCGAAGAATATTGATGGCTTGTAGCGTTGTAACCAATAAATTCTGAACAAAGGCTCATTACTTTTGGGATGAACTCTGTAATAAAAAGATAAAAATAGTTTTGAAAGTTGTAATATCATTTTATAACTATAGGTATCATTTATGTAAAAAATTACTTATTAGATTTAACTTGACTTGGTGACTTCAATTAACAGTATGTATTTTTCTTAAATTTGTTCGTATCATTCTATCAATCATTATAGTAGGGATAATCCTCATCTATGTACACAAATGAATTTTATTATTGTCATACTTTTTTATTGGTAGTTAATCATTTTTATCAAATACAGAATGAAATTAGTATAATATTTTTTAATTTTTATTTGAAATCATCAAGCTAAGTTAAATCATAATAAGTAAATTTGTACACAAATGAAACCGATAGTTTAAAAACTAAGATTTAATAATATATCACAACTATTAGAGAAGATTTATTTTTTATACGCTAAAGTTTGTCGTAGTGTTAAAGTTGGAATATCCCATTTTTTCTTTATTGTTGTTATTATAACGTTTAGGTTTAGGTTAGTACATGTTATAATGTAATAAATTGTTATGCAATAAAAAAATTATTCATAAAATAATACAATACTAATATTAAATGCAGAGTCCGTTCAACAAGAAATAAGGTGCCCGGTGTTCGGATATGGCCAATAGTGCGACAGAAACAGATATTCAGGACGCCAGTCCGACTGCCGCCGACCTAAACGCGAGTCGTCATTCACACAGATGTCACATACTATTAGTCAGATACGTTGTATTGAAAGTGGTACGAGTGTTTTTAGTCGATCATCTAGACGTGATTAATGGCGATGCGTCTGATATGACTAAATTTTTTTTTCTCTAAAAATTACTAAAATAATTGCTGGCTATAACTTTGCTTATATTGCTCAAAACTGTTTGGAAATCTACATAAAATTTCCTAATATAATATAATGTTTTCGAGTAGTTTATTCCTACTACAATTTTATAGGTTTCTTAACAACATTTTTTCGTAAATTCTGAAATTTCCTATAATTACAACCGACCTGTTGTGCATTGTGTTGCCTGTACTGTCTATTTAAGGGTCTTCCTTTTATATTCTATGCATTGGATTTAAAAATAGTAAATCCCATAGTTCAGTTATATCCTCATAGGTTTGTTAACTAAGTTCCTCTTATTACCTTTTTTGAGCTTTATTCATATATTGCGTTTATATTAAACAATTATTTTCTCGCTGTTATACAAAGATTTTTTTCTAATTTTATACTTCTAAATAATACGTAGTTAGTTTTGGTAAGACTTCATAAAATTTTATATTAAGCGTTAAACATTTTAAATCAATAATATTTTTGTCAAGTCCGTGTATATTTTACTTTTGTCGATCAATTAAAATATTTATCAAAACTAAAGACCAAAGAACAACTTGGAAATATTCTGGCTGGCACTTATAATAAATTTAATCATAAATCTAAATGATTGTAATTTATAAATTTAAATGTATAAATAGTTAAGGAAATGATAAAAATTCCTGAGAAAATATACACATATTAATTATTTTTTTATTAAATTAACTTTATTTTAAAATATATAAATGGATTCCAATTTTTGTTTCATACTAAATAAATACAAATTCTAACCAAAATAATGTATAATTGAGCAGTGGCCTAGTCAAGATATTTACTCGGGGGCTAAAGCTCTTTTATTTCGTTTTTTAGTTTATCATACGAACTTACTTAGCGTTAAAGTCTTCTCTAAATAATAACAATCAATCAATAGGTAGGGCTATATTCCTTATTGCACCCCCCCAGGGTATGTCACTGTATTAGTAGATTAATGGTAGAATATTTAATAAGTTTTTCAATTTTACATTATTTCTACAAAAATAAACAACAAAATGATTCTTGCAGGTCAGCAATCTCATCCGACACTGTTTGTCGGATGAGATTTTAGTACCAGGAACACATGAGAATTATCGACAGGTAATGCCATTAATAGTACCATTTTATTAAATAATGTTGATGGTAAGGTCGCACTTGGTGTCTCAGGGCTCCTAGGCAGTTACCGAATTTTTAGTAGACGTTTAGTAGCTGACGCATTTAAATGTTTCCTAGATAGCTGCGTCATTTGTCCAGGTCAAAATACAGTTCTAATTAGTAACTACATCAAAATCGCTAGCGAAACATAGAGCACATTTTCAAGACACCTAGACATATGATCGCTTATTAGTTCTCATAAATTCCTGGTACTATATTTTGATAATGTCGCAAAATACACTAACGTCGTTCTAAAATATTACTTTATGTAATCTCGTTGCGCAATACCTCATGAATTCCTGGTACACAATTTTATTCTTTTCATTAAACTCGAGGGACATGAGCAGTGCTTATTTTGTTGGTAACATTGAGCCGATCCTGTTTTTTGTATTTAACGATTACATTTATTAAAGATATTATTATTATTATAAATAATCCCAAATACAATAGTATTTATCTATTAAAAACATTTAAGTGGTGTGTTCTTCTTCCGCAGAATTTTTACTTTGTCGAAGGTATTCTATATATTTTTTTCGTTCTTTGGCTAATGTTTGGTCGGTAAGGTCATTGCAAGCCATCGAAGCGCGTAATTTGGCTGTCATTAGTCCGAGATCCTAAAAATTAACATGATTTTGTATCAATAGGAGCCCAAAACTGATCTATGTGCACTTTTCAAATTATAATAAAGTCTAGCTAAACGATGATCCCTAATTCTTACATTATAATTATAATTTTTACAGTCTAATCTATTGAATTATCTAAGGATTAATTATAACTATTTTTTTTACTCATTGAGAAATTTACCAGTGTCCCGATGCTATTATGAAAATATTATATAAAAACATTCATACACAATACATAGTCAGTTAAAAAACTATTTGTTAAAAGCGACACTACCTATATAGTGTTGTAGACGACGCTTTGTTAATTCCATATAATATATTATATTAAGCAATATTATTGTTTTCATTTAGTGATAACATAATTTTATAGCGTGTTATCAATGATTAAACTTTGTGCTGTAAACGACATTAATTTAGTGTATAAAAAAATGCGTTGTATGCGCCAAAATACTAAATTATAAAATAGGATTGCTATTTAATTGAGTGAGTAGTAAGCTACGTTACAATTGATGTGTTAAGCACCATTATTTTTTTTTTAACTTGCCAAGAAACCAATACAAACACTAAAAATCAAAAACTAATATATACTAACACGTATTTATAATTACGTGTTATATTAATCTATAAAATCTATACTATTTTAAAATTTAAAAAAAAGACGAAACTATTTTCTGGCTTTTCTAAAAAGTATGAATATTATCGCTTACAACAAATAACCTTATAACCGACGATATTATTTTGTCCAGTTATTGTTTAAAACAATACTAAATTAGTTATCAAAATATTGTTCTACACGCTAATTGAATATACTTAATTTCATGTGAATTACCTTAAGAAATGTTGCGTTTCTATTACTGGCGTTCTTTTTTTGTTTTTCTAAAAGATCCCGTTTTATTTTAAAAAAATCGTCTTTCACCACAGAATTTAATGTTTTTTTTTTCCTAATAAGCCTATAGTAAAAAAAAATTGTAATTTTCGACTTTAGCTTTAGATGAATAATGCAATTAAAACATTTTTGTGCATATTGACACGAGCAAATTTGAATTTTTTAAGGACGCAGAATTATCAATGTAAATCGTTTAAAATACCAACTAAAAATTTGTTTAGTTTTTATAATCAAAACTTTTTTGTGCAATTAATAATCTTACGTCATTATACTCACAATTCTTTTATCTCATTTTCTAATTGAGTCTCTCGGTCTACATAGCCACTTAAAATTTGTCTTGCGATGTCTTTTACTGACATTATTTGACTGTTCAAAGTTTAAAACATGAACGATTACTATAAAAACGTTACACATAACACACAAGCTCTACACATAATGACGTATCTATTGTTTAGATTGAAATTGCCATGGTAACACAATGGTTTACTAGCCAACCGCTTACTTGTTCTTCAACCATTGGAAATAAGCAAACTATTGCAAGGGTAACGGCATATGGTTACAATCAAGCTGATAAAGACTTCAACAATAGATTTGTTCTTAACAATAACATAATAAATGTTTTCAAAATAACTATATTGTTTTACATTTTATTTTACAAAATAACTTAAATATTTTCTTATATATATATTTTCATTATAATACTCGACCTAACCATATGTCTTATACGTGTATTCATTAAATTTTCCTTAAAAAGAAAAATATCTTTAAACCCAAAGTAGATAAACAGTAGTATAAATTAATTTTCGATTTTATTACAACCGGCTAAATTATCTGTTCTCTTTTTGTATAATATACTACATAATATGAAATAAATATTATAATTACATATATATATATATATCTTTATAATGTTTTTATTGTCTTATGATTAGAGTTAACATAAAACCATGTATTTTTATAGTGAAGTAAAACTTTGATAGAAATATATGACAGCAATGAGTCATTTGAATTCTTAACTATAATTCAGTTTTCCATTCATAAATTTCAATCAAATTTTACGATAGTGCGGAGAATTGTGAACCCCTGTTTAATTTCTATAAATTATTAAGTTATTCGTTAAAATAATTTATATCTTAACATTCAATATACCAACTATATCAAAATTATAACTCGGGTAATAATGTCTTGCGAATTTTTTCTTTTAACTTAAAAGTACAAAAATATATTCGTATATTAATTATTGTTAGTT
The DNA here is from genome assembly GCF_025091365.1 of Daktulosphaira vitifoliae. Lineage (NCBI taxonomy): Eukaryota > Metazoa > Arthropoda > Insecta > Hemiptera > Phylloxeridae > Daktulosphaira > Daktulosphaira vitifoliae. The sequence continues at coordinate 21,418,064 of NW_026099575.1, read as the reverse complement.
GGAAGTGGTCATTTATTTTAATTTTATTTTATCTGATACTCGATTGAGATAATAATAGGCTTAATGCAATTTGATGTTAAATAATTATGTTTCGCGTTATCAAAAACTAATTCCCATGCTGTTAAGAGGTATTAACTAAGTCTAATACCGGAACAGATATAAGGGGGAAGTCCGATACCGATAAGAAAACAATATGCATTGTCAAAAACTTGATGATCGTAAACTTGGTAGCAGCCGTTGCAGTTATGTAGCCAATGTCCATAAACCATGAAACGTTTTGTGGGGTTATCATGTTTCCCACAATGCACTTAAGTAGCTAACGTCTATATAAGTAGCCCTGATAAGAAAAAAATTTGCCTCAAAATGTAATAAAATTGCCACTATATACGGTTCCTTAATAATCCAACGACAGATACTTAAAATTTTTAGTGTAACGAGTAATATCATCATTATCATTATTATAACATACAGCTGTAGTAAGCGTAAAAGACTATAAACATAAAAGTATCTCAATAATAGAGAACATGAAGACACAATTCAAAATTCAGGGTATAGTATGATGCATTGGCCATTCTAATTACTGATAAGTTCTAGTATAGAGTAGTGTTTGCCACTTTTGTGGTTTTTGGATGGGTGACCACGCGCAAATTTCAAGTGCACTGTTCTGTTAACTACTGCAATTAGATTTTTTTAATATGCACGAAACTAGTATTAAATTTGAAGATTGTATTAACTTTTTTGTACTGCACGCAAAGAAATGTGTCCGTTGTGAGCTTCGGTAACTATGGATATAATAACTATCATAAAAACAATAATAATATCACTTCTTTATTTTGAAATCTACTTGAAGCGATAAAATAATATTAGTTTTATTTAATATTATAGTACATTCAACAATAGAGATAAGAAGCACATGGTGCAGTAGAGCGGAAAGTATGTAACGTAAAATATAAGTTTGTATTATGAATTCATTAAGCAATAATAATCATAAGAAATATTTGATATTTTAATAAAATGGAACATTTTCTAGGATTAATTTATTTTGTAAAATATGTAAGTTTAAATTCAAAAAGATCATTTTCGTGTTAAAGGTTATGTTAATAGAGGAATAATTAATATCGGAGAATGAAAGAATGATGTTAATTAAAAAGTACATATAAATTGTAGTTACATTAAGTACTATAAAAAAAAAAAACAGCTAAAAATTAATTTTTGGTAAAATAATTCCTTTGGAATATCAAAAAGTTTGTAGTGAAATAAATTGAAATTATTAAAATATAAGAATTTTTTTTTTTACTCTTTAATTATAATTTTAAGGAAAAAAATTAAAATTGAAAAAAAAAATCCAAAAGCACGTAAAAAAAAAATTAAATTAAATGTGTTGTGTTTAACGATCCTCATGACTCGAGCCGAACGAACAAATTGATTTTCGAATAATGAACAAATTTGTCCTCTAGGCTCAAGGTATCAGGTCGTCAAGAACTTGGTGTTGAAAGTGCCAAGTCGACAAGTAAAAACTTACCTTAGGATATTGCGAACTTAAGGCTTCTTGTCTTTTCGGTCTGTTCCGTACGACAATTAAATTACGAATGTAGTACAACAAAAAATGATCGTATTGCTACCGTTTCACACATTCGGGAACACACAACACTTGTTTCAATACCTCCGCGAACCCCTTCCACTGAACTTATACTCAAAAACCGTTCAGACCAAGTACACGTATCACAATTATATTAGATACCAAATATTAAAAAAAAAAACCTAAAAAAGGTGTTTCTTTCCACTTCCACGGCAAATACTGCTCAACCATATAATATTGTTCGTATTTGTTTTACATGTCATATGCGATGATATTATTAATTGTTTTGCCACTGGTACAGTCAATATGGTTTTTTTGAAGAAAACCGTTTATTTTAAGAAAAATTAAAAATCTAGAAGTTCTTGTAGAAAAAATACCTCAAATTTTAGAAAATTTTTAAGTGGAATCAAAAACTCCAATCTGTACACGATTAAAATTATCTGATAATATTATTGATTTTATGAATTCTGAGGTCTTGGGATTTCATTACTATATTTATTTATATTATATTATGCGTTATACATAAATATTATGTATATATATTTATACAGAGTGATTCGTTCATTATGTACAAGTTAATTAGTCGAAAAATAAAAATAATATTGAGAATTATTTTTTTGATTTCTTTTAGGTACATATTTTTTTTAGTTTATCAACCATAAAGTTTTATTGTTTTTTATACCATTTTTTATGTTCATTTCTTAGACTTATAAGGGTGTCAACTTTATTTTTTCAGTGGTAACACACTTAATTAACTAGTTTATTTAATAGATAATGATTCGATAAAAAAATGACTGGTCGATAACAGCTTTTGGACCAGTATTTCGGAAGTTATTAATATTGTATAGTGATGGTAGGGGAGGTATGATACGAGTGTTATTTTTATCACTAATCATTTCCCGGCCGTTTTATTTCTCCCGCCCAGGTATAATATATTATATTACTATTATTATATATTTATATTCGTTTAGATCATTTTGCCAAAGAAATGTATTTTTATTAAAATCTATAACAAGCAAAAATTGTTTTTATAAATATGATGTAACTTAACGCCTTTTTTGCATAGATTTCGATGTATAACTCCTCTTAAAATAAGATTTTTTTCGTCTTTTTTTACAATTTTTTCTAGGGTATGCCACCCTAGTCTTTATCTTCAATGATAGACCTCGACCACTTCACACATACTAGTCATTTTTTAAACTTAATATTTAAAAATGAAATATTAATAAATATCATTTCATTACTATCAATTCATCGTAAAATGTTCAAATTTTTCTGACCTATTTGGCTTTAAAATCCTTCATTCACTCGTGACTATATTTCTAAAATTCCCTATATTCAATTATATTTACACCAGTGACTGTGCTAAAAGATGAGCCAGTTCGAAACCATCTTCTTGTTCTGGAGATTAAAAAATCATTCATATATGAATTGATAAACTTTTGAATTAGTCGTAGTATTGACTCAATTTAATATTTTTTATGAAATAGACCCACACGCCTAGCGCTGCCACTGATTTACGTACAAATTTTTACAAATAATTAAAAGTGAAATTATTTTTGATCTATGCATATTCAAGTTAATGGGTCATAGGGATGTTTTTTTTTTAATAACATCATTTAAAATTTAATTATTGTTATGTTAATTAATACTTTTTTGTAATTAATATTTTTGCAGGATGTTTTTAATGGATCATTGAATACGTTATAAAATTATAGTATTTTATTGAATCTAATATCTTTTTAATATTAATCATGATAAAATTAATAAACATATAATCAAAATTTGATTTTAATTAAAAAAAACGTTGCCATTATATTTTAAAATATGCTTAAAGTAGAATTTTTAGTAATAATATAAATTATAAGGTTATTTCCAATATTTTGGGCAACAATAAATTTCAGATTTTTTGTAATTTTAATAATGTATAAAATGTGACGTACATTTTTTTAGATTATTTGTTTTATGTTTTCCAACAAAAAATTTAAATTTGCCAGCTCTTTATAAAAATAGTTTAAGTAACAAGTAACAAGAATATTAATCATTATAATAATCATGATTCGTCATTTTATTTAAACTTTTTTTACAATCTTCCTATTATAACACATATGCTTTACTATTGTATATTTAGCATAATCAACTCATTCGTTATTTACAATTAAAGGTTTCTTTTAGGTACTCTTATGTAATGACCAGGGGGCAAATTTCTTAGTAGATTATCATACACAACTAAAAAATTGAAACCTATAGTGTATGAATTGGTTGATTTGAGTTTTTTCAATACAGTTTCGGTTTTACTAAAAATTACTTATTTTTATTAAAAGATTGTTTAAGAATTGCGATCCAAAATTTCTGCTTATATTAATACTCGAATATAAAAATAAAATTATCAATGAACTAACAACTACACACTTAAGTTGAATCAGATTTAAACCGAATTTAATGAAAACTTAAAATTTAAAAAGTTTTATTTTTTTATCGACGGTTAGATATTTTTCCAATTTAAATTATGCAAACAAACATTTCAAAGATTTTTTTTGTTTTTGGCTTTGTTTTCTTCAAAATGGTATACAATTCCAACTCTCTCATAATAATATTTTTGTGTAGAAACATTAATAAATAATAATTATGTTTATTCAAAAATAGAAAAAATCGTCATTGACTCATCTTTCATTCTTTTTTGATTTCCCTCGGTTTTTAAAGTCATTAACATAAAATAAAAATTTGTTTTCTTTAAATTTGCTGCACAGATTGTATGGGTTAAAATTATATTTATTTATTTGAAAATAAGTCATTTCAGAATACTTCACTGTAGTATTGACCACTAACGAACTTGATTAGGAAAATTAGTACAATAATTCTAGTGTATCTAATATATCAATATTATTGTATTCTGGCTTATACAATATTGATATTAAAAATATATATAATTATGTNTTCAGAATACTTCACTGTAGTATTGACCACTAACGAACTTGATTAGGAAAATTAGTACAATAATTCTAGTGTATCTAATATATCAATATTATTGTATTCTGGCTTATACAATATTGATATTAAAAATATATATTTTAATAGAATTTTAAAAAACCATTATTGAAGTAACATTTCAACAATATCTAACCGACTAAATATATTTGAAGCCACCAACTATTACTAAGAATGTAAAATTTAAACCAATAGTTAGGTCAATCAAAAATTCACACTCAGGTTTAAGTTATAAATAATAATACCTCATAGTTTAGAAAAATTATTTTTTTTGTGTTTATCAAATTTAAAAAACAATACATTTTTAATATATTAATATATTGAGCGGCGTGCAATAACACGACTACGAACTGTACCCACCCGCACTACACATCCACTCAATGTATTAAAATACTTATAACTCAATAAGTGCTTATTCTAAAGCTGTTATAGACTTATAAAATTTTATTGTAAAAAATGTTGAATAGTACTATTATTAAATTTCGAAAAAAAAAATTTTTTTTGTTATTAGAGACAATTAATAAAATGTATGCTTTTAACGTAGTTCAAATCTGTAAAAAATATTTAAATAAAAAAGTAACGCAGGTTTTTGCTGAATCAAAAGTTATTAGAGATACTTATAACATGGTAAGATACCCTGTATAACATATACCACATACCTAACGAATATTACTCTATAATTTTTTGCAAAACAATGTTTTGTATATTGTAGTAATTTAAAACTTATTTTTAATAAAAAAAATTTTTTTAAGATTTTTAAATAATTTATAGCCAAGTATATAAGTTGTAAGTTTATAACAATTAAATTTAATATTTATTTACGTTTACACTGAACTTAATGGGTGGATTGTGCCAATAGTAATCAAGAATAAATACAAGAATTAAAAAATTACGTGTGTTTAGATGTTTGTTTTAACTGGTGTTAGACAAAAATATTTTCGCCTTTATCCACATTAACGACAGTGTTTTGCTAAAACAGATGAACTAAGCAATAAAATTATTTACTTTATGTAGTAAAGAATTATATTGCAAAGTTGAAAATATGTATGAAAATGATATTGGCCTTCACCATAAATGAAAAAACTAGAAATATCTTCAAAAAAACATTATGTTATTCCGAATAATGTTAGCTTTATAATTTCTTAGACGTTTTTGTTTTTCATGGTGATTTCTATGCGAGAAAGAGTGATAAATCGATTGAATTCTATTGACCATTTTCTCTCTTTGATAAACATTGTTTAAGCCAACTTTTAACTGTATTTACGTCATCAATTATATAAATTTGCCTCACTCTAAGATAATTTTCGTAATTTAAATATTTTATCACTTTATTTAGGTAGAAATGACAAAATTTTTTTGTCTGAAAAATTCTTTCACTAAATCTTAAGTCATATAATAATATAAACATTAATTGATTTATTTGCATCAATACAATAATAATTAACTTATTATTTATAAATAACAAATAAATATTCATGGCATATATGTAATACTAATACTATAGATTACAAGAATTAAATGAGGCTCTTTATTCATTAAAATTTCATAATTTATATGATTTAACAAAGAATTTTGGGGGCCCTAAATCCTGAAGTATGTAGGTCATGTTGCAACTACTTCCTTTATCGGGACTTGACTATAGAAAGGCGTTATAAAACTTTAGATTGTAAACGTTGCAAATTTTGAAACAAACTTGTTAAAGTTGGTAGCACTAAATTTGGTTGGTATTATCTTATATCAATCTAATATCTCCATAATATTAATTAAATTAATTTTTTTATTTTAAAGCTTATTGTTACATTTATATTTCAGACAATATTCGTTTGAATATCATTTATTTCAAAGAGTTCATGTTATTTTTATAGTACAAATAATGTATGCGTATAAATTTATTGAACGCCCGTTTTGTATATTACATATATTTTATACAAATATGCAATATTCTAGATAAATTATTTATGTAGTTAGTAACTCAATATAAGTATATACATTAGCTACTGATTAAAAAAAACCCTATTTTAGATAAATAACTCATAGTTTTTTCGAATTCCTTAAAATAAAAAATTTCATGGGCAAACTTAAGTAATAATTTACTTCTTACATAAAATGATATTGAATTTTAATAAAATTATTTTGATTCATTTTAAGACTTAAAAATATATGAATACATTATTTGATTTTAAATATTTTTATCTGAGTAACATTCAAATGGGAAAATAGGTATTTTTGTTACAGACAAGCGCGACGAATAAAATTTTTTTTCCCTAATTTTAGTACTCTAATTTATAAATATCAAATATTAACAGTGATAAAAAAAAAAAATGTTAATAAAATTGTTAATGTTTAAACTATATTTTCCATTGATATAGCAATGACTTAGTAGTATGTATAAGCGAAAAAAATTGAAAAGTCTATTGAAACAAAATNAAAATTGTTAATGTTTAAACTATATTTTCCATTGATATAGCAATGACTTAGTAGTATGTATAAGCGAAAAAAATTGAAAAGTCAAAAAGGTTTGATGAACCATACGGTCAATTGTTGACCTATTGAATTGTAACGTTTTAAGTCGATACGTTAATTATTTTTGTTTTACTGGAGATCTGCTAGAAAAATAATGAACTTAAAAATTATAATATTTTATCATTATTTGTGTTTTTTCATCTATGTAAAAAATGTACAGGTTGAACGCGGCGGTGCGGTGAAAATGACGGTTTATACAAGTGGTGCCATCACCATCACGAGTTTATACAAGTGTATTTCAAAATGGACTATTGTTGCTTCGTTTGTCAACCTTTGTTTTCTACCATATTTTATGTTTCGTCTCTTTCACTCCTTTTATCATTATTATTGGTCTAAATTTTTCACTCTTATATTATCACTAGCAAGCTTTCATACCGTTAAACGTTTTTATGTGATACAAACGTTCCGCATGTGTGAACTGAATATCATAATGTAATGAAAACCGCAATTAAATATTTCCTATTTTCAGAATTGCACTTAATATGCGAATTATGTTAAAATTTGCCTAATGTTGAGTAAAATTCAATGTAGAATTTTGTACCTAAATTACCATTTAATATATATTGTTTACCTATAATTTAGTCAAATATGTTTGGTCGCTTTTGAGTACAAAATATTATTTATCTTTTATAAATCGAATATGGTTAAAGAGAAACCAGTAGAGTTCATAGGAAATCCTGAGAAAATTTAGCTCTGAAATTATTTAAACATTTAGACGTTTCTATTTATTTTGAAAGTGATTCAGGCCGATTGATTCTACATTAAATTTTACTGAATTGTTTGGATAGGTGCTATAACTTTCATTGATTTGTTACAGTATGAAAAATATAAGTATCTACTATCATTTTCAGAGTTCAATATACCTAAATGTATCTATAAATATTTTTTCTCTTCCGGTAATGAATGGTTCTATTTACGCCAGTCGTAGAACTTTTTTGTTTCAACTCTTTTTTAAATTGGAATCTTATTGTGTCATTTTATGGAAGTGTTTAATTAAAATTTATGATTATTAGGTATAAAATAAGTACTTCATAGTGAATAGTACTCTAAATAGCTAATCCAGTAAATAAAAACACACCACATGTCTTGTCAATGATAATAGGTAAAACAACATATCGCGTTAGAGATAATTAGCATCAGTAACATGTGATAAACAACAAATAACCTAAAACTAACTTATAATCTCTAAGCAAGTCTTGATTTAAAATTGTAAATGAATCGAAATGAAGCTTAACATTAAAAAAAAAACTTACGTGGATGATATAGTAGCCGTACTAATTTTAGCATCCTCAAAATCTAGGATCTTCTCTGTATTATAAAAAATTTACACATAGTACATACAGTTTTTACTTTTATGAGTGTATGATTAATGGTATTGTATAGCATTTTAGTAATTAAAATATACGGGAAAATAAGGAATGTGAGGCTTTAACTTCTTAGCTTATAAAACCTAAGATATATTAGGTTGCTATTGAAATCTTCTAGAATAAATAAATAGCTTAAGCTCTCCACTATTTGCCATAAAGTATGTATAAATGAACGGGAAAAGTTGGAAAAACCAAAAAAATTAGTTATCACAAAAACTATTCGAAATAAGTAGGTAAACTGTAGTAGTTTAAAATAGCCGACAACAAAGGATATCAATCACTAAGCATTTATTTCAGTAGTTCAAAATTAACTTAGTAAAAAATGGTACAATGAAAGAAATGAGGAATATTATATTCTATTTTCTTGAGTAATTAAATCTTATCCATACGCATGAGTCATCAACAAAGCATAAAATATATCTTTTCAACCCAAACTGTTTTAAAATCAAATTAAAACATATTTTGTAATTTTATATTGGGTACATTTTTTATTTAAATATTAAATCTCCATCTTAAATTCCATTTTTTATCATAACGTATTATTTTTACATACATCGAATAATAAAAATCATATTTTAATCCTTGTATAATTTATTTGAAAAATTATAATAATTCGATTACATATAAATTTGGTACAATCAATTATATTTATTTTTTGTTTATGGAAAATGAAATATTTTTATTTTGCTTAAATTTAATACAGTAGGCATAACTTAATTCAAAACGAATCAAATATGCAAATACATGGACATTTAAATAGTGGACTAGTTTCAAAATGAAAGGATTTACTTGTTACATATAATCAGAATAATTTATACAACTTTTTCTAGTACGTTTTAGTGCATAACTCAATATAACATACATAAAATTTAATTTGAAAACAATTTTTCGTTAAACATGTTAAAACAACTGCTAAAATAATAAAATGCTAAGAATTGAAACAGCTGTAAAAAATATAGCATTATTATTTGTTCAACAAGACACGTGTCGTTAACTATGTTCTTAAAGACAGTAAAACAATATAAATAACTAAAAAAAAATCTTAGAGCATATGATATTTGCACGCATTTAAATCATGAACAAGCTTAGTAAAATTTATTAAATAGTTCAAAGTACACATATATAAATTATAAAATTTTTTCTTAACAAAATGAATAATTATTATTTTGTTACCGGGCTCTAAAAAATAAAATTTATCACATATATTTGTAAAAAAAAATGTTTAACTTGACGATTAAAACTAAGTAAACACATTTTATTTTTTGTTGCTATAAATATATACTGTAATTTGAAGTTAGAACGATTTGAATTATAACGCCGTATTTTTAAAGTAATGCAGACGTAATAACAAAAAAGTAAAATTGATTATATGTTACATTAAATAAGGGGACATAATCATATAAATTAAATTTATTTTAATACATTTTACGATTTTATACTTATGAATAAAAACATGTAATATACAGAGTTAATCTTTAAAATTAGACGGCAGTTAATATAAGCTAGTATTTAATCAGAGTCTGAGATTTCCTCATCGAGAAAGTCCATGGATTTTGAACTGCAGCTAAATTAATAATAATTAAATATTTATCAATTTGTAGGCAAATTATTTGAATATCAATAAAATTTTTTTATAAATATTTGTAGTATGAATAAATTAATATGTGGTTGTAATGTAAAAGTATTCTAATCACCTCTTTGTAATTGATGCTAATCGACAAACAGACGGTAAAGCTTCTCTTTTTTTTGTTTCTTCTTCAAGCGAAGAAAGAGCCATACAAAATGTTGATCCTATTTCTTTTAGTTGCATTATTCCAAAATGATATCCCTACAAAAATAAATTAGAAAATATTTTAACTTAAATTTAAATAGTTCATTTAAAATTAAAACCAAAAATAAAACCTTGTACAAGCCCTCACTGCAACCACAGTAACTGGTTTCTAGAGTGTAACTTCGTTTTACTCCATAGGATCGCCACACAGTAATTCTGGCAGTGGTTTCACGATTCCTTTCTACTTTGTATTTACATTGTGATAGTGAAAATGCTGGTCCGCAATTTTGCATCAAAATTGGCAGTATCTTAAATTCAAAATACACATTTATTATATTATTTTAGTAGCTTGAAACAGATTTTTAATTTGTGAGATTTGTTTCTGAAAAAAAACTATCTAAACTGTAATATTCCACCTAATCTTAACATATACCTCAGTATCAAATTATTAAGATATTAATAATAATAAATTACATAAAAAACACATTATAAAATATAGTTATTTATTTATTAATTTTTTTAAAAAGAAATTTAATACCAAAAACATCAACTTACCATGAAATCTGTTTCGTTTTCATTCTTTGCCAAGTCCATTCTTGACCAACTCTTTTTTGACGAACACCCGTAAAAGAAACAATTTTTTCGATTGGAATGACCATGAAAATCACAAAACACATATGGAGTAGTTTTCAATATATTTGCCATATATTCAAGTATTCCCTTTAATTATTAATCATATAATTAGGATTTTTATTTTATTTTTAAGGTTAATAGAAAAGTGAATAATTCTGTAAAAGTTGTAGAAGGACATAACTAAGCTTTTAATTTTTTATACAAAATAATATAATTTAGTAATACAAATAATAATAATAACATTATTAAAATTATCGTGAATTTATTAAAAATTGTGAAAATGAATTTGGTTAATATTATAAAAATTTTTGAATACATTTTCACTGTGTTTATAGTCACATTAAAATTTTATTTATAAAATTTGTTTACTTTTATTTTATATTAAAGGTCTACAATCAAAATTCATGCTTAAAACTAAGAATTGCAATTTTAAATGTAAAAGTTTTAATGTGCATTTTTTAATTTCTCAATAGAAAAATTTTAGATAAAAATTATTATTATTACTTTTTGTAATAGGTTTTTAAAATTATTAAATAATTCGACCGTAATTAGAAATTTAAGTAGCCATAATTAAAAAGATATGTATACATTTAAAGAATTATAAAGAAATGTACTAAATGGAGAAGCCATAGAAATGTTCACATTTAAGAAGCCACAAAAATGCGTACATTTTGATGAAACCATAAAAATGCACAAAATTTAAGAAGCCATAAAAATACATAAAATATAAGAAGTCATAGAAATGCATATAATTAAGAAGCCATAGAAAATTACACATTTTGAAGAAACCATAGAAATGCATTACATTTAAGAAGCCATAGGAATGCGTACATTTTAATGAAACCATAAAAATGCACAAAATTAAGAAGCCATAGAAATAAATTAAATTAAATTTAAGATACCATAGAAATGTATAAAATTTAAGAAACCGTAGAAATGCATTAAAATTAAGAAGCCATAGATATCTTTAAAATATAAGTAGTCATGAAATACTGTGTGTAATTACATAATGTAAAATCCATTAACTGATATTTTTATTGAGTTTCTAGATACCCACTGTTTTTAATTATTTTTTAATTTAATCATAGAATTTTAAAAAGTATAGTAAAAAATAAGCCTTGTTACAGATATTATACAAGTTTATAATCAATTACATGAATTCACACAAAAATTTAATCTATAAACAATAAATACAATTGAAATGTCATTTACCCCGGAGGGGATAAATCATATTTCGATTGTTGGTCATTGTATAATTTAAAAATATTAAATCATTTTAGGATACGTACTCTTGCGTGGAAAATTTCTGGGTGCAATTTTAGGTCGGGGGCGTTCCATTTTCTGTTTAAATCTTCGTTGGTCAAACCGCAACGATGGCTATAACATATAAATGAAATAAAACTATCTCGGTTATAAAAGTTTTTTTCTCATTTTCTTTTGTATTTTTTCGCATATATGGCGCCGCACATTCGATCAAAATATAGATTAACATTTACCAGGATAATATTTCACTATAAAGCAATATCATACGGCACCACCTACTGATCCTTTTAACCGGATCGAGATACCTGCGTCTCAAGGATACAAATTTTCGCATCAAAGGAGTTTAAACCCGCCAGGAGTCGAACAAACCAACATTATTTATTTTACAACAACTAAGAGCAAAAAAATTATACATTATAATAATATGTGTATTCGTTTCTATTGAAATATATCAGATGCCGAACACGTTTTTATGTTAAACTCGAGTCCGCTCTGTCTATCGTTTCCCTGCGGTGGACAAAACATTCTACCCTGAAAATAACAATGACGTTATAAATCTCTGACTGATGTAACCTCTGCCGGCAGAAGTCATTTTTGCATTGTTAATTAATATTGGAAATCATGCGGACAATAATGGTGGTGTAGTCTGAGTGTTTGTTTCCGGTGAAGATTGTCGAATCAGTAAAAAATAATATACCATTGTCAGAATTCCTAGAAAAATACTAATTGAAGTAATATCTTATTAAAAAAAATTAATCTCCATAAATTAAATATTTTTCAACACAGAAGCTAATAAATAATTTATTTTAACTAATGTGTTCATAAACTACGTGCCAAAAACTGTTTGATTCTTTTTAATGGCAAAATATGAAATTAAAAATGTTTAATATACAGCTATAGTAAAATTGTTAGAAATGTATTTATTATTTACGAATACAAATTTTTTACACTTTTTTACTGGTGTTTTTTTGACATAAAAACAGAATTCTCAATTTAATTAATCAAATAATAACTGCGAAGGATTTCTAGCATACGGTGAGAATCGCAATTATAATATTCTGTCACTGTGGTTGCCAAGAAAGTTTTTTAAGCAGGATACAATGAATTTTATTTACATTAACACATTCATTAGCTATCAAATACTTGCACGTTGAATACTTTTAACTTAATAGCGCAGAGTCAGAGCCCTTTTGCAATCGCCATAATCATTAAGTATTACATTTATTATGAGAAAACTACAAAACATATTTATTTGCCTACACTAAAGAAAAATAATTTTTTTAATATTGTACATTTTTATTCTAATACTAGGATTATATTTTTGCTGTCTTCAGGAAAAGCTACTTGAAATAATAAATCATTCAGCGTGAGTAGTATTATGCAATTCGTAAGTCTCTACAAGTCAAACTTGTTAACAACGTCAACACACGATGGACAGTTTTACAAAAAGACCATCCCAAAAGCAATTAACGAAATATGAAATTATTTTAAGGTTAATAGAAAAGAAATTAATAAAACAATTTCGTGTGGCGTTGATAAAGTGTAAATCTCAACTTTTGGTTGTTTAGACTTTCATAGAGCAACATTAGCATAATAACTCATAGGTTATGACAGAGCTAATGTTAAGATAAAAAAACATGTTAGAATTCTAACGACACCCCAAGGGTTTTTATCACGTTATCATGTCGTATACTATTATCGTCAATTTGTTACGGACACGGAAATCTAAAGCCATATGCTTTATCACTGAGGATTTTTATTTATTACCATTATGAATGTTTATTATTTTTAATCTCATTACTAATCACACAATAAACGAGATTCGATGAGAATGATGGTACGGAGATTCTCATTAACCTGAGCCACAGGCACATATTTAAAAGTACCTTGAACCTTATGTCTACGTTTGGTAGTAAATAAGCGTGATGCTAATATGATTTAATAACCAATGTGCATCTTCTCATTATTAATTATTGTCTTGTCATATTACGTGGTGTTATTAATTTACTGTTTCCATAGATTAAAAAAAACACTTTTAAACGTTTTGGGTAGTATTTTTATCCGTTTTATCATCTTTACCGATTTCAAAAGATAATTATGTGTGTTATCAAAAATCTTCAAATTAATATCCACATAAGTTCTTATATCAGTTATTAATTGATTATTTAGTGTTTATTACATTGGGCAAATAAACGACCGCTAGATTTTTAATTATGTATAATTTAAATGCATTGCCAATTTACACACATTATTTGATTTCGTACAACATACGAAAATTGGCAGAACGATTTTGTTTAGACACGAATACTTTTCAAGTTAAAATTAAAGTTATTTATACTAATAGCTATTAAACGAATTCAAATATATAAATGTTTAATTTAAAATTCATTATTAGGTTAATATTTAATTCTACTTATGTTTAAACTTTTCTTTTTTATAATTAGTTTGTATTTTATTATGTATGTAGGTAGGTAGAATTAACGTTAGTAAAAAGGAATAACTTGACAATTGAAAATAAATTATCTTCAAAAATATCTCATCTGACTCAACGTTTGTTTTTTTCTGAAAGGTTTCATCTAATGTAACTTAGTTTCGGGGTAAGCAAAGAACACCGACGCGTTTCTATTGTTTCCTTGGACGTATATAAAATTATAAACGCATTTTAACAGTCCGTTACAATAAGCGTGTGCAAGAGAACTGTGGACGTTTCCGGTAATATATCCTTAGACACACACCGGACGCCATTGTCACAGGTTCAGGGTTTCCTAAAACGGCCGTTAAAGTCACTGGAAATTCGATGTACTCGAGTAGGATAAGCNGACGCCATTGTCACAGGTTCAGGGTTTCCTAAAACGGCCGTTAAAGTCACTGGAAATTCTATGTACTCGAGTAGGATAAGCAAAAAAAGTTTCTAACCACCTGGTACATATTTCCGGTGAATGAATTCACAAAACGACAGCTACCTTTCTGCACATCCGATTTCGTATGTGACTTTTATAAAATATCTACAAGAAAATAAATAATTGGCTGCAATTGTATCTCATACAGTGACTCGACGTAACGAATATCACCGTACTTATAATACAACACAAAATTATGGTTCCAACTAAAATATACTCACGTTCGCCGGGTTAACCCAGGAGCCAATGTTTTCTGAGACCAGTCCAAGGACGAACGTAAAAAATTATACGCCCTTATGCACGACGTAGTGTAATATCCACAGATGACCTCGTAAAAGGGTATTACCATTTAAGCCAGTCGATGAACTAAAGATCAATAGTATTAACTCAAATGGCCAAGACGTTATCACTTAAAGTTCTTCAGACTCGAGCATGAGTACATTTCATATATTTAAAGAAAACAATTGTAAACTTCATTTAAATAATCCCTTATGTTAATTTTTATAACCGTGTCAACATAATTATTGTTTACGATTCTAACGTGGATGGCAACCTTGAAATATTAAAATAAATTAAACAATTAATTTTACAAAGAATTTAATAAAACAAAAACGTATCTTGAAATCGATCATTAGATAAACAACGAAATTTCAACTGATTGCCGAATGAATGACAAAATTGAAAAAATATTATAATCACATACTGAGAAAAAAAAATCACCATAGAAAAAAAACATTTAAGTTAAACATTGTTAGAAATTACTAATACGAGATTTTTCTAAGAACCACTTGAATATAAGTCTTGTTTTTTTTTTAATCAAAATTACTATAGTCCAACTTATTAATTTTTATTGATAAATTAAAAGCAATAATCTTACTTTCGAAGGTTTCTTTTAACTATAAAAATACGATATGATAAAAAAACAAAGATAATAATGGGTGTCTACAATTAGGTACGTTCTTATGACTGAATACAAAATTAAAAGAGTAGACTATGCCGCTAGTAACTTTACGAGTATTCCCAGAAAATTATATGGCCAGTAACCTGATACGATATTTAACCGCAGACCACGTGTTTACAATAAAAAAAAATGGAAATATTAATATTATGTAATATAAGATAAGAAGCACGAAGGGTAGTAGAAATGGTCGGTCACAAAATAGAAAGTGTTTATATCTTGTACGTGGGTTGTTTGTCAGTAGGCTCAAAGAAACAACATATTTATTTAAAAATTATAATAAAATTCTGCTTTTCTCATAACAAACGATCAAATTAAAAACAATGATAAATTTTGTTGATTGTTTTGAATAATATATGAAATCGGTTGAGTTTTCATCTAAATGTATTAGACTACGGCTGACGGGTATTTTCTAGATAAAATTGTTTAATAATTTTATTATGTACATTTTTAAAAACTTAATATTTGAAGAGTACAGGAGAAAAACGGTAATTGACAATTACAGTTAAATTTTTAGGAGAGAATAATTGAGTTATAATTTCCTATTTTATTAATGACAACAAAAATAGACACTTAAATATTGTAAAAATAAAAACAGATTTCATTACATGATATTTGTTTATATGTTAATGGGTTATCAAATCATACCATAAATTAAAAATTGACCGACTTTTACCGTTCTTGTGTAACCTTCACTTAAAAATTAGTATATGATACTATTTTTCTTGTAATCAAATATTTGAAAATCTCAGTGTTTTAATCTAAAATGATTTTTTTTCGCTTACAAAAATTGAAGTAATTACGGCAAATAATTTCTTGAATTTCTAAGATTGGTTTAGGTTCACAACGAATGTAATGGAATGATCCAACTGCGAACGAAGCATTTTTACACAGCAGCGTGCAGATTTAATACCGAAAGATAAAAAGAAGCAGCTGGACACGAAACCAGCAAAAAGGTCGCCGAACCGGACACAAGAGACACCGCTAGTAATTTATACCTGCACGATGATGTAACGTTGCAATGCTAATTACCCGGCTCTGTGTAGTGACTGGAACAATGCGCGCTTATCTATCTTTAGCTTTACTGTAACTAAGAGAATGTAATATTATTGTTATGTACCTTGGCAATGAGACGGCTGCCACTTTGCGGTTACACCTAAGTAAGCACTTGGTTCGACTATTTGTTAATTGAACTTGACCATAAGTATGCATAAAAAATATACTCCCTAATAAATACCAATGTATTTTTTAGTATATTACAATAGGGTTCAATAACTGATGTTAAATTGACTTGCCGTGGAACAATATATTCTTCCGCAGCATCGATTTCGAATACGAAGTCAAAAATGACATAGTAAAATAATCAGTTTTAAGTGATTATACTCATTAAAGAAGTAGAAATTAATGACTACTGACATAGGATAAAAAATAACTTATTAAGTGACAGTGGTGGTAATTAGGGTTTGGTCTTGGATATATATATACAAAAATTTTTCACTTCACAAACGAATATGCAGATAAGACATTCATATCCTTCAATATTTACATCAGTGTAAAGTAACAAAATCAAAATTGCGGAAACTTACATAGATACGTATTTGAAGCATTCAAAATATTCGAGTTCATTTTTTTGGCAATAAGTTTTTTATTATTTATCGTTTAACAAAAAAACTAATTAAAACATATAATAACCGTCTGATATTACATAAAAACAGTTAATAATGCTAAACAAATTCAGGAAGTAAATAAATCAGAAAATAAATAAGTACGAATCAAGGTTATCAAAAAGAAGACGCCTAAATGGAAGTTCACAGACCATTACTGTTAAGGATGAATATTACTACTGTAACGAAAATCGCAAACAATTTTAATTACCCCCGTTTTTTTTTTAAATTCAATGACAAATGATAATAATCTTATTACTTATAATTATGAAATATTATTTTACAAATAATATATTCAACTTTACTATAATAATCAACAACAAAGTATTCATAAATTTATGGAAAGCTAATGTAACTATAAATTTTAAGAACACTTGTTTCTCACCAATTATGTTCTTTATAATTTTATTTAAAATGCACGGTCAATTTTGTTAGCGTATTAAAAGTAGAATCAAAGTTAATTTTAGAGATAATTCCATTTGAAAAAAAATAATTATATGTTGCATAGTTTATGTTATAATCAATAAAATATGATAACTTTCCTAACCTAACAATTTAAGACAGAATTTTATTGTTTTGCTTATGATCGTGCACTATTATTTAATTCGTTCTTTGTAGTAGCATTCATTTTCTAATTGTTTTCAATTTCGATTGAAAATTTTAAAAAAATACCACAACCCAAAAAAAATATTCAATGAGCCTAAACCACAATAATTATATGTCTTATTATTGTTGATGCTATAATTGGTATTGCTTTATTATTATAATTTATAGTCAGGCGTTAAATAGTTGTCGAGATGACTACGATTAGCTTAATTGTCAACTAGACAAATAGATTCTAGTTAACAATGATCACTCAAAGAACTAAAATACACAATTTACTCTATTTCTATAACGTCCAACTTATGATTTATTTGCACTGCAGCAACGTTTATAATTGACATAAATATAAAGAACTGATGCAGATGAATTAAACCACAATTTGCATTTTTCATTTTAAACGTTTCATTTAAATCCTTTTAAATTTGACTTGAGTGTTTGTGCAAAGTATTGGTGAATATAATGAAACCATATTTTAAAAGTATTCCTATGCATTTAAAAAGGAACGCTAAGTAACGAGTAGATGTAAAATGATTTGCGCGAAAAGCAATGTCGTAAACAAATTGCAGACTGCGTACATAATATGCCATTAAGGAAAATGAGTTTTTTGCAAACTTAAACGAAAAATATTAATGTATAGTTTAATATTTATTTGCAAATACTTTATTATATCTATAAAGAGATAAAATTCGAAATAGCATTTTTTTAATTTTAATGTTTTATCTTGTTGAAAACACAGATATTTTTTATTAAAACAACTTTTACATTATTTCGTAAAAAAGTTATTAAGATTATTTTTCATGAACGAAAAATCAAATTGAAATACTTTAAACTGTAAATTTAAGTTGTAATAAACCTTATTAAAAAAACGTTATTTATGAGAAAAATGTACAAAAAATAAAAATTATTATTCATATTTGGTAGTCATTTTAATGAAAATTTAAAACTAATCTGATATGTCAACATCAGGAGAATTATATTTGAAGTTTAAACTTTAGCTCTAAACTTAGTTCGAATTATTTTTAATAAATTTTAATACATTGATGTTTTAAGATATTTTTTGAGTTAAATTTTTATTTAAAAATTAAAGTCGACAAATCAATTTTTAATTTTAATCTTTAGAGATATAGAGATCTATAGTTATCGGAACCTTAAGAGGTTTCGGATAACTATAAAAGTATTTCAATATAATAAAAAAAAAAGTATACCAAAATATATTATTTAAATAAATACCTTGTAATTCTATTGGATACAACATTTTTACTTATTATGCAGTAGATGTAATAGTTATAAATATCTTACATAACAAAAAATAACATATAATGATATTTTTAAAAACATTTAAATAAAAAAATATAAAATAGTCATCGTTTGGGTTAAATATGTGTCATATTTTTGAATGAAAACAATGTGAATTTTTTTAAAAACTGAGAATTATTGAAATTGGACTTTTTATTTCCAAATAAATTAATTCTTATAGTATATTAATTTAAATCCAGAAAATAATAGGATAGATAAAACTTGATTGAAGATCATACATAATATAAGATAAAGGAATTCTTCTTACTAAAATACATGGTATGTATTTTTTGGAAAAATTATACTTGTACCCAATTAAAAAAAAATCTACTTAATTTTTAATTAAACTTAATTATAAGAAAAACGTTTCTAAATTATTAATGTATTTATTTAGTAGTTACAATTCAACTAAGACTTGTCATCCGTAAACCACAAATTAGGTAATTTTAACTTTTACATTGTTTTTGTTAAGTCTATCAAGGTTCAATGTTGCCATTGAAGAATAAAGTAAACAAAAAGTGGCTAGTCACAATTGTAGCACTTTAGGTTTAATGATTAAAACGTAAAGTATATTCAAACGTCCAGAGCGCAGTTTTCATAATAGTCGAACAGCTACAGTTATTTTTTAATAAATTTTTTATGTTTATTTCTTATAACGAAGTTTAAAGTGTAAAAATTATAAATAATGTGTCTCTTGAACAGTGTTAAAAGTAACTTCAGCATACCAAGACTTCAGTAGTGACAACATACACTTATCGGCTACACAATACTATGTATTTTTTTAGTTTTTACTCGTGGAGGGTATAAAAGACGACAAAACACAATAGCACTGGGGGCAGTGTGCTTCTTCCACACAGGCGTTGACTTTGGATCTTATATTGTAGGGTACATACACGTTGGCCAGGAGGGGTTACACGCATAAACACACTGGGACAGGTACTTCTCACGTTCGTTCAATACCTTATGTTTATACTCGCGTCTCCGACAATAGAGCGCTCACACACAAGACTGCCCCGGACGAGTCTCATCCTTCGCCAGTCGACTTTGGCACCTCCTCAGCCGCAGTTTTCCCGCTGTCGTCGTCGCCCGCACACGTATTTACACATTCACACGCACACTCACATTATGACTGCCGGCAAACGCATAGGAGGAGCGTTAGCAGTGATCGCAGCATTGTCATGTTATGCAGCAGGTCAGTAAATCAACAAATTATAACGTGATGATTAATAATGAAGTCTAAAATATTACTATTTACAATATTTTTGAATAATTGGAAATATCTGTAAAATAAAAGTAGCCAAATAGACAATAATTTTTTTCTACAGAAATAATGAGTTTTTCTAATGTTCGTGTAATATACATAATTATAAAATTGGGAAGAAAACAATTTTAATAAAAAAATTCTTACAAAGAAAAACGTGGAAATATTATTTCTTTTACTAAAAGTTATAGAAAAATCCAAGTTACTGATTTTTTTCGACAGTGATAATAAATTATTGTTAATGACCATTTATGATAAATGTATATACAATTTATTTACTTGACTATTAATAATGTTACATGTATAATAGTAACTCTTTTTTTTAATTAAAATATTCGCTGTTTAAGAAAACTGTAATAATAAGATAGTAATTGCAATTGATTCGTTCGAATGTGATGAGAGATTTTGGCATACAAAAAATATATTATGTTTTTACTTGAGAGTTTTATTGGTTTAAAATTTTAAAACGCTGAAGTGATAGACAACGGTATTATTTACGGCTTCTTTTATATGGTTTTATTTATTTAAACCCAACGTATAACACTGCACATAAACTCAGGTGGACTTCCTGTAAATGCACGTGATAGTGTTACCTATAAACGGAAACCGCATGGAATACATGATGACTGCTCCGAACAACAAGAAATGAGAAAAAGGTGTATAATTTTTTTTTTTTGAGACTATAAGACTTTTTTATTTATACAAATTATAAATAATTAATATATACTTGAGAGTATAAACAATTATATTTGTTGTGAAACGTAAGATTGAACTATTTATCATTTATTTACATTGTGTTTTGTTCTTATTGTTGTTGGTTGACTGTTAAATCTTTTTGATGGTTTTGAAACTCATTAAGTACGTATAAAATGTATTACACTGCGCAGAAATAAAACAAATTCATATTTCTCGAGACTGGTAAAATAACTATCCGGAACGTGTATGAGAGAGTCATAGAAGCGAATCGACTGCATGTTGGATATTTAATGTTTTTAATTGTATTGTTATAGGCATACATATGGCGCTATTGAAATATAATTCAACTCTTCAGTAATAACGATAATTGTCGTTATAATTGAATAATAGCCCGACACTTGCACAATTCACGTGTGGCGGAGACCGCATAAGACAATGTTCAGGGAGGTACTATGACCTTCGACCATAACCGTTAAAAACATTACGATTGTTTTAGCTATTAATACAAAAGAATAGTGCCTGAAAATACATATTATTACTCTCAAAAGTTTGAACAATAATAATGTAACGATTTTAATGGTGCGTCTGAAGATGTTACAATGATGTAATATATCTTAGAATTCTCTATAGGGGTCATTTTTTTCATGAAGAGACCGTAATTGAATATTAAATATATCCAAGTTGATTATATTTAAATTTGTTTTAACAAAGGCTTGTATAAAGAAAATAGTATTTCTAATTTGAAATTTCTTATTATGTTAATGAAAATCGTGGTCATAATTTATCATCACGGTATAACACCACAGAAACCATTATTTTCATTCCATCAATCAATCAAAAATTTAAATTATTCTTTACTATATGTTCTGAAATGTCGATCGTTTTAATTAAAATTTTTTAATTGGATGTAAGACTCGAGATTTAAATATTTTAAATGGGTATGATCTTGTTTAATAATTTTATTCATAAGTAATAAGACATTTGTATATATTTTATTGTGTTTTTGAAAAAATACATTTTGAAGAAAATTGTCTAGAGAAAGATATTTATCATTATTATATCAATATAGACTGAAGTTATTTAAAAACATCTATAGGTTTTATATTCTACTTTTAAATTTGAAAGACATAGTATTGTCAAACAATTTAATGGATAAAAGTGAGAACTGTCTAATGTATGTAGTTAATCATTTATGACAGGGTTTTTTTTGAAAACTTGAAAAAATTATACTTCTATTAAGTAGTGGTCATGTTTATGATAGAGTTAAACAAAAATATATTGCTCTTCAGGAGAATTAATAGTGGGTCTTTAGCCAAGGATATATCTGGGAGATATGAACTACCAAACAAAAAAAATACATTTTTTTACCATTTAAATTTTAAATTATAATAAAGAGAAATTATAAAATGATTTGTTATTATTTTGTTATAGTTAGCATCCATTTAACTTTTTTCGTCATTATGAGATAATTTAAAACTTTAAAATTAGTTTTAGGATCATAAATTTATTGAAACACATTCTTTTAACATAATTAACCTGTTGTATTATTAAATTTGATGAAAATTACATTTTAATGTATTATACAATATTAATTTACAGGTCAAAGAATTACAACAATTCAATTAGATGGAACTCAGTATTACATTAGTAGAATGAACCCATACTCAGCCGAGTTAAATTATTTTTTAGCTTATGAATACTGTAGATCAATTGGTTTACAATTAGCATCGTTTGAAACATTGGAAAAAACATCTTCAATAACAGATTTTTTAAAAAATGCAGGTTAGTAAAATACCATTTAGTTCTCTTATAAATACTCGAGGTAGATACCAACAAAATTCAGGCTGGGTTTAAAGTAAATAAATGCCAGGAAAATGCAGTGTTGTGCAAACAAAAAACAGATTCCGGTGAACAAATAATATACAAGTCTCNAAAAAACAGATTCCGGTGAACAAATAATATACAAGTCTCAACAATTATGTACATAACAATACCTGAGCATTGGAAGGTTTGTTCTAACGGATATTCTAACGAAAATACCAAGCACTGGATTAAAAACACATATGATTTAAAATTATTTCGTTAGTCCTATGTCATGATATTTAAATATTTAGATGAATACGGGACTGAGAAAGTGTCTGTTAAATGTTCATATATACAGAGTATTTATGTAAGGAAACAGGGCAATGTTACAAATAATTACAACAATAGAAACCCTTTACCTTACTTACTGAACACCTATATAATTGATAAATTAAGTATTGAAATATTGTATCGATTTTAAAAGTACACAGGAAAATAAGAGATTTAAATTATTTTTTTTTAATGAAACTGAAAAGGTTTTTAAAGTACCTACTTAGAATAAAAAAAATTTAGCTAAAATAGTTTTAATTTTCCAGTAAAGCATTCTTATGTTAAAATATACTGTGTGTGTTTAAATATTCAATAATATTTCTGTTGAATATTTAGCATGGAATATGTTTATTAAAAAGTATTCGGGTCAGAACCTTTCCATTCTTAATTATTAAAGTCATGCCATTATTAACATGTGTTTTCTAAAAATCGTTTCAAATGAAATTATTTTAAATACTGCTAGAAATTATCTCAGTTATGAGAAAATTTTCCTAGTTAAACGTGACAAATATGAGTTAATATATATATTTTCCCATAGTAATTATTTCGCATATTTTTTTATTTTAGGTTATCATAAATTTGACTATTGGACGTCTGGTAATCGCTTGGGTACCGATATGCTGATTTGGATGTCTACTGGATTACCTTTCAATACAACATTTAATCTTATGAAACAACAATCAGCAAATGGTGGCTTAGATACTGATGAAATGAGCGTTAAGCCTTCTTTACCTATAGCCAGGAAAAAGAGGTGAGCATAAATATTGCTTTTCGAGTTCGAAAATATTTGTGAAACTAGTATGTCTTTCAGGGGTGACAGTGGATCCAGAGATGGATGCGTAGCACTTAAAGCTCCAACAATGGATTGGGTAACTGCCGATTGTACAGATTTGAAGGATTTTATTTGCGAACAGACTAGGTGCTATTATTACAACTATGGATCAATACCAGTATCCTCCAGCCAGGGGTAAGCAGGTGAGAATTATTAGAATAAAACATCCCCGATCAAATTATTTTTAAAATTCCGAAGAATAATAAAACATTAATATTTTAATCTAAAAATTAAAAACATTCCATTGAAATAGACGTTTGTATGAAAATAAAAATAATTTCCTATTATAGTTTAACGAATTGAAGTAAAGACAGTAAAAAATATTTCAATTTAAATTAAACCTACTATACAGTAATTGTTATATTGTTTTGTATTTTTGAGCCCAAATAAACTCGAGTTTATTTAAACAGTTTTTCACATAATAATAAACATTATTTTAACAATTTCAGCTTTGGTATAAAATCAAGACCAACCATAAACTCGCTCTTTTCATCATCTCATCGCGAGGAATATTCCTCTTCCACTACTACACCTACAACTTTATCTTCCACGACTACTACAGAAAGCTACGAAGAACATAACAATGTTCAGAATACAGACAACTCTTTAATATCCCCTGGATCTGAAACAGAAGCCATAGTTACAGAATTACCTACCAGTACCACAGAAGCAAATTCACAAGAAATACAAACAACATTACAATATAATGATGAATCAGAAACGGTATCCGATAATTCGTATACCACTATGCTCCCAACACTAATTCAGCTGCATAATCAACAACAACAAGAAGATCACCAACAAGATTCACAAAGTGAAGATCAAGTTCAGCCAGAACAACAAGAAAGAACAAACGCATTTGCATTTGAATCTTTAGAAAAAGCGTTTGCTACATCGGTACCACATAAAATTCGAGCCACGAAGGATCTAGAACAATCAAAAAATAATGATAGTGAACAATTACCGTGGTCTTGGCCTAAAGATATTCTACTTCAGAAACCAGTTTTAAAGAAATCATCACAAGAAGTTTAGTTTCTACTTTTCATAATTGTAATAATTTAAATTTGGTATAAAGCTATTTTCCAAAGACATAACAAAAAAATGATTAAGTGTCTTAGTAATTTTACATCAAAATCAAAAACATTTAATAACTATCTTTTATAGACTATGTAGCTCTCTTTGATTGTCTGTCACCGTAAACCATGCTACAATTTAAAAATGTAATGTATAAATATTAAAATTGCACGTAGTAGCCCAACTGTCAAGTAGTGGTTAGTAATTCATTATTTTAATGTGATCATTTTATTTGTAATTAAAAAATATATAGTGAGTTATTAATACTTTAAACTATGAACAAATAATATTGATAGAATATTGAAAGAAAAACTTCATATCAAATTGAGTACACAATTTGTACTGTAATGTTATGATTTTTTTTTCGATTTTTATCAATTTATTCGAATTTTTTGTAAATATTTATATTTAATTTTTTTATATATAAATAAAATAATTATTGTACTTTTAATAAATTGGTCAAAAGTTGAATAAACTAAGAATA
Source organism: Daktulosphaira vitifoliae (assembly GCF_025091365.1). NCBI lineage: Eukaryota > Metazoa > Arthropoda > Insecta > Hemiptera > Phylloxeridae > Daktulosphaira > Daktulosphaira vitifoliae. The sequence continues at coordinate 21,392,039 of NW_026099575.1, read as the reverse complement.
ATTGACTCTTATTTTAAGATAATATTTTATAATGTTGATGTACTCACCAACCGTTAATTACACCTTCGACATTTAACATGGGTATAATTTTAAATACATATTTATTTCGTAATTTTTTTGCTGTAGTAAAGTCACTACACAAAAATTCAATTGCACCGTCAATTACCCATGACGAATTAGTCTCTCCTGGGTGAACACGTGAAGTTAAGTAGACGATTTCTCGATTCTATACTTACAAAAAACAAATTTCAATCAATTCTTAGAATTTACTACTATTAATTTTTAATAGTATTAATACGAGATCATTAAGTGTCTTAAATATATTTTATATAATTCAATGATTTCCCCCAATTTAAATATAAATATATTTTAACTAAAAAATAATTTCATAAAATTTTAAAATTCATAATTTTCATAAATACAAAAATATTTTGTGGCATTGTGTGTAATATTAAAATGACAAATTATAAAATTTTTAAGATTTTTTAACTATATATTTACTTTTATTGGTTGTTCATTATTTTCTTTTGAAGTAATAGTAAGAATTGGCACATCGTTATTGTTTAATGACCGACACAAAGCGTTTGCGCGAAATAAGGTTGTTTTAGAGTCTACAGAATTTTTCCACTTGAAACATTTGTACTAAAACATATTAATATTTTTTCAATAATACTGTTTAGATTAGTAAAATTAAAAAAAAAACGAATTTCATTTATTTACAACGAATAAAACTTTTAGAAGAAACTAATATTAAAATCAATATGAGAAAAACATGATGATGAAAGTTTTTGTCTGAAAAAAAACTATCATACGAGTTTTAAACTAGTTATTTATACAAAAACTATTGAAAAATCAGTAAATATCAAAGTGTGATACACTTACCAATAAAGTAGAATATGTGTATGGATAAATATAGGCTATATAACAAATATCTAAATCGTATGGAAATTGAATAGTAAATGATGCAGTCATGTAGGAACTTTGTTCTTTATTTTCATTCTTATATTGATTTACATAGTAACATATATCCGTGCCTGTATGTTTCCAACCTTCCTTACGCTCAACGTAACTTTTTACTGAAAACATTATAGGTTGCAAACCATGTTTGAATTGTGAACTCATTTTTTCCATATTTATTATATTGAACGCGTATTGTTTATTTGCCACCATATTAGAAACCTAAAACGAAAATGAAAATTTAATACTTAGTTTTTGAATAAGTAACTAAGAATGAAATATAAAACTCCAGCAAATTAATAAATACTTGGAAATAAAACCATTGATTGTGTGAGCTAGAATTAACGTCGGAGTTTAAAATTAAGTCATATTCAACTGGTCCAATCTAAAAATCGAAAATATTTTTAAAATAACGAGTGTTACATTTTCATAAAAAAATAATTAAGCTTTTACTTTCATAACTTTTCTTAAGTTTCCACTCTCAAAGCGTGATTCAAAATGCAAGTGATCAAAATTTGTTTTTACATTTAAATTTTGTTCATCATCATTTGATAATCTATAAAATTTTGAATAATCAAAATTTATTTTAGAAATTACATTTTATATTTTAACAATAGATGTTTATTTACGGTGAAATACGTTTTAGTTCTGCACAAACTCTTATTAAAAAATCCAAATCGTAAACAATTAAATTGTCGGTATCTTTTTTTTTATTGATATTTTGTTCTAAACAATTAATTAGTTTGATTCTGAAATGTATAAAATTTTATAAACATAAAACAAAACAACAGATCACATTTATATTAATTTCTATTATTTACCGAGAAATTTGCTCTTCATTGTTGTAGAAAGGCTCTAAAGGACTATCAATATCAACTCCAACCCAATCAGGATAAGCGAATTTCACAAGTGGTATAACTGTATTCACACGTTTTGCAATTGCTGAGTATGCAGTTTTGTGGGTTTGAGATGTTCGTAAATTATTTAATAATTTTATTTCTCCTTTCTAAATAATTAATTCCCAATGTACATAACGACATATACCTTATTATTTTTTTCAAACCACTTACCTCTAATTTCATATCTTCCGGGAAATTTGAATTACTTTGAATGCTTAAAAAATATTAAAATCAAACGAAAATTATTTTACATCCAGAGATTATTTTTAACGTGATACAAATATATGATATAAGTTAAAATAATTGTATTTCATTATACTATTAAGTAATTTTTATAGTTACCCATTGTATTTACTCGATTTTAATTTTACGAATGATTTAATCATGGACTTTGTCGAGTTTGCACTTTGAGCAGATCGGATCTCATAGGGTAAAATAGGATTTGTAATTTCTACATCGAATTCTTCAAATAATCTGCTATAGCTAAATTCACATTATCACGTTAGAAATGTCAAAATATAAAGTTTTCCATCAGATTATTTTTAATGACTTTTAAGTAAAATTTTTAATTGAAATCGACCATAATTATAGAAAATACGGCGTTGAAGATATGCAATTTAAGTACATTTAAGATTAATTATGGAAAATATAAATTAATCATTGAGATTTTTTCTTACATTGGTTTAAGCTCGTCAAGATTTTTCCAATAGCTTAACGATATTTCAAATTTTACTGATTCTGATTTTTGAAGTACCAAATTATCAATAGGCCCAAGTGAATTATGAACCATATTAATATCGCTTTCGTCATCACTTTCATCACTATCGGTTCCTTCATACTTTTCAATTCCTAAAAAAAATGTCATATCAAAAATTTGAAAACTTAATTTCATTATTATACAGTACGTTGTAAAAAAAAAGTTATAAAGTTTAATAAGTCATATAGCCATTATTTTGAATCTACACTATATAAAACTTTTAAAATAACTCTGAAAAACAAGTTATTTTAAATTAAACATATGCTAAGTATACGGTAAGGGATCATTGTTTTCATATTTTTATTTTTGATGCAAAGCTAAGAAGGTATTAATTTTATCTTAACGTGTTTTTATTTTTTTATGTCTGTCACAACTTTTTCTCAGCTCTCATCGAACCGATTTCTTTCAATGATATGTCAAAAGATCAGATATCGTATTTTCCTCGTTCCCCGTAAATGGGAGAAATCTCCAAAAAAATTATAAATTTTAAAATCGCTAATATTTAAATTTGTTCAATTTTTTTTACTTAAAACTGCCATAACTTTTTTAAAAATGACCAAATCAATATATTTTTTTTTTTATAGATGTCTTTCCTATCATTTGGTATATTTTTTTATAAATCTGACCCTTTACCTACCCACAGGGGGGGATTTAAAATGGCAACTTCTTCACATAAAATTAACTTTTGAAAGTGTTCCGGAAAGCCTGACACTTTTATATATATCTTAAATTAAAGCTTATATAATATACTTTATTATGGAAAAAAATAATTCGGACTTCATTTTGTTTTCATGGTGAAAACGAACATCAAAATTAATAATAAAAATACGATTATTGTAAAAAAATTCAATTTAATATTTTTAATTTTATAATGCTATAACTTTTTGAAAAATATATGGATCAATACAATTTTTTATGATAAATAATATTTATAAACCTCTTTCATTCGACATACTTTTTTTTTAAATAAAACCATTTTCCTTTATATATTTATATATTATATATATATATTACACTTATAAATTATAAAACTTGTAATCAGGATATAAATAAGGCAATAGGAGATCATATTGCTTTTGGAATAAACCACCAATTTTTAAATTATTTTTGAAAACCTGACCCGTTACTTGCCTACAGGGGTGGATTCAAGATGACAAATTTTTCATTAAAGTCAATATTTTCAAGTTAAATTTTAAAAATGTTTCTGAAAAACTGTATCATTTAAACATATGTTAAATTATAGCTTATGTTACGTAATATAAATTAAAAAAACAAATTTTGTTCCGACGACCTATCATCTATGAGGAAATGACATTCGAAGTTGAACAAATTTATAAAATATTTAATAAATAAATTAAAATTTATTATACATTTATTCATATATTACACTTACAAATCATAAAACTTGTAATCAGGATATAAATTAAGATATAGGAATATATTTTACTTTTGGAATAATCCACCAATTTTTTTAAATTAAACACTATCTACAGTTTTGCATCGAAGCATCTTTTATGATAATGATTTTAATCACTATCAGATATCATCTATACTGGACCCAACNAGCATCTTTTATGATAATGATTTTAATCACTATCAGATATCATCTATACTGGACCCAACTATGCCACGTCCCCACTGTGCTACCGTTTTTTTTTTTAAATGTACCCTAAAAAGTATAATTACTTTAAAACTATTTAATTATTTAAAACTATTTACCAGTATCACCAATCGTTGTGTCTCCTAAATTGAAGAAAAATGAAGATTGTGTAGAAGAAAGTGGTAAAATAATTTTGTCTGTGCAGACATTAATGATGGTGCATAACTTTGAAATAGTGGAATTGTAAATTTGATTAATTGGACAAGTACTGCCAAACGTATACAAAACGCTTAGTCGATTTGACTTTTTCAACCCAATACGTCCGTTATCTAAGATAAAATTTGAATAAATTTTTCTAAGACTGAAAGTATAAAATTAGTAACTCACGAGTGGCTGATATATGTACAAGGAAGTCAAGAGCAGAAGCAAATATTTTCCTTTTCGTTTTATTTGAAGAGTAGTTTTTTGTATCAAAAATGTCTAATACATATTGCATTAGACCTCCACGGACTAGACGGTCGCAGGTCTCTTCGGTAACTATAATTCAGAAAATGCATACCTAACTTATAAAAATAAAGTAATTATAGATATTATTACCTTTTTTACTTAAATTAGCTAAAATTACAATGAATATCCATTGTTTGTTTTTCTTTAGATGTTTTTTATTTTCTCGGAGAAGTTTTTCCATCGTTAAACAAAAATTATCTTTCAAGAGAATACCAACAATATTTTCTAAATAATTATAATCAGAGAATCTTTTTAAAATGGCATTTTTTTATGGTAACAGTACAATTTTCAAACCATTTTTTGTGATTGTTTTAAAACATAACATTAATGAGGTCGATAATTTTATGTTCTTAACATTATTTCTTAAATGTTGATGAAACAGTTTGGCTACACTTAATACTTCAGCATGTTTCGAAAAATTATTATCTGTTAACGTTTAATAATATGACGCATTTTTAAATTTGTGGATGTTATCAAATAAAAAGTATAATTTACCTTTTTGTGACAGTTCGCCTAAAATAAAAAACAGTTCGTTTACGAGAGTATCACTCGTACCTACAGATTTAGATTGTAGTTCTACTATTGATTTCATGAATATTTTTGAAGCATTTAATTTTACCAAATGTTTCAAAACGGCCATTCTTATATTTCCTTGATGAGCACACAATATTAAATTAGTGATATAATTTTATTATACGAATATATTTTCGAGTTACCAGATTTTGGAGCAACGCACGCACGAATAACACCAGCTAAATATGTACATGTTGATTTATCTTTTGATTTCTGAAAAAATAAATAAATTATAATATAGTATATTATAACATGAAATTTTATACTTGTTTAAAAGAAATCTTAAATTTACATAATTTAATCTTATATTTTATGAGTACTGATAAATGTATTAATTATTATACCTATAAATTAGACATTTGTTTTATATTTTATTCGTAAGACAAATATTTTTAATTCTTACTAATATAATGAAAAAGATAATTGGTCTGTATCAAATCTTTAGTAAAAATAATCTGTTATCTTATTAATATTAATGTATAATTTTAATTATTATTCATATAATAAATTCGATAAAATCATTTGTTTTTTAAATTTTAATAACTAATTCTACATAGATGTACAAACTTTGTAAATTTAAGAGTATATTTTGATTTTTATGTAAAAATAAATTAAGTATTTAACATTTATTGATCAGCACTGTTATTAATAATCGGATAACTTGATAATTTAGTCTAAATACAAAGCCAAACTTGTTTTAATTAAATATTAAAAAACATTTGTGAATAATATAATGCTATAACATTATAATATTTAAAATTGAACTTTTGCCTTTAACCAATAGGTTTAAGTTAACAGCTTATATTGAATTACAACAAATGTATTAAACAGTTTAAAATAATATATTGATGTTTTATACACACTATGTTATATTTTTAAAATATATAAATTTTTAGTATCTGATTTATTATAATGTAGATTCACAAAAAAGTATAGATTCAAGGTTTTTAGTTTTCATTAGTTATCTAAAAACCAACATGAAATTTACATTGCATAATGCAATTCATAAAAAAAATAAATTTAATGATCTTGTTTTTTTCTTTTAAAATGTTCATTTTTCGATAGATATAATAGATATAACAATAAAGACTATAATAAACTAATTTAGTATAAAACAATAAAAAAGATCATTAGTTATTAAATTATATTTTAAATCAATCGACAACAGTAATAATTTTATTTCCAACTTTAATACAATTTATTTTACTTTTGTTAAAAGTATTTGAATACTTAAGTAGTTTAGAACAGTGAAAATATTGAAAATAATTTTTAGCCATTAATATGTTTAATTTTGTTATATAAATCTGTTTAAAAGCTAAATAGCAGCAATTTTAAATTAAAAATCTTGCTAATATTTACTAAAAGCAACCTATATTTATTAATTTATTTTAAAGTTTTATTTTCTGTACTATTTATAAAAATAATCTTCTTTAGAATTCACTAATATTATTATTCTATCATATAAATAAAAATTGGAAAGTCAAATTGTCGTAAGATAGCTAATAATTACAATTAAACAAATAACTATTATGTTTTTTCGGAAAAAAATTTGGCTATTTCCCAAATATATTACTTTTATATAGTTTTTGAGCAGATGGATGAAAGCCAAGGATTGCAAGTTTCCAAAAACTTACATCAACTATTTAAAATTTTTCCAGTTAAAAAAATATAATTAATGAATTCGTGATTATATCTAAATAATGTAGTTATATGATCATTTTTTATTTTTAAATATTTTTTATAACACTGTAACATAAAAACCTATCTATCTGTCATTGTTCAAGGTCAACTGGTTTTTGTGTCATAATACTGTAATTTAGAAGAAATGTTTAATCAGTAAACTGTCCTTCCTATTAATATCTGTGTAAATATATAAGGTATATAGTCGTTCATGATTTACTTGAAGAACATCCGTTAATTACACATATTAGTCAAAAAATATAAGTAGGTTTATGATACTCGTGTTTAAATCAACTTAAATAAGTAACTCAAGGTACACTTTCCGCCAAAGATCAGGAAAATTAAAAAAAGTAATCGTTTGTACAGTGTTTGAAAGACTATAAGTACAAAAACTTTATAAATAATTAAATATTTACAAAATGTTTTCTTTTCGGATGTCATATTTTTGCACAAATCTAAACAAGTCATTAAACAGTGATTCACTTATGAACCACTTCAAATCGAAAAGCAATATTAATATTTTAGCTTCGATGCGAAGCTGAGAAGGTATTAATTTTACTATGTGTTTTTTTTTTGTCTGTTACCACTTTTTCTCAGCACTCACCGAACCGATTTCTCTCAACGATATGTTAAAAGATCACAAGTCGTATCTAGTCGAAGACATTACCCTCAAAAATTAAAAAAAATTCCCTCGTTCCCCGTAAATGGGGAAAATCTCCAAAAAAATTACAAATTTAAAAATCACTAATTTCGAAATTTTTTCAATTTTTTTACTTAAAACTGCCATAACTTTTTCAAAAATTAACAAATCAATAATAAAAATTACAATTTTTATAAAATAATTCTTTTTTATATTTTTAACTTAATAATGTTATAACNTTTAAGATATATATACATATATAATGGCTAGTGTACAAATGTGTATATGTTATGACTAGAGCTCGGATGTTTATGACTTTGCATATTTTTTTCGCGCAATATGAATTAAACCCAAGTATGATATAAATTTGATTCATGAAGTCTAGATTACAATTACGTTAACTTATTTTGCATATTTTTGCATATTTGACGTTTTTGAGCATATAAATGCATATATTGATTATTTTTAGAAATAGTAGCATATATTTTATAATTTTCATTAAAAATATTAAAAATTTGTTTTTGATGAAGATCCGTAGAATACTATGAACAAAAGTAATATTACTTTTGGGATTTAGATATTTATAAATTCGATAATCGATATTAATATATATATACTGTAAAACGCCGATTAATCGGACGCCAATTATCCGGAACGCCGAATAGACACGTGCGAGCTTCATTTTTCTAAGAATTAGGTTATTTTAATTAAATTTCTTTATTGTTATTAAATTTCTTCATTTTATATCATCTGTGCGTGTTTTCCTCTGTAAAATATGTAAGCACATGATTGGTTATCCGGAATACCGTTGGTCTCAATTAGTCCCGTTAATCGGCGTTTTACTGTATATATATATTCATACAAGTAGTAAATACGGCGGGTGCCATAGGTTTTACCTATATATCGTAAATTTATGAGATAGCACGCGTTTTATTTGATATATATCAAATATTTTGTTGACATTTTAATATTCATTGTGTAGTGTTACAAGTTTAGTGTAA
>NW_026099575.1:21379903-21380439 GCF_025091365.1 Daktulosphaira vitifoliae | reverse complement strand
TTTTTTTTTTTTTTTTGACACTTAAAATTTTATTATAGTTATAAAATAAAATCACCTCTTGTATTATAACGTTTATAATTCATATTTGTTTTTTTAACATATTGAAAACCTAAAAAAACGATAATTTTACAGAAAGGATTCAAATGTCAAGTTATCAAGTATTTAAGCCGTATTTTTTAAAAGTGTTCTCGCCTTTATTCGGTGACTTATTCATCTAGAATTAATTTTAAATTATTTAATAAATCAAATAAATTAACACTCCAGTGTTAATAACATAATGTGTGATACAAGTTGATCACATTATTTCGCTTAAAAATTGTCTGTTAATCGTTCAAATAAACACCCGCCAAACCTTAGATTTTTTTATAAATGAATCGGTTTTTTCGAAAAGGCCATATCTCCTTAAAGTTTTATTTTTCAGGAAACGTAAAAAACTGTTTTTAAAGATTAAAATAAAATTGAATAAGGGTTGAATTATTTAATTCCCTTATAAAAAACAAAATATGATATAATATTGACTATTTATACCTATTGGA
>NW_026099575.1:21362151-21379803 GCF_025091365.1 Daktulosphaira vitifoliae | reverse complement strand
TAAAGAATCTACAACAGTAATAATTTTATTCCCAACTTTTATACCATTTATTTTACTTTTGTTAAAATTATTTGAATACTTAAGTAGTTCAGAACAGTGAAAATATTGAAAATAATTTTTAGCCATTAATATGTTTAATTTTGTTATATAAATCTGTTTAAAAAATAAATAGCAGCAATTTTAAATTAAAAATCTTGCTAATATTTACTAAAAGCAACCTATATTTATTTATTTATTTTAAAGTTTTATTTTCTGAACTATTTATAAAAATAATCTTCTTTAGAATTCACTAATATTATTAATCTATTATATAAATAAAAATTGGAAAGTCAAATTGTCGTAAGCTAGCTAATAATTGCAATTAAACAAATAACTATTATGTTTTTTCGGAAAAACATTTGGCTATTTNGCAATTAAACAAATAACTATTATGTTTTTTCGGAAAAACATTTGGCTATTTCCCAAATATATTACTTTTATATAGTTTTTGAGCAGATGGATGAAAGCCAAGGATTGCAAGTTTCCAAAAACTTACAGCAACTATTTAAAATTTTTCCAGTTAAAAAAATATAATTAATGAATTCGTGATTGTATCTAAATGATGTAGTTATATGATCATTTTTTATTTTTAAATACTTTTTATAACAGTGTAACATAAAAACCTATCTATCTGTCATTGTTCAAGGTCAACTGGTTTTTGTGTCAAAATACTGTAATTTAGAAGAAATGTTTAATCAGTAAACTGTCCTTCCTATTAATATCTGTGTAAATATATAAGGTATATAGTCGTTCATGATTTACTTGAAGAACATCCGTTAATTACACATATTAGTCAAAAAATATAAGTAGGTTTATGATACTCGTGTTTAAATCAACTTAAATAAGTAACTCAAGGTACACTTTCCGCCAAAGATCAGGAAAATTAAAAAAAGTAATTGTTTGTACAGTGTTTGAAAACTTAATAAATAATTAAATATTTACAAAATGTTTTCTTTTCGGATGTCATATTTTCGCACAAATCTAAACAAGTCATTAAACAGTGATTCACTTATGAACCACTTCAAATCGAAAAGCAATATTAATATTTTAGCTTCAATGCGAAGCTAAGAAGGTATTAATTTTACTATGAGTTATTTTTTTGTCTGTTACCACTTTTTCTCAGCACTCACCGAACCGATTTCTTTCAACGATATGTTAAAAGATCACAAATCGTATCTAGTCGAAGACATTACCCTCAAAAATTTAAAAAAATTCCCTCGTTACCCGTAATTGGGGAAAATCTCCAAAAAAATTACAAATTTAAAAATCGCTAATTTTCGAAATTTTTTCAATTTTTCTTACTTAAAACTGACATAACTTTTTCAAAAATTAACAAATCAATATAATTTTTTTTTTTATAGATGCTTGATGTCTTTACCTATCATTTGGTATATTTTTTTTTATAAATTTAACCCTTTACCAGCCCAAAGGGGGGATATAAAATGACAACTTTTTCACAAAAAATTAACTTTTTCAACTTAACTTTTGAAAGTGTTCCGGAAATACTGACACCTTTATATATATCTTAAATAAAAGCTAATGTAATATACTTAAATATAAAAAAAAAAAATTTTGGACTTTATTTTGTCTTAATGGTGAAAATAGCTACCGTATTCAAAAATATGATATTTTTGTGTTAATATTCAAGGTTTTGTGTTTTATTTTATTATAAGGGGATTACACTGATTTTCATAAATATTATATCAATCTAATTGACATAGCATAAAAAGTTAAACATATTTAAATTTTTTTGTTCCTTTGAAGTCGAGAAAAATAACTTTAAAATTTGAACTAGCTAAATTTCCATTTTTATTAAGTGACGAATTCGAGGTACGATTACTGAGACGGTAACACTGTGGCACTGAATTTTTTCTTAATTCTTTTTGAGTTAGAAAAAAATGTTTAACTCATTTGATTTTTATTTCATTTAGATTCAATAACTTCAATAAATATAATGGATACCATTACTGTAGTCTCCTCTAGTGAAAAGAATTTCATAGTAATATTATTATAATATGTTGTTTTTTTTTGTAGCTATCATTTATTTTCTCAGCTCTCACTTGACCTACTTTTTTGACAATTTTTTTTTTTTAATTAAACACTATCTACATATTTGCATCGAAGCGTTTTTTATGATAGTGATTTTAATCGATGTCAGATATCATCTATACTGGACCCAATTATGCCACGACCCTACTGTGCTGGGTTTTTTTTATTTGTTTCTTTTAATTCAATGTGTCTTTCAATTTTTTAATCATAGAGTTTTTTTTGTGTTTATCTCTTATACCTTTAATTTTATCTTTATACCGATAACAGCTTTTGGATTAGTATTAAAGAAATTATTGACATATTTATATCTTGGTGAGAAGAAGAGAACGGCTGAGACATGTTTAGTTATAAAAATAGCAGCACCCACTCTTTACCTCTAGACTACTTTAAATTTTTAATTATTTACGAATTACTTATACAAAAGTTGTTATTAACCAGTCACTTTTTTAATTAGATTATTATCTTTTATATAAGCTAATTAATTAGTGGTGTTACCATTTGAGAAATTAAAGTTAACACCCTTAAAGGTATAAGGGATGAACATAACGGTATATATTAAAGAATTAGAGTCAAATTTTAACTTAGCTTCTGTATTATAATATTTTATCGGATTATCAATAAAGTAATTTAAAAAGCAATTATGTTATAGATGTCCAATCAAACTAATTGTATATAAGAGTGCATTTGCATGCTTAAGCATTCATATAATTACATACGAATGATTTATTATATTTTCAAGTACTACAAGAAATTAAATGAATAATTTGTAAATGACTTTCATATATATAGTATTAAAAAAATTAACTTTCATAAATATTTGATTGTTGACATAATAATATAAAAACACACCAGGATTATTTTTATTCAAATATCTCAAAATGTTTTTATTTGAATAGCTTAATGTAGAGAAAAGTGCATAAATTCAAACTCATAAAGTAATTTTTTTAACTCGTTTGTATAATTGATTTAGTATATTATCAACCTTGAAAATAAGTACAAATTTGCAGTGTTCTTTTTTATAAGATTTATATTTAAATGTAATATTGAAATGAAAATATAAACTCGTTTGTGGCCAACAAAATTTAAATGTTTTGTAGCAATAAGAATAAAAAGTATATTTCATCAAAAGAAAACCCTCAAAAAGAAAAAATATAACATCCAAAAGTTGCTATGTACTAAATTTAAAGTACGATAATTATGCATAATTTTTAATCGTTAGTTGGATGCGCGAAGTATTTTAAAACAATTTTAAATTTTCTTTTAAAAATATTTTAGTGTGATATTTCGTTTTGGATGTTTTTATAACCTCTTATTTTATATTGGCATTAGACAAAATTTAATTGGCTATACGTTTTATTAGTTAGTGTGTTTTGTATTCGTATAAGAAGTATTCGTCATATATTTACCCGCGCGACAAAATAGTGTATTTGTTTCTGTAAAGCTTTAATGAAAAATTGAACAAATATATTGAGTTGTTATATCTATTGAAGATATATGTACCAAGAATTCCTTAATACTAAAAATAATAGCGATTTTTGACTATTATAACAGTGACATAATAAATTTTCTACATTAATAGATTTTTGAATATTACGCATATATATTAGTTAATATAAATTCAACAAAAAAAAAAATAAATTGAATATGAAATAGAATATTCAATTTTTTAGTTTTTTTTTTTTAATATACTTTTTTTATCAAAAATATATAATTTAAAGAAAATTTTAAATTTAACAAGTAGATTTAAATCACAGATAATTATTATCCTGTGCAAGGAAATTAAAATTCTGGAACACGCTACCGGCTGAGAGGTAATTTATAAATTACAAATTTTCGCATGTTCTGGAAAATCCTAAAACATTTAATATTGTGACTCTTGCAGTATATTAAATTTTTTTAATAATTTAGGCCTTAGTAATATAATAATATATTATATTAAATATTTTTTAATTTATTTAAAGAAATACTAATTTAAAAAATCAGTCAAAAAAAATTCAAGATAACCGTTTTCTAAAATAGATTTTAAGCGAAAATTTTTATTAATGTTTTGTAGTTTTTTTTATTATAATTTCTAAATCATTATAATGTCAATGAAAATTTGAATTTGAATTTTTATTTCACATGTTTATTATGCAACAATGGTATTAGTTACTTAGAAAATGAGACAAGAACAGCGTCAGATTGGGAAAAAACATTTCACCCAGATTTTTATTTAAGAGTCCTCCATAACCTTTTTTTGTTTAATTTTTTTCGATTTTTGTCCACTTTAAAATTTCTCCGCAGTGCCATATTTCGTCGCTTATATCGCAAAGTGCATATCTCGAAATTTTACAGATTTTTATCGATAATGATAAAAGACGTTTTTCTGAACATTTTTTCCTCGCCTTTTTTTTTTTTTTTTTGAGACTTAAAATTTTATTATAGTTATAAAATAAAATCACCTCTTGTATTATAACGTTTGTAATTCATATTTGTTTTTTTAACATATTGAAAACCTAAAAAAACGATAATTTTACAGAAGGGATTCAAATGTCAAGTTATCAAGTATTTAAGCCGTATTTTTTAAAAGTGTTCTCTCTAGGATGCCTTTATTCGGTGACTTATTCATCTAGAATTAATTTTAAATTATTTAATAAATCAAATAAATTTAATACAGAAAATAAATTAACACTTCAGTGTTAATAACATAATGTGTAATACAAGTTGATATCACATTATTTCGCTTAAAAATTGTCTGTTAATCGTTCAAATAAACACCCGCTAAACCTAAGGTTTTTTTTATAAATGAATCGGTTTTTTCGAAAAGGCCATATCTCCTTAAAGTTTTATTTTTCAGGAATCGTAAAAAACTGTTTTTAAAGATTAAAATTAATTTAGATGNGGAATCGTAAAAAACTGTTTTTAAAGATTAAAATTAATTTAGATGAAATTGAATAAGGGTTGAATTATTTAATTCCCTTATAAAAAACAAAATATGATATAATATTGACTATTTATACCTATTGGATTATTTTATGAGGGAATTAATGTGTTTGAGATATGGCCTTTTCCAATGGATTGTGAATTTTCATTGATTATGACCTCGCGACTCTAATCAATTGTTTATTGTTTATCATATATAATTAAATAATTAGTCTTACAAAATATACTGTGCATTCTTTGTAATAATTTTATTTATGAACTTCAACAACATTTCTTTTTAGTTAATTTTTGAAACAAATTTTATAGTTTACTTTTTGATTACTATTTTTTACGTAAAATAACAATAAAAACAATTTTTATTTTAACTTTTTAGTTTGACAAAAAAAAGTATATCACATCTTTTCAGTTCATTAAAAAAAATATATATAGTTTACTTTTTAACTACTAAATATGAAAAAAACAACTTTTTCACATATTTTCTTAAAAATCTTCTTCAGGGTTTTCATCTTCGTTTGTTGTTGACCATTTAAAAATGTCGTTCCAAAAATCTTTCTTTTCTTCTGGTATGTATTGAATTAATTAAATTAATTAAAATCTTAACAAATAAAATTGCTGATCAAGTTATTTTTGGAGAAATGGCCTTTTCGAATGCACTCGTTATTTTTAGACTATAATGAGTTGTTGGAGATATGATGGTCTCGTAGGAAATATGCATTATTATTAGATAAACACATCTATCACATAAAAGTAGTTTTGAAAAAATGTGGAGAAATGGCCTTTTCGAAAAGACCGATTCAAATATTTGAATTACTTATTTGAGAAGCGACTTAAATCATAAAATATCATTATTGACAATTTTCTATAAAATTAGAAAATTTTTTTAAAAACTCAATTAGTTAAAAATGTTGAAAGATGAACAAAAAATTCTGGAAGAATAAGTCCACAAGAGAATATTTTTAAGTTAAAATAGGATCATTATTTATTTTTTTGTATTAACTCGATCGGTGTGGTCAAAAAATAATTTTCTTTAGCCATTTCAGTTTCAAAGCAACATACCAATAGCAGCTTGAAACAGTTTTTATTGTTTTCTACTAGTTCAATATTTTAAAATTGCCTCATTTCTCAAATAAGAGATCATTTATATATAAATTTACATATTTTTTTAAGCTGTTTTATAAATTATGTAAGTCGTAGATTAAAGCTGTTATTATTTTGTTATTAGTTGCTTTATCATAGTATTATAATTATCACTATCATCTAAACCTAAATATTTTTGAGGTGCCTCTAATTAAAAAGGCCTACTAAAATATTTTCGATAGCTCGCCTAGCCTATCCGGGCCTGGGACATGAGACACAGTATAGACATAATAATAGTGCCTATACTATACTATAATTAATAAACAAGTGATTTGTTTGATGAAAATTATCATCGCTTGAATTAGAACATAATTGAAACGAAAATCGTATAGAGTGATATAAATATTATCTTTCTATTAGTAACATATTTATGGTGTTCATTTTTCACAAGGCAAAATAAATAGTCGTTAATCGAAATTGAAATTTGTTAATTTTGTTAACAATACGATAATAATTCATTTGATATCTTTATTATTTAATATTGGTGATCTAATTTCTCACTTAGTGTTTAACAGTAATATTTTATTAAAAACTGTCATGACTCATTTATTGTTCAATATATTGTCGATAGACTTGTCTATTTCTATTTTTATGTCACGTTTTATACAAATCAGTGGCGGATCCAGGGATAGGGCGTCAAAAGCGTGTAACCCCTCCTTTAACTGTTGTTGCCTATTTAAATAAAAGGAGAATAGTTTTTGGATGAAAAAATCGGTAAAAGTAATAATTTTGACGTTTAAAAGACTTTTTGCGTTCCCCTTTGAAAAAATTCTGAACACATGCCTGATTCAAATGCAAGTGCAATTTTTAGTTATTTATTGGAAAATATGTAGTTTACTTAGTGAAATACTTAAAATAAATTTGATATATTGATTAAAACTTTTTAAACACAAAATTAATATTATGTTAAATAGACAACAACATGTGTGCGTATTGAATAAAATAAAATGTTTTAATATAATCTTTAATAAAACGGATAAATGTTATTTTGTTTGTAATAAGCCTTAATGTATTTTAATATTTAATAGTTCTATATTACAATAGTTTTAAGTCAAGGTACAGGCTTTACATTTTATTCATAACAATCTAGTAATTCATTTATACTCCTCACAATATATTTTTAATAATTGAACTGATTGAACTAAATAAATATCTTAATTATAAAAGATAATATTTAAGGATTTTTAAACTAATAATAGTAAACTAATAATAATTATCTTAAGGCCATATGTAATATCTTATTGTGGAATGGCTACATGAGTTTTGGTTTCCAAATTTTTTCTATAATCGCCCTTAAAATAATAAATCTGAGAAAAAAAAAGTCAATATTTTTTTCTCATCACTATAATTTTTCATTGAACTAATGATGATAATATTAAAATCAAAATAAAGAACATTATATATTATATAAATCATTACTACCAATATTAAAATATAATTAAATATATATTTTGACAATATTTGTAGTTTATGCTCTTTACTATGGAGATTTGCCCTAAAAAAATATTGGGGGTTTTATTGCTCCTACAATAAATCCCCTTAATGATAGTCCTGACTTAACTACTAGATTAGTCAAATAATTCTTAT
Organism: Daktulosphaira vitifoliae; assembly: GCF_025091365.1. Taxonomy (NCBI): domain Eukaryota; kingdom Metazoa; phylum Arthropoda; class Insecta; order Hemiptera; family Phylloxeridae; genus Daktulosphaira; species Daktulosphaira vitifoliae. Next base: position 21,372,069 of record NW_026099575.1, on the reverse strand, counting down.
CAATTATTATTCAACAAAAATCTTCATCATAGTTTTAGGCTACTTAAATCAATTTTTCAATTTTTTAATATTTACTATTTATTTTAATTTGAGATAAAGTAATACCAATAAGATTTTATTTCTAAAATGATAATATTAAAATTATTATATGCGTTTTTCATTTCGATTTCATTGAACTGAATCATATCATTTTAAAATATATTATTACTGTAGTCCTAAACCGTAAGATATATAAAAAAGAGTTTTGAAAAATAGTCACTGTATTAAAAGTTATAGGATTTATCAGAACATCTTATGAACTTATCCAATTTTCATATGTTATTATTTTTCGATACAAAAGAAATTAATCAAATGTTTGTCATTTGAGAGATTATAGATTTTCCCAGCGGTCTATAATGTCTATTACTCTTTTTTTATGTATATTTTGGATGTAAATACAAAAAAACTTTTTTTATGATACAAATTAAATTAAATAGTAAAAAAATTAAACAATATATATATTGGTAAAAATAAGGCATTACCGTTAAAATGTATTTTAATAAATTATACTTACAATTATTTTCATACTTCTAACTTTTTAGCAAGTAATTAGATACAACAAGATTTAATTATAATTTAAATTTTACAGTAACCTAAAAATAAATATAAATTTCATAGAACACGCAGAAATTACTGTTATGTGTTGCTGATTTTTGTACACGGCCATTGTTTGTTTAGCAACGTGATAGTATGCTATAATAACATTTCATTGATTGAATTACCTACTTTGAATGCATTTATTTTAATTAAAAATCATTCAAGTTGCCTATTATTCATATGTGCATAAATTAATTCTCCAACTAAGTTACAACATTTTATACTATATAATATAAAATATTTTTTAGTTCAATATAAATTGAACGATTTTTTCAACAATTTCACTTGGTAAGATATTAAATATTATGCAGTCATGTTATATTAAAAATAAACCGAAACATTTTGTGTACTTTATTATTAAAAAGTTTTAAATGGCAACATTTCTTTAACACCATATTTAATCTTTTTTGTTTTATTGTCTACATATTTTTAATTTCTGCTACAGAAAATAATTTTAATAGAATATTCAATAAAAAAATTGGTAATAAAAATATGCTTCCCAGAGTTTTATATATATTTAATATAATTTATTTGAGATAAATTAAATTAATTTTACTGTGATATGTACAAGTATAATTTAGCTACTAAATTTCCATAGGCTCTAATAAAAAAAGAATTATGAATAATAAATAAAAATAAGAATCTTCATTTTACATTTTTCAAGGATGGTAAGTGGCATGTTCATGATTTTTCGTGAAGGTATAGTTGGGTTATGAAAGAAAAAAAATTACAAACCTTTATTATTTTTGTTATTGTAGGAAATTATAATAAAAATGTGTTTTTAACACGTTCAAATATCGATTGATTGGAGTTTTAGCCTTTTCTTTCTCTTTAACTTACCTTCGGAGTTAATAAATAATACTCCAATACGTTATTAGGAGGGACAACTAATTTGCTTTTAAAACAGAAATAACTGAATAAGTCAGATTCTGGATGACACAAAAATAATCAGAAATAATAGTATAGAATAAATAAGTATTATCTTGCTTATCATTAACAAAGGTGATATTATTCAATTTTATTGTTTTAATTGTGTTAAATTTATATACTGAAAACAAGTTTATTGATTTAATTTAACTAATGACTGTAATTATGAAGTAACTAAATTTATAAAAATAAATAAATAGGACTAAAAACCTTTCAATTTTAAGTTGTTGATTCTAAGTAAAAGGAGCATTCATGCTACTTTTTATTTGAACATTTAACAAACAATTGATTATTGTTTTTATTATGCGTTTCATGTTTTGTTGCTATTAGTAACACCAAAAACTTATTACATTTAACTTTTTGTTAAGTGAAAAGAGTTTTTGGTGTTAGTTCAGTAATGATTTATTAGGTCACCAATCATTTATGTTGACATAACTAATTAGCAGTTAATTATTATGTTCCTAGTAAATTAAAAGGTGCATTTTAATAAAACTTTATTTATTCAATATATTTAATAATTAATAATATTAATATTAATATAATACAGCCCAGAAAACGAAAAATATATTCCAGGCATTTTTAAAAAACTTAATCACATAAATGTGTTTAATGGAATATTCATTTAAAAATACAACTAATATTTAGTACCTTTAACCTTAAATAAGTAAAATTAGAAAGTTCTAAATAAAATGTTGAAAATAATTACGTTTGTTATACTTTAATTGGTTAAGATGCAAATTAATTGACATAGTTGTTTGCCAATCTTTTTTACACTTTACATATGTTATTAAAATAGAAATTATAACTTATTATATTACTCAGTGGTTCTTACATTTTCAAGGACAAAATCTCGTAAAATAAAAATAACAAAAAATTTGTAAAGCAAATGAACTTTTTCGAAAAGTTAAAAAAAAATGTTTCTCATAATGGTTTATTTTGACAATGAAACGTATTTATTCGTTTACACTAGTGTCGTATATTTCTGTTATGACTGTTAACTAAATTTTTCTATAATAATTTTTTTCAGTATATTTCAAAATTTGATTTAATTATCAAAATAATAATTTTATAAAAACAAAATTTTGGTGGTCAAACCATTATAATAACTATAATCACGCAATTCTATGTATCATTAAACATATAATATATGGTGTGTATGAGCCAACGTTTCATTAAAAGTAATTTGACCGGAACGTTTATAAAAGCGTCTATACTTACAACAAACATAAAAATTTGGCAATATTTTTGATTTTATGATTTAAAAATTATAAAGTTGGCGGAAAACAGTACTACGCATATGAATTTCGCATACAATAATATTAGTTCTGGATATAATTTTGACCACGCCGATGACTATGTAGAATAATAAAAATAAATTTAATTTACAATATTATTGTAATTAAAAATAAAATAAACAAATTGGGCCTAACATAACTAACTTATAAAATATTTTTTTTTAATTTTGAATTGTTTACCATAGGTTCTAATAAAACGTTTTTCTTATTTAAAATTCTAATTTTTATAGTGTTAAATAAACAAAATTCAATGATTTACTTACTTCATATAATTTGATAATGTCTGTTAATTTTTCAGATTTAGTTTTTCTAAGTATATTTAACGATTTGTCTTTGACAATTTTATCTGAAATATAGAAACAAAATAAGTGATAAATACCATAAAAAATATATATGCTATAAAATAAAAACTTTAGGGTTATTATGTATAATTGCTCATGTAAAAATGAAATAGTAATTTTATTAAATAAAGGGAAATTATTTTTATAAGTGCAAGTTGAACGTATTTTTAAGACCATCAGGAAAGATTGAATTTTATATAAGATTATAGTTCACCATAAATTAAAATAGTTAATTGTCATTAAGCTGAAAAAAAATATTAATTCATTTTACTTACTTAAGTATTCAATAATTATAAAAATATGACATAAATTTAACAATAATAACATATTCTATGGACTAATTTTCATATTTATATTTATATATAATATAATATATTTACTAGAAATTTCCCTAAATTACTAGTAACTTTCTACTAAAATTTTCTATTAATTAAATGTATGAAGTAGACGCTGAAATTAACCACGCTGATTGTTAGATACAAAAAAAGAACACTTTTCAGAACACAAATGCATAGCCAATTTTTTGGTTACACTTAATTTAGAATAAAAAAGTCTTCAAATTTTTTTAGATGTCTCTTGTAATTATAGATTTTTAATACATTTTAAAAATTCTTAAGCTTTTATAATGAATAATTTCATTTGTTATAAATATTTTATAAATGATAATTTTGATATTGCGTCAGTGACGTCAATACTCATAAAAATTATTGGGTTATGTTAACTTTCCATTGAATTATTGAATGTCATTTGCCGAATCAGAGATAAATCAAACCCTTATCTCTATATATTGATAAAAACCGTTATCTACTATTTTTAATTCTTATAAGAAATTGATACTAATAAATGTTTCATAATTTGAGCTTTAAAAAGCTGTTGGCAGAAATGATGAGTGTCAAACAAACATTTCAGTTCAAAATTAAGAAATATATATTTTTATTATTATTTTCTTCTTCTAAAATGTCTAAATTTTTATTTATTACTAAATCTCGCGGTTATTATTTACTATAAACATTATGTTAACACATTAACAACGAAAAATCTTGCAAGTTTATCTGTTGCCAGAATCTGGAAAATACACAACAAGATAGTAGTTTTGTAAGCAGTGGCAGTTTCGTTGAATTAGAGTTCAGTAATATTTTTAGTCTATTATCTGTATATCGATATACCGAACTATCTATTATGCTATATAATTATCAGAACTATCATTTCAAAAATATTGAATTTTTATTGAACCAATATGAACAATTATGTACACTTTCGTTAAAATGAATCAATATTAAAGTATTTTTTCATGTAAATTTTTTTCTTTTATCATTATTTTAATACAAAAACTATTTACCAGTGTTGTTGACACGTCCATTTAGTTTACATGCAATTTTTCTGATTTTTTCTAGATTCTCAGTTGTTTTGGCGGTTAGTGGTGCTAGTCTATCTAGTAGTACGTCCATTGCGTGATCATCTCCCGAGACTACCATATTGTTTTTTAATTTTGTTTTCTTTAAGTGCGTAAAAAATGAAAAATAAACGTCAATAAATTTAATGTTATATCGATTTGTATAGTTATTTTAATTGTAAAATAAGAAATCTTGGCAATTTAAAAACTGTTAATTGCAAATCGCCAAGAAAAAATTAAGTTATGAGACACATGAGTTTAACTAATATTATTTGCTTTGTTAATGAACGATAGTCGAGCGAGAACAGCGTGAATGACACCGGCAGCACTAAAAAGACGTTGGCTTGGCAAACGGCATGACTGATACGGCCCTACTGCCAAAACATTAGCTAAGGAGTGCACTCGCGTGGCGGTTGGAAACACCGTTAACCCCTACAACGGTCAATGATGACGTCGGTCACGTGCTTCTGCAGGGTCCGATGGAAGTTCATAATATTATTATTATTATTTTTTTAATTTCCGTGCCAAAGTTAGGTTGACAAACACATACAAATACGAACACTATAATTAATACGTGTATTTGCTATTTCGTAAAAGATAAAGAAGACGGCAGTTAGTAATACTTATTTTTTGACACATGAATAAATATTAGTACAATTTTCAAAAAGTCTCTATGACTACAAAAATTTATTAAGAGAAGCGAAAAATTGTGTCTTTGAAAACCCAAACCAACGTAAATTAAAAACGTTATCTTGATTCGTTTTAAGATAATTTTATAAGCGTTTGAAAAATATTACTTTGTGCATTTAGAGTAATTATAAAGAATATAATTGCTGTTAATAGAAAAAATACAGGAAATTTCGAAAATTCGCAACAAATACTTATGTCTGTTGATAAATAGTTAATATAACATTTCTTGGTAAGATGACGTGTATAAAGTATTAATCAAATATTAAAATTTATTCAACAAAACGTCTAACCTTTGTTTACAAATATATATAATTAATTATTCAACTGTCATACGTAAAATCTAAACTCAATATCGTCTTTTTCGTTAAAAAATATTTAAGATTGTATTATACCATTATTCAATTACTTTAATATAAAACAAAATTAAAAAAGTATATAAAAATACCAGTATTTGTAATAACTATTCCAGATTTTCCTGAATTTTATGTATTAATAACCATTTTTTCTCTTTATTTTTACTCAGAATGTACTAAGTTAATATTTTTTATATCCATATAAAATTATATATTGTTGGTTTAAATTTTATAATTGAAAGTTAAACCAAAAAAAGTTATACTCGATAGTTTATTAAATTGTTACCTTTTAGTTTTTAATTTAAAAACTAACTTTTAAAAATGACAATTCTCTTAAGCTATTTAAGTCGTATGAATAGTTGTTAAAAAACTGCAAAACAACTCACATTTATAGAATTAAAATTCATTTTGAAAGATAATCGACGGTTTGAATCTGCAGATCTTTTGTTAGCTAATACTTTTTTGTTTTTTTGTGACATTTTTTTCACTTTTTTAGCCATTATGTTTTTATTTCTTTAAATCATTACATAAAGGAAAAAAGCAACATATATTATTAAAAAATCTTTTTATATAATTAAAATTCATACTATTTATACACAGTTATGAGAATTGTTTTGTTTCAAGTTTATGATGTAAAACTGGTCGCTATGGTTACAAAAATCATTTGGTCTATACGTTAAAAAATAAAATGTTGGCATTGAATTTTTTTAAAATCACATTTAGAATATAATATTATACAATTTGTTTTATCAAAAAAATAATAATAAATAACTATGGCTACAAAATATATGATTACACTGTGTTGCCTTTGAATGATGATTTTAAATAACCAGTTATTCAGGGAAATAGAGTGTGAATAATAATATAAATATATGACTGTGCACATAATGCCAATATCAGCAACATATCCAGAAGTGCTACAATGTCTATGATCTCCTATTGGCTGGGTTAAAGTTACATTTTAGACAATTTATCATAGAAAAAATAGGTCGTCAAATTAATTATCTGATACTAGTCTATTATATTGAAAATTATAGGTAAGATATTAGTCTTGCCTAATGTCTTAGTTTTAGTAATAGTCTTTTAAAATGATATTTGATATTTATTTTAAAAATAGTTTGACAAATCACTTTTTTTATAAAAAACTTTATCATACTTAAATAAAATAACAACTATTAAGACATTATATGTATAGAAGTAGTTTGAGTGTCAAATCTAAATATAGTTTAATACATGATTTTTATATTATGTATGATTATGACTCATATTAAGAATATTATACATTTATTTGTACAAATTGTACATGATTTCAATAAATAAAATAAATAAAAGTTTTTACAATATTTATTTTATTATAAGGTGATTTTATTAAAATAACTTAAAGAATAATTGTAAAAGGAATCCTATATTTATATGGTAAAAAAAAGAAATGCCCTTAATGTGCAAGACCATACTAGCATTTCATGGTACTTCATATTTTAAAATAATTTTTGTAATAATTCAATATAGTTAATTATTCTCTGTCTAAATATGCTAAGTTACTTATTTAACAAGTTCGACTTAATCTTGATATAAATGCTAAAAATAAAGGCACAATTTTATAGGATGTCGATTATTTAAAGTTAAATAATCGATTATTTATTAGATAAACGATCTAGATGTGATTTTTTTGAGATACTTCCAGATTAAACTCACATGTTAGTAAATTATAATCATAATTTAATTTATTAAGTTGCCATAAATTATCTAAAAACGTATTTTATTAAATTAAGCAATACTTTACTTTTTATAATATAAAAGCTTAATAGTTCAATAAAAGCTTTACTTAAAATAGGGGAAATGTAAAATTACTGTAATTTAATTTTTCAGTGGTATATTACATGTATAATTTACATATCAAACTTATTTTATAAAAAAAAATATTAGACCTTTTCTGTTCACATAATAATTATGACTTTTATAAAATTATGCTCAAAGATTCAAATTTTATTTTCATATTAGATAATATCTTCAACATAAAGCTTAACAATAAAATTTTTAAAATATACAATATTATGAATTCAAGTTAATAATCTATTAAGTGAAGTTATTTTTGTAAAATGGGAATTTTTACAAGAGTCAAACAAATATAAAAAAGGGGATCCAGTAAAAATATTGATTTTTCAGAAAAACAAAAGGCAAACTATTTTTAAGTAATGATAAATGAGACTTTTCAAGTTTAAATCACAATAAAAAAATAACTAAACTATTCATGAAAACAACAGAAAATGTTATATTAACGTTAGAAAAATGTTATATACAGCCTTTTAAAAATATTCAACTTAAAAAATATTGATAAAAGTATAAAAAAATATTTCGTACTTTTTTAGTTCGATATTTTAACAACAATATATTGCCGATAACATTATATGTTTTACATTTGAGTTATCGTATCGCTTATTATTTTTACAAATGAATAAAATCTTCAAGATCCTAACTGACTCAACTATATAACACTACTAAGGGATATGCCTATCGACTGTCAGCCGTAACCCCAAAGAGTAATGAGACTAAGGGTACTCGACTGTTACCAGCACTAATTACTCTTTACTACCAAAGAGGTGTCGTGTAGAGACCCAGCTGTATTATAAAGAGACAGTGGTGGCTCGTGGCTTGGACGACCCCTCACTAAAATTAATTTAAAGAAGAAAATGAATTGTATGTTCTTAATTCTAGGTTTTTATTAAAAATGCAAATTTTCAAATAGTAAAATAGTTATAATACATTTGTCGTGTGCGAATATTTAAGTTGTCTCCCTCAGTAGACGCAGGTACGCATGCGCACATGAGCAGTGTTTGGACGACAGACAGCGTCGTCCGAACAATATTTTGTAACGTATATTATTAGCGAGGTGCCCAATAGTGTGCGTACGGGTGCGGTTCAGCTGCGATCTTATGGACGGGTTTTGGACGACCAGTAGCGTCGACCATACAGTACAATATTAGTATATTACTGAATTGGGTAATTTATTTTTAGAATTAACTACATGTACGCTCGTCGTTATCGTTTGCTATAATAGTATAATCGCTATTATGATTATTTCCATTTCTATTTTCTACTGCGACCATTAAAATAATAATATGTGTACTGTGTTTTATTTTATTATATTTAATTTGACAATTTTTTATACCTATAACTAACGGTGTTATATTTAAAGTCGCACCCCCACCACCAGCACCCACGAGCCAACACTGTAAAGAGACAATCTTTGTGCCGTAACTTATGGTAATAAAAGTTCAATAATAACATAAACGTAATTATTAATAATATAATTAAACAATATGAAACGTACACAACAGAGATACACTTAAAGTACAGTAAATCAATGCACGAAAGAAAAGACTTATTGTCAAAACGTATACACGAAAAGAGATTACCACAGTACTCCCGAGGTACTCTCCCCTTTACAATTTATTCCATTTCGTCATATATAATAAAATATTTTGTTTTTTTCCTTTTACGAATACAAAGTTAATAATACAACCATTTATATAAATGTTTATAAAATTAACTTCCTGGTCTAGTGACAATCGATCAGGAAATTACAATTAAACCAAATATTATAAAAACGTTTTACTTCCAGCTTTAAAAATAATAGACTATATTACAGAGTACATACTATTGTTGTAAAATAACTACCAAATGATGGTAGTATTTTGAATATAATATTATAGTAATAGATTAATAGATTACAATAAATTTCAGAACTTAAAGATTGCGAATAAATAATTTTCTGCTATTATATTATGTATTGCCGTAATGTTTTAGAATTATATAAGAGTTATCAAAAAATATTGCCCGAATATTGTTATCAAGAATTAAAAATTATAGTAATAACAAAAATTTTAAATTGTTATGTGAGTAATATATAAAGTATAAAACAATATGATTGACGATTTAAATATAAAGGTGGTTATGCTTAATATTTTTGTACTAATTTTATTTTATTACTATAATTTAATTTATATTTTTTACAATAATAATGGTATTATCATTTTAGCTTCGATGCGAAGCTGAGAAGGTATTAATTTTACCATGATGTGTTTATTTTTTATTTTCTTTTTTTTTTACATTTAATACACGTATATAATACCATTTACATTACTGCTAAAAGTATAATCAAATATTTATTTTAAACAAGTAAACTAATATCTATAATATTAAATTCAGTACGTGTTCCACACCCGACAGTGCAGCACGTGTGTTTCTTATCGCGATATCGTTTTTAAGCTCTCGATAGCACT
>NW_026099575.1:21354704-21362051 GCF_025091365.1 Daktulosphaira vitifoliae | reverse complement strand
GTAATAAAAGTTCAATAATAACATAAACGTAATTATTAATAATATAATTAAACAATATGAAACGTACACAACAGAGATACAATTAAAGTACAGTAAATCAATGCACGAAAGAAAAGACTTATTGTCAAAACGTATACACGAAAAGAGATTACCACAGTACTCCCGAGGTACTCTCCCCTTTACAATTTATTCCATTTCGTCATATATAATAAAATATTTTGTTTTTTTCCTTTTACGAATACAAAGTTAATAATACAACCATTTGTATAAATGTTTATAAAATTAACTTCCTGGTCTAGTGACAATCGATCAGGAAATTACAATTAAACCAAATATTATAAAAACGTTTTACTTCCAGCTTTAAAAATAATAGACTATATTACAGAGTACATACTATTGTTGTAAAATAACTACCAAATGATGGTAGTATTTTGAATATAATATTATAGTAATAGATTAATAGATTACAATAAATTTCAGAACTTAAAGATTGCGAATAAATAATTTTCTGCTATTATATTATGTATTGCCGTAATGTTTTAGAATTATATAAGAGTTATCAAAAAATATTGCCCGAATATTGTTATCAAGAATTAAAAATTATAGTAATAACAAAAATTTTAAATTGTTATGTGAGTAATATATAAAGTATAAAACAATATGATTGACGATTTTGTTTAAATATAAAAGTGGTTATGCTTAATATTTTTGTACTAATTTTATTTTATTACTATAATTTAATTTATATTTTTTACAATAATAATGGTATTATCATTTTTTACATTTAATACACGTATATAATACAATTTACATTACTGCTAAAAGTATAATCAAATATTTATTTTAAACAAGTAAACTAATATCTATAATATTAAATTAAAAATGCTTATTGATTAAACCTTAAAGTTTTTGTAATTTATCCTTTNAAAAAAAATATTAAATTAAAAATGCTTATTGATTAAACCTTAAAGTTTTTGTAATTTATCCTTTTAATGGCTTAAGTTGTCAAAGCCATTAAATCTCATAAAAAATCAAATTCCTATAATGTTTATATGGTTTGATTAAATACTTAGTTATTAATAATAAAATAATTCTATTTCAGTACATATCATGTAATTATAGATGACTATAAATACTTATTTAAATATTAATTATTATTTTAATGGTTGAAAAAAATTATATATATAAAACACAAAGTTTTAATAAAAGTAATATAGTCATTATAAACATATTTTTTCAACAAATCAAGCACTCTGTAAGTTAAAACTATAATTTTCTATAAGTATAAGATATATTGAGTGGTTAATATAAAATTTATTTTGAATTAAAATTACATAAATAAAACGAAGAAAAATTTGCAGATTAAAATCTATTTGTTATAAACTCAACGCTGTTTTTTATGATATGAATTATATTATAATTTTTATTTTACTATAATTTTACTATTTATTTCTCAAATTATAAGTGGTTAGATATGTTTTTGGTCAATTCCTTATCATTTATAAGAATATTTACTTTTTTCTTTTAACTGTAACATACATATTTTACTAGTTTTAATATTAGAAAAGGATAATTAAGAAAATAACCGGTTGATAACAATTTTTAAAATAGTATTTCGAATGTTTTTAGATTATGTCTTCCGGCGAGGTGTAGCTATATTATTTTAATATTTATGTATTACCGTGCTACGTTTCTTTTCCCATTTAAGTATAAAAAAGTGATAATTCCCGAACAACTTGTACCAAAATTGTTATCGACCAGTCATTTTTTTAGCTGAATCATTTTTTTAATATTTGAACTAGTAAAATATGTATGTTACTATTTAAAAAAACTAAAGTGACACCCTTGTAATTTATAAACAATAAACAAAGAAAACATTTAACCACTTATAAATTAAGAAATAAACAACTTAAACAAGCAGAAAAAATTTCTCAGAGTTATCATTATTTTAGAACAATTTTAGTGGTCAACGACTAATTAACCATCTTAGAGATATGTCAATATTTAAATCTCTTATAGAATTAGTCTATTAGCTTGTTATTAATTTAATTAGTATTTTATAATTATTGCTATGTCTAAAAACAGTGAATGAGATGTCTGAGGTTCAATTTGGGTGATTAAGTTTTAGAAATAAAATTATTGATGTTTGTACAATAATACAATTATAATCTCGTACAATCATTGTTTTTAATCATGACATCGCCCTAATGTAAATGTACAAATTTTAGAAATTATTAATCGACTAATTTTATGATGGATCATTTATATCTATATGTCACCCCTCATTTTCAATGCCCTTATACATTGCGTACGTAAATCCCTTGTTTTAAGAGGACCTATTGTTAGTTTTGATGAAAGTTAGATAACAATAAATTTTTTATTTTAGGTTATTATCAGTAAAAAAATGAAATTTATCATATTAAATTTAGTCGGAACATTTTTAGTAAGTATTATTTGTCTAAAAACTTGTTGCTAAGTTGACAATAAATTTAATGTTTAAATTATTTTCCTATCAATTTATTATAAAAAAAACAGTAGCACAGTGGGATCGCGGCACTGCGTGGACGAGGCATAGATGGGACAAGTATAGATGATATCTGACAGTGATTAAAATCACTATCATTAGAAATGCTTCGATGCAAATCTAGAGATAGTGTTTAATTTTAAGAGATTGATAGATTATTTCAAAAGCAACCATAACTCTTATTCCCTTAATTTTATCCCGATTTATAATTATAATATATGAATACATAATAATTATAGTAATTCAATTTAGTATGAAATTGATATTCAATAATATTGTAATTTTTACGGAGATATTATAAAAATAAAAACTTTCATCAGATTCAAAAATAAACTTTTCTAAATAAATTTATTCGCAATGTTTTCAAATGTGCAATTAAACTTTTTCTATTACTTCTGAGTTTCAATATTATTACTTATTATTAAAAAATAAGTATTTACATATAAAAAAAAATAATTAAGAACAAAAAAAAATTGTTTTAAATTAATACTGATTTTGATTATATGTTAAAAATAAGGAAAATATTTAACCTATTTTTTTAATCGTTTAAAGTTGATTTTTGTGAATTTTTATAATAAAAAAAAATGTATTTATTTTACCATAACTTTTAGCTCAACTGGCAAGTTTGAAATTAACATCATTAAATAGAACATTTTATGAGAATTAAAAAAATTATATCGTTAAGATTACTATGCAGTTAGGAAGTTTTATAAATACTATTTATAGTAAATTTATCCGAATAGCTCAATATTTTTTTGTATTTTTATCGTAATAGATAACTTAATTAGAAGTAATAGTAATCATTTCCTAATAACTTTTGGTGTTTAAAAATATTCTGTAATTGAAATATTCAGAACTTAATTAATTTTAATGATTTACTTTAACTAAATGAACCAATCAAAACAAAGTTGTTAAAAAGATTTACTCAATTGAGCGTATAATAAAATTTGATTATAATTGTAAAAATCCATTGTTAATTCAGGAGAAACTAACAATAATTTTTTTTATTAATGATTTATATAGCAACATGGACCATGTTGCTATAGTTTGCTACTACTATTGTCTAGTAGTAGCACACACAAATAGAATAAAAAATTATTAAATTACAACGTAAAATGATTTAATTTTTTATTTGAAACCTATCATATCAAATTATCATATCAAACTTGATTCGTCAATAAATATTTTGAAAACATTAGAAATGAATGATTTTAATTGTCCGTATGGAGAACATGGGATAAGTAACAGTTTCATTGATAAATTAGAATTTTTTTTCAATTTTTAAAGGTAATATCTTCAACTAGATACGAATTGTAGTCATTTGACGTATCGTTGAAAAAACTAGGTCAATAAGAGCAGAGAAAATAAATGATAGTTACAAAAAAATATCTTCTCAGCTTTGCATAGAAGCTAAAACTTAAAATATAGTAAAATAATTTTAATATGAATAAAAAATTTCTTTTCGAAAGTGGCGACTACAGTGATGGGATCCTTGATCTTTATTGAAGTTATTGAATCTAAATGAGATAAAAATCAAACGAGTTAAAAATTTATTCTAACTTAAAAAGAATTTAGAAAAAATGCAAAAAATTCATTGCCATACGCGGGTTGGAACCTCGTACCCCAAGCGTGTAAAACATAAGTCTTACTAACTCGGCAACCGTACATAGCTACTGCCATTCGAAAAAAGTGGCTATTTAAGCTAATTCAAATTTCAAAGTTATTTTTCTCTACTTAAAAGAAGCAAACAAATTTAAATAAGTTTAACTTTTTATGCTATATTAATTTTAATTTATATAATATTTATGAAAATCTGTACTCCCCTTGTCAGGTTTTTTAAAATAAAATACAAAACCCAGAATTTTAACACAAAAATAGCATGTTTTTGAATATGGTAGTCATTTTTACCACAAAGACAAAACCAGAGGTCAAATTTTTTTTTTCAAATTAAAGTATATTACATAAGCTTTAATTTAATATATATATAAAAGTATCAGTATTTCCGGAATACTTTCAAAAGTTAAGATGAAAAAGTTAATTTTTTGTAAAAAAGTTACCATTTTGAGACCCTTCCTGTGGGCTTGTAAATGGTAAAATGTTCACAAAAATATATATAATTATAGGTAAATACCTAAGGTATCTAATAGAAAAAAAATTATATTGATTCGGTCATTTTTAAAAAAGTTATGGCAATTTTAAGTAAAAAAAATTTAAAAAATGTCGAAAATTAGCGATTTTTAAATTTGTAATTTTTTGGTGGATTTCCTCCGTTTACGGGGAACGAGGGAATTTTTTTATATGATTACACTGTGTTGCCTTTGAATGATGATTTTAAATAACCAGTTATTCAGGGAAANATATTCATTCATATGGCCTACCAATAATATTCTTATTTTTTAAGTGTACAATAAACTTAATCTATTATTTAATGGTGTGATAAATAGTCTGGAACATAAAATGAATTCAATAAATTCTTTAAGAACTGCATTAAATAGAAATTTTTTTTTAAGTATTAAAATGAAAATTTTTAAAGTAAAGTGAATTAATAAAAAATTTTGCCTGGGAAAATTAATTATTCTGGCTTACTTTTCTTTAAAAAATAACGTAATAATCTAAAGAAATTACAAATCCTGGTCCTATATTTGGGATTTAATCACCAGCTTACAGGGAATTATTAAATATGTTGGTAAATTGATTTAGTTTGGAGTGAGTACCAAAAATATTTCAGCTAGAACTCTTTAGTAATAACACTAAGAAAATATTTTTTCAGAGTTATAAATACTTTCTAAAGCATAGTTATAAGAACACTAAAAGGTTGTGTTTTTTAAGTACAAATTTCTATAGAAATAAAAAAATTGCTTCACTGTACTATATTAAAATAAAATAACTCAAATGATATTATAATTAAAAATCAGCAAAAAATAGAAATATACTTTTATTTAAAAACTTAATGGATTTATAATTTTTATAAATTTTAATTTTAAAATTGTTCCGTTTTAAAATTTCATTAGAATATTAAAATCTCATTAAATTATTTGTGTACGATACAAATGCACTTAAAATAGTTTCGTACTAGAGCTGAAATCTCTGAATCAACTTTTGAAACTTTATCTCGTAAGTTATTATCGTTTTGAAATACAGTCTACTTGTATGGTACGAGTTAAAACTATTTTTAAGTTTTATACCTGATAAATGTCTAATAATATATGTATTCACAGTTATTTTAAATTGAATTTAGAAATGATTAACTAAAGAAAATAGTAAATTAAAAGATGTTAAATGTAAGATGTCCAACTTTTTCAGTATATCATTAATATTCTTAAATATATAATATATATTTAATACATATTATGTGAATACTAATTTTAATTGATGTACTATATTATTATTTCACGTAGATTTTGAGGTCAGTTGCAGATAAAGAAGTAATATCGAAAGAAGGTATACAAGAGGATGTAACTACGTTTATGAATTCTTTGGACAGTATAGGAATTCACGATTTTGAATTGAGATCTGTATTAAGTAGGTCAAATTTATTAAACTACAAATATACTATTTATTTCCCGTCTTATGACAATATTTTTTATAGTAAAAATTACTTAAATTGTATAATATTTAAGAAAATGATTATAAGACTAAAATCGAGGATGAGCTCTTCACACTTGGATCACAATTTTTGAATAAAGAAAAAAAATTGGATAAAGTAGTTAATGAAATGACAAATTTTATTCTCGTAAAATTGGCTAATTTGTATGACTGGTATAAAGAAGGCAAGCCTCTTTATGAAAAAGTAAAAGAATGTTCAACGACATTTTTTACAAGTATTAAAACGAAATTTAAACCAAGTTCAGAACCAAAAGTAAGTTATGCTGTTTGTTTTATTGATTAATAATCCTTTCGATTATTTATGATATTTTATTATATTAAAGTTACTACTTTCTAATAAAAAACTAGTAGTGCAAGTATTTAGAGACAGCAATCTGGGAAACCAAAACAAATGCTCTTCTTTGTAGTAATCCGAGCCTTATTATGGAATTATTGATATTTGATACTGTTTTTGCTATCCTGAAAAAATGCTAAAATTGTAATAACAACTTTTGAAAAATTATTACAGAATTATCCTCATTACAATTTTAAAAATTGACCTAACAACTATATTTGGCCTTTTAAATGTTATAATTCATCTATATAAATAAATATATATGTGTTTAATGTATTAATAGTATTTCATTTATAATTTTTTTAAAAATACAGAGTGATAGGCTAACTTTGTCTCACGTAATATCTTAAAAAATACAATTGTTATAAACAATTTTTTTTTAATCATTTTGGAACTTTGATGAGGTGTTTCACAAGAAACTTTAAATTTCTGCCATCATCCGTTATGTTTAAAACTTGTATTAACTTCATATTTTCAAATGGCAGCCCTATTTCTTTTTACACAATTAGATTCAGTTCAATAAATAAAAAATTTTGTAAAACAAATATTTTATTTTATTTAATATTAAGTGCTCCACGGCTCTTTAAAGTTTAGGGTTTATTAAGAAAAAATTATAACAGACTCAAACGCTATAGATCTTAAATTGATAAGCCCTACCAGTTTTATAAATAAACATACCAAGTTCATCTTAGTTATCTGACTAAGTGCGTTGACACAGTAAACCGTGTTAATGTTATGAGGAGTGAAGAATTGGAAGCTGTAAGAACAGTTATAGAAATGAATGTTGAAGCAAGAAGAGGTAGAGGAAGGCCAATAAAGAGATGGAGGGATGCTATTGAATGCGATATGAGGACAGACAATGTGAGCGTAGAAGATATGGGAG
>NW_026099575.1:21331203-21354088 GCF_025091365.1 Daktulosphaira vitifoliae | reverse complement strand
TATTTTTTATTATTACAAAATTAAAAGCTTTAAATAAGCAATAAAGTATTAAACCAATACCATCAAAATATACAGTAAACTTTATTTAACAATTTATTGTATTAATCAACGCATTTATTTATTTTAATTATAAGTAAAAATATAGTTCAAATTAGTATAAAGAATTTAAACAATCAATTATTAATAACAAAAGAATTTATATAAATATCAATTTAACAACTAATTAATGTATAAATTTAAGTTGTTAAATTACATGTATTGGAACAATACTTTAATTATTTAAGTATTGTTCCAATACATGTACTTTAGGAAAACTTAGCTTATCTTTGAAATCATAAAAAAAATATTCCAAAAAAGAATAAAATATTACAGATTCATCCGGAAATTTAAAATCAAATAAATAAATGGATTTAAAACAAATATCAAGAGCTTTTATGATACTTTTAAAAATATATCTAACGCCATCCAAATATAGGAAAATCTCATTAATTGATGTTATATTTTCTCCAATACAAAATATAGTGGGCTGGATTGATTTTTTTGATTTTTTCAAGTTTTCAATATGGTCTTCGACCATTTGAATTGTAGATCCAACAAAAATAACGGATTATTGTGAATCTCGAATAGTGAATTTTATAGTTTTTTTCTGCTTTGTTTTTGGGTCAATCTTAACAAGTTTATTAGTTGGTACAAAATACCCATGCAGTGCCCAAATAATAGCAGCATCTCTTCCGTCTAAAAAATAAATACAATGTAACGTAAATGTTGATAAAACTACACATCAAATTTNCAATGTAAATGTTGATAAAACTACACAAATTTTTTTTTTTTACTCTTACTTTCAGATATTTGATTGTTCATTCTGATAATTTCAATAAGTTTTCTTACATTTTTGTCTTTAACGTTAGAATTAAAAGAAAGGAATAACAACAATTTACTAATATTTTTTTCCCAATTTTCTAAAAGGTCGCCTTTTTTTTCAAAAGCAGCCTCAAAGTCCATGTCAATCTGAAAATTTAAAAATAATAAATTCTTGTTCACTTGATGAATAAAATTTTCAAACTTACTAAACGGTAACCATTTGCTGTTTTATATGCTGGCCATTTATCAAAGATATCTTTTGTTGTATACTTTTTTATAAAATCAAGGCGTGAATTAAAACATGCCTGCCATGTTCGGTCAAATTCCTCATTACTTAAATTGTCATATTTTAATATTTTTATATAGTTCTCTGAATCTACCTCTGGTTCTAAAAAGTATTATTTAAAAGTTTTACAGCTTTAACTTTATCTATTCCAAAAATAAAGTATTATTTATATTAATATATATATTATAATTGCAATATACCTGAGCATTTTGAATGTCTACTAAACTTTTCAGAATTGACAGGTGATTTCTTGTCTGCCGTTCCAAGAGGTCCAGATACAACATTAAATGACGTTGCTAAATTGTAATACTTATTATAGATTTTACCCCGTTTAGAAGTTCTATAATACTCCTATAAAAATTAATTATATGTGAGTTAACAAACTTCATTACCACCTAGAAGTATTATNACTTCATTACCGCCTAGAAATATTATTATATTAGTAAATATTAGTAAAACATTATTATTATCTTAAAACAAAAAAAAAAAAGAAATTACCATAATAGATTTTTTTTTTGGAAAAATTTTGATTTGCTTTTTCTTAAAACAATGTTTAAACATGATTATTTTTATTTTATTTTTTGTCATTAAGTGATTATTAGTTGAATAAAAATTATATATTACCAGTTTCTCAGATGGGAATCTTTCCAAAATTTGTTGTTCTAACTGATAGCTAATAGCTAGAGTCATTTTTACACATTTTTCTTCGAAGTATTGTGCTATCAAATTAATAAGAAGAGTTCTTTGTTCATCTTGGAAATTTGAAAACTTGGAGTAGTATTCAACTAATATCTTCCCTCTAGATGTTTCATTCAAAACATTGCTTAGCATAATTATATTTGAATTATCTGGACTAAGAGAAGATCTGTCATATGGAGTGAATCTTGATGATGTGTTTGAAGTTGAGGCTNCTCGACTGAGAGAAGATCTGTCATATGGAGTGAATCTTGATGATGTTTTTGAAGTTGAGGCTTGAGTTGATGTGAATGAGCATGGTGATTTTTCCTCCATATCAATATCTTCGTCCTCCGAGCTAGAGCTGCGATAATATTGAGCTTCGGCTAAATAATAAAATACTTCGGTATATAAAAACTGGTAACTTATAATGTACTAAAATTATTGTGTAATATTTAATAATTACCTGTACAATTTGCGATTTCTAACTTTTCTTTTTTCTTTCAATCGTCTTCTTTTTGAGTAATTTTACGTTTTTCAATACCTGTTAACTTCATATCAATACCAAGCATGCACCCTGGGCGGCCTTTTTTAAATTGTGACAATAAAAACTGTTTGTCTTCTTCAATACTCATCATGTGTCAGAGCTTCGATATGAGAAATGTCAAAGAGGTTGTCTAATTCTTCAGCAAAAATATTATAATATTGTTCTTGTGTTTCTGAATTTCTAGATTTATTTTTGTCCAACTTTCTCCATTTCTCATACAATTTTTTTAATTTAATAACACAGTCTGAAGAATACTGTGTAGGAATACGCGCTTTTCTCCAAAATATTAAACACTCATCTATTACAATTATTATTTTATTGTGTTTCTTGTTTTTTTTATTATTTAATATAACTAAGAAAATTTATTAATTTATGAACAAAAAAACATACATTCAAAAAAAAATTTAAAAAAAACACGTTTTCGTAGTTGTTTTAAATTTTTATTTGGAAAGGATTCATAATTTGAAAAAAACTCAAACAACCTTTTTTATAGAAGATATCGTGGTGATTAATATTACTGCTGTACAATTTCTGCGTACAATTAAAATTTAAGACACTGGAAAAGTATAACTGAAAACTATGTCATTGTTTTAAAAAAATTAAGTGAAACTGATTTTTCTTATTTTTACGAAAAAATAATAATTTTACAAAAAAATAATAAATTACCTTATTTTTTGTTCACATTGAGTTCTATAAAAATTGTTCTATGTGTTTTTGGCGAAACTTCAAAAATAAAGAGCGTACACTCAAAAAAAGATAATCCACCCCATTTTTAAAGAACTTCAAACCCTTTGAGGCACGTGAAGACGTCGACTTATTGTACTCAAATTTTACCAGTTTCATTTTTTCAGTAAACCTAACAAAATTTTGAGCCCATGACTCTGAATTTCTTAAAAAAAAATTTTTCTTGTATAACTAAGGACCACCCTAATATATATATATATATTTAATGTATTAATAGTATTTCATTTATAATTTTTTTAAAAAAACAGAGTGATTGGCTAATTGTGTCTCACGTAATATCTTAAAAAATACAATTGTTATAAACAATTTTTTTTTTAATCATTTTGGAACTTTGATGAGGTGTTTCACAAGAAACTTTAAATTTCTGCCATCATCCATTATGTTTAAAACTTGTATTAACTTCATATTTTCAAATGGCAGCCCTATTTCTTTTTACACAATTAGATTTAGTTCAATAAATAAAAAATTTTGTAAAACAAATATTTTATTTTATTTAATATTAAGTGCTCCACGGCTCTTTAAAGTTTAGGGTTTATTAAGAAAAAATTATAACAGACTCAAACGCTATAGATCTTAAATTGATAAGCCCTACCAGATTTATAAATAAACATACCAAGTTCATCTTAGTTATCTGACTAAGTGCGTTGACACAGTAAACCGTGTTAATGTTATGAGGAGTGAAGAATTGGAAGCTGTAAGAACAGTTATAGAAATGAATGTTGAAGCAAGAAGAGGTAGAGGAAGGCCAATAAAGAGATGGAGGGATGCTATTGAATGCGATATGAGGACAGACAATGTGANAATTTTTTTTTTTTTTGCTAAATATTTTTTTTTAAGAGGAATAAAAATATAATATGGGGTTGCCATTTGAAAATATGAAGTTAATATAAATTTTAAGCATAAGGGATGATGGTAGAAATTTAAATTTTCTTGTGAAACACCTCATCAATGATCCATGATTATTAAAAAAAAAAACCCAGCACAGGTGGGTCGCGGCACAGTAGTTACGTAACATAGTTGGATCAAGTATCTGACAGTGATTAAAATCACTATAAAAAAAAAAAACGCTTTGATGCAAATCTTTAGATAGTGTTAAAATTTTTAAAAATTGATGGATTATTCCAAAAGCTACATGATCTGCTAGTTACTTATTAATATCCCGATTAAGATAAAGTATGTCGAATGAAAAAGGGATTATTAAAAAATATTATTTCTCATTAAAAAATTATATTGATCCATTCACTTTTCAATAAGTTATATCATTATAAAGTTAAAAATGTAAAAAATAAAATCGAGAATTTTCACATAATAATAGTATTTGGTAGCTATTTTCACCGTGAAGACAAAATAAAGTCCGAAATTTTTTTTTTCATGATAAAGTATATTACATTAGCTTTAATTTAAGATATATATAAAACTGTCAGATATTTCGGAACACTTTCAAAAGTTAAGTTGAAAAAGTTCTACTTTCTACATGCATTTTTTAGATTTGAACCCTTCTCGAATATAGGGAAATGATCCGATTTAAAAAAAACAGTATGTCGAATAAAAGATGTATATAAATACTACTTCTTATGAAAAAATTATATTGATCCATACACTTTTCAATAAGTTATAGCATTATAAAGTTAAATATAATATAAAAAATAAAATCGAGAATTTTCACACGAAAATAGCATTCGGTAGCCATTTTCGCCGTGAAGACAAGTCCAGAGGTCTATTTTTTTTTTTTTTATTAAAGTATATTACATTAGCATTAATTTAAGATATTTATAAAAGTGTCAGACCCTCCGGAACATTTTCAAAAGTTAAGTTGAAAAAATAAAATTTTTGTGAAAAAGTTGTTATTTTGAATCCCCTCCGTAGGTAGGTTAAAAGTCAGATTTATAAAAAAATATACCAAATGATAGGTAAAGACATCATGCATCTATAAAAAAAAAAATTATATTAATTTGCTTATTTTTAAAAAAGTTATAGCAATTTTAAGTAAAAAAAATTTCGAAAATTTCGAAAATAAGTGATTTTTAAATTTGTAATTTTTTTGGAGGTTTCCTCCATTTACGGGGAACGAGGGAAATTTTTTCAATTTTTGAGGGTAATGTCTTCGACTAGATACGATTTATGAACTTTGGACGTATTGTTGAAAGAAATCCATTCGGTGAGAGCTGAGAAAAAGTGGTAACAGACACAAAAAAAATAAAAAAAAAACACATCTTAGTAAAACCATTACCATCTCAGCTTCGCATCGAAGTTAAAAATTGTTTTTAACACTTGTATTTTTTAAGATATTAAGTGAGACATAGTTAGCCACTCTGTATATATATGTGTATATATATATATATATAATAAGGAATTTGCAATAAAAGTACATTTAACGTTCAATAAAATACAGTTTTATAACCGATTAAACAATTTAAATTTAGGCGATGTAAAAACAAGTTGTAACTTAGTTATTTTTTTGAATGTTGAATTTATTTTGTTTCATAGCAAATTTATTATNCATTATTTTGAATGTTGAATTTATTTTGTTTTATAGCAAATTTATTATTTACAGAATGATTGATTATTCATTGACAACGAAATTTCTCTTAAAATAATAAAATTGATAAAAAAAATGTTGGTTTTGTTGTGTTGTATTTATTCATTGATTATATGAATATTTTTTGGGTCTATTTATTATCCCTTATAAGGGTTTTAACTTATTTTTAATTTTCTGAAAGTAATGAATTTATCTCGTTAAATTATTTTTCGAGACACATAAAATTAATTAACGATTTTTAAAAAAAAAGTTGACCATCACTTAACATTTTTAGAGTCTCGATGAATTCATTCTTTTCAGAACTATTAAAACTCACTGAGTGTCTTGAAATAATAAATAACGCAACATTATTACATACAAATTT
Organism: Daktulosphaira vitifoliae; assembly: GCF_025091365.1. Lineage (NCBI taxonomy): Eukaryota > Metazoa > Arthropoda > Insecta > Hemiptera > Phylloxeridae > Daktulosphaira > Daktulosphaira vitifoliae. The sequence continues at coordinate 21,348,072 of NW_026099575.1, read as the reverse complement.
ATTTGATACAATTAAAAAAGATATCTTTAACATTTTTATCACAGAAAATATCGTTTAGCAGAATGTTGAAAAGTCTATCTTTTAAAGGAGAGAGTTCTAGAAGTGCCCCCGATACAACATCTACAACAGAAGAAAATTGGCCAATCTTCCGTAGTAATGAGGATTGAAGTATACTATCGTAAAATGTACAATTGTGTGGCAACTGAACATCTTATAAAAAATTAATGATTATTACTTGTGTACAAANAGCAACTGAACATCTTATAAAAAATGAATGATTATTACTTGTGTACAAACAAATAATTACTTTATCTATCTAAAATATACACTATTTATAATAAATGTATATATGTTGCAACTTAATCATTGTAAACTATGCATCTTATTTTAAAATAATAATTATGTAATGGTTAATTAAATATAATAAACATATATTCACTAAAAGCACTGACAACAATATCCGAAAATGGGAAATAGTTAAAAGATAAAATAAAAAATCTACGTTCTGCTCGCACATAGATTGAGTGTTGTATTCCATCCAGAATGGAGTTCGTCTCTTATGGAATTCCCTTATTCAAATTTCATTAGCTACAGCCAACCATTAATGCATCTTTAAATGAAATAATTAGCATCGAAACATTATTAATTATTTATAAAAATGTTGAATTATCATGTGTGCGAATTAGCGCAATTTAAGTAAAAGATTAGAGCTTAGTATTTTTGACTGTCAACGTTCGCTATTCTCCAATTGTATACAAGCAGTTTAAAAAAGTAAATAAATTTACGTTATCCCAATTCTTTAGAATTAATAATCTGTGCAAATAACGGTAAAGTAATATTTCAAGCATATGCTAAGGCTTCAATTAATGATTATTGACTATTTCATACCCTACACATAATCACATACATAGCAATCGTGAGATGGCCACCGCCTCAACAATAATCTGTTTCAATGGACCATAAATTCATTTTATGGTAATCCTCAAGAATATTTTTCCATGCTGGTCGTTCAACAATGTATGAAATCAAACTTGTATGGAATTGGTACGATCACATTTGCATGTGCCCATATCTCTGTCTCCCATACCATCGTTGTACCGTTTAATAGACATATATATATATATATAATTAACACAGTGACATACAACAATACTAACAGGAGGGCGGACTGCACACATAAACACTTTTGCAATTCACGGCCAATGTGCCATAATAAGATATCCCTATCGACAGTTGACATTTTACCATCTTCGCGATCACTACTTTTGTCTGATAATTGAGTTAACTTTTCGACTCCGTATATAGAGAGTGTGTGTGTCGCCGTCAGCTCCCTGTNACTCCGTATATAGAGAATGTGTGTGTCGCCGTCAGCTCCCTGTTGGATTATATCATCTCTAGGTGTTCAGCAGGTTGTGTTATCTATTTAATATTTCAATTGCTTAATAAATATTTATTTATATCGTTGTTAACCTAAAGTGTTATATATATATATATTGTAGTGCGACCCTTGGTAGTTCCTCTAAGGGAATATAAATTAAATAGGAAACTTCAGTACCTAAGGTAGATATAGCCTAGCCAGCTATCCCCCGTTGGTCCCTTAGAATACTGTCGACGGGCATTTAGGCTCAACCCCTAAATAGCGACGTAACAGAATATATTAGTATGTGACTATTAATAGTCATTAATGACTTCTGTATAAAAATCAGTAGAATAACAATAGATTAGAATTAGAACAATCTAATACAATTATAATTAAACAAGGCAACATAAAAAAAAAGTCAATCCCGCTAGTATTGAATTAACTGACTCCAAAATACACCGTCTACTAATTTTATGTACAGTGTAAAAATTGTACCGATAATGCCAAACACAATAGCACTAGCGTATCGTATGTTAGACCGACTTGTGGTACGGTTGATAAGGCGATAAATTTACCTATTATTGTATTATATTTATAATATTATTATATTAGCGGTATTGTCCGCTACTAAATCTGTATCTTTTGAACGATTAAAAACACATTTGGAGAAATAGTGTAGTACAGTTTCTTTATAGTTTTCAAAAATAAATCTATAAATTATGTTTGTCATATTTTTATTTTTAACACAATAATTAAACGCATTGTGTCCATCCTAATCTAGAGTGTAAGAAATTATATTAACGTTGAATAAAAATGTCAAAATTAAAATTTTTCTTTAATACATTTTCAGTTCTCATTGTTTTTAGCATTCAAAATCAAATAAAGTAGGTAAGTAAGTACTAATATTTAACTTTTATATTTTACGTTATAGATATACGTGATGTAATAATTTTATAATAAAAAATTAATTTTTTATCTAATTTTGATTTTTAAATAATTAAAAAAATTCCATATAATTAAATGTATTATGTCTCATTTTAAAATTAAATTTTTTGTAATTTGTTCTAAGGCATGGAGTTAAAAAGCAATACACTTCATATTGTGAATTTCAAAAATGTACAAGTCACGGCAAAGAATCTATAGATCTTGTGCCAGCATCTCTGGGTCTATAAAGTTAATGGAAAGTTCTTTTGTAAATTCCCAAATAAATCTCAATACAAAAATATTGTTCTTATTACAAAAGCCGGAATTGTTCCAGATGAATCATGGAAGAGTTTTGAAGTGTCACTTATGAAAGAGGCTAAGAAGTATATATGTAATTTTTTTTTTTTGGTTTTTATGGTGTTGTCAATTCTTTAAATTGCGTATGTTGTAATTTTAGATAGTTATGATCAAGGATTTAGGAGAATGAGTAGGGACTTTGAGGATCCTAATGTTATAAAAAGCAGTACGTTCGAACAGACAAATTCAGACCAAGAAATATTTTTTAAAAACTTAACTCATAAAGAAATCAGTAAATCATTGAAACAAATTTCTCTATATAAGATGTCAGTAAACAATCAACAAAATGATAATGAGGGTAATTTGTTAAAAATTAGCTTACTTTGTTTTAAATTTGAAAAAAAAACTAATAAAATTTGTGCTTTGATTTTTTAGATATAATTAACAGAAAATTTTCAGACATGGTGTCAAAAGACATATCAATGGCTATTAGTAGATGGTTTTCGGGAGCAAAGGACCGAAGGGGAGGGAAAATAAATTACAATTAATTTTTTTGTTTAAATTAATTAAATTTTGTATTCGTTTTAATTTATAAATTAAATAAACGAATAAACATGTACAAATAATATAGATAAAGTATTTTTACTTATATAATTTATATACATTTATTTGTGTATTTAATTTATGATTAAAAGTTTAAGAATATAACTTTAACTTAAATAAATACATAATAAATGCATTATACATGTATAATATCTATAATTTAAATAAATACAATTCAGAATTTATAATTGTATCTGAATTTTTTAGGTAAGAGTTAGATTTTATCTTAAATCAGTATGTATTAAATTTTTAAAACGCGCAGTTAAAAAATATACATTTAAGGAGGAGTGATATTACAACCCTTATTTGTCTTTTACGCAAATATTATATGTGCCATTGTAGGATCTGTATTGTGCCATTATTAATGTTTCACAGAATTCGTACTTGACTTTGGTTAAAACCAGTACTAAGCTATTATTGGACCTGTACGTGACCTGTACTGTACCATTATTAAGCCTGTATAGAATAGGTACTGACCTACAGTACTGGGGCAATACTGTCCTAGTACTGGCAGTCAGTACAGAAAATCGTTATTATTTGTGAATTATGCCAGTACAGTCGCAGTACAAAATATCTAAAATATAATAGTATAAATATATAGTACTGTGCCCGTAATGGCCAGTTCTGTACTGCGCCCTTAGTAGATTTCTGTTTGGGTAGTGATAACATTTTTCCGCCGGACTATTACAATACTATTTACTATAATATTGTGATATTATTTCTTGCTGTAACACTGCTTGCATTGCAATTTAATTATAAAATTATCATTTCTAAAATATCGATTGGCCAATTGTTTCAAGTAACATTTTTATCAAGAAATATTTTTTTCTCTAAAAATATGAAAGTAACTTATGAAAAGAAGTTCAAATAAACCGAATCTGACACATTTATATTAAAATATTAGACATCAATTAATCTGCAAAAAATCGATATTGTTAAATGATGTACGTGTATATTATATTATGTTATAAAATATATATACACAAATTTTTATTCTTCTTTTCTTTATTTTTCTTTATTATCCTGATAAAAATGTTGTTCCGTACAAGGCAGCTAGACCATAGGAGACAGCTAGTTGTGCATCGCAATAGAATGCCATTTTACCTTAAGCCCGTTTAAATCGCTATTATTGAAGTGGGAGTGGGGTCAGCTGTGTGAATGACGCCTAACCGCACATTCAATAAGTAACGAGAGTAGACAATAATTAAATAACAAATAACCACATTTATTACAAGTTCTTTAAAAAGTATATTAATTTTAAGGGGTACCGGGGGGGGGGGTCCTTAAATCCTAATTGTCGGCGAAGCGGCATCTAACAAAATAGTTATACTCAATTAAACAAATAATAAATAAAATTAAAAAATAATATAAAAACTCAATCTAAATAGATTGAGTTGTTGATAGCATTGAGTGGACTGTGGCCTTGTGGAAATGGTGTCGAACATATGAGTATCACGCATCAATCAAAAGCAAAATTAACTCCCATTTTTTGTTCAACTTCGACTGCCATTTGCACCTAGAAGATTGGTTGTGGGGACAATTTTTTTTTAACGTATAGTACGTAACATAATTTTTAATTTAGCATGTATTTAAAAGACGCACTATTACTGGAACATTTTCAAAAGTTGAAAATGCTCTACTATTTATACGTCTTTATCAAGTTTTAAACACACACTCTGTCTAAGGAGAAATTGTCGAATTAAAAAAAAGTATGTCTGATACAAGAAGCATATATAAAGTATGTAGAATCAAAAGTTTCTGTTGATCTATACATTTCTCAAAAAGTTATAGTAATTTAAAGTTGAAAATATAAAATCTTATATTTTAACACGTTTAACAATTTAGCATGTTTTTCACAACAGCAGCCATCTTTACGTAAGATCGGGACAAATTTTGTTACTTTAATTTATAATACGTAACATAAACTTTAATTTAACAAATGTTTAAAGGACGCAGTATTTCGAAACGTTTTCAAGAGTTAAATGGAAGACATTGAATTTTGTGAAAAAGTTTCTATTTTAAATCCCCCCTGTGGGCAGGTAAAGGGTTAAATTCATAAAAAAAATATACTAAATGATAAGTAAAGACATCAAGCATCTATAAAAAAAAAAATTATATTTATATGTTCATTTTTGGAAAAGTTATGTAGAAGTTAGTAAAAAAAATTGAAAAAATTTCGAAAATTAGCGATTTTTATATTTGTAATTTTTTTGGAGATTTCCCCCATTTACGGGGAACGAGAGAAATTCTTTTAATTTTTGAGGGTAATGTCTTCGACTAGATACGATTTGTGATCTTTTGACGTATCGTTGAAAGAAATTCGTTCGATGAGAGCTGAGAAAAAGTGGTAACAGACACATAAAAAAATATAAAAAAACACAAATCATAGTAAAATTAATATCTTTTTAGCTTTGCATCGAAGCTAAAAAGTTTATCGCGACTAAAAAACTCAAACATCACTAATTATTTTGAGGGGTTATAACTCCCTAACCTCCCTCTTCTGATCGCGTCACTGGTTATAATTATTTATTTGTAGGCTTAATATTAAATTAAAATATTTAAGTGTTTCAATGGAAAGAAAATTAAAAGGAAAACGTGATGTAGAGAAAAAGAAACTACGCGGTAGTTTACTTAAACTTACAGTTGTAACTAGTTCATCTTCAATCACACAAGTGCAGACGACTTCAGTCGCAATAATGTAGTTGGCACTGGTTTTGATGATAGAGACCTGTGGGCCGTTTAGATTTCACGAACAACAGCAAATTTTTTAAAAAGAACCCAAAAGACAATTAATAGTAGTCTTCGCATAATATTGCGGCGCTTTCGCTAGCGTCGGCGACACGGTGTTCGGCATTGACTTCGGACGTCATAAAGTTAGCAGCGTTGATGGCGACAGTGCGGATCGATTCGCCGAGTCCAGTCGCGCGACACGTTGGTCGACTCTACACGAGTCAGTAGTCAACAACATTGTCACTTTGACGACAGGACGAAGACTCTACGTATCATTTGCGGCGGGTCGTCGTTGGCCGTGTGGCACTTGTTGGACTCTGCATCGTGGCGTATGGCACGCAGTGTTGGTAAGCTAATTACCAAATACCCATAGTAGGGCGACTGCTGATAAAGATGACGCGGGGCATGGTGTAACATGAAGCGACGCGGGACCAGTTGTGTATAGTAATTATAAAAAATATGTCATTTTGAAAATGTGATAAAAATTAAATATTAATTCTGTATTTACCAGCAAACGATTTTTCACGGTTAACTGATGATATTTCAATATGGTAATTATGGAAAACTTTTGAGATTATTTTACCAAAAAAATAAAATGAAAATTGTGTTTAAAATTAAAAAAAATTATTTGAGAAGTTTTATTGAAGTTAACAAAAGATTATCGTTATTTTTAACTAAAAATCTGGTCATGAGATACGTAGAGCTCGGTTAAAATATATACCTTATTTCGGTTTATTTTGTCATATTTGTGAGGTATTAGCACCAACTATTTTGTGTAAAGAGAGTTTTAGTAATTAGTAGCATACAAAAGAAAGACTTGAAAAGATAGAGAATACGAAAATTAATTTACTCATAGAATAGTTATTTGTGTTTTTCAAATCGCTCATATAAACAAAAACGTATTGATTATCTTCTAATTGCACGATAAAGAAGTCCAGTATTGGAAGGATATTTTAAAATAAACTGTAGCAGTTGCTCAATTTACAGCTCAAGGAGAACTAAGATATTGGGGGGCAATGAAATATCAAGTAATGCGCACAATGGAAATATTTTGGGCATTATGAAGTTATTAGCAAGATAAAATTTTAAACTATATATTGAAAGAAATAAAAAATGCAAAATATTTAGGAATGATTGTTGACTTTACACCTAATATCATGTATACTTGCCAATTAACAATTGCATTGCGTTATGTTAACCATATTAAACAAGCAGTTGTACATTTTAAACATTTTTATAACATTTGTGGACACACAGCCAAGTATTTAACAACTGCTATTGTTGAAATTATTGAGAACTTTGGTATAGTCATTAAAAACTGTGTTGAACAGTTACATGACAGCATTTATTTAAACATCATAGAAATGATTTCTATCATTATTATTGAAATTATATGTTTTGATATTAATACAAAAATGTTAAAGAATATTCAAGTAAAAATAACATCTTAAAAACAATGACTTTTTAAACTAAAATAATATTTTCTAACTAACTTCACAGATCATGTACTTTTAGAAAAAAAGTCGCCTGGTCAAATTTTTATTTTAATTATATCATATATAATAAGTTTCAATTTAACATTATTTTAATACTCGGAGTAATCTCGGAATATTTTCAAAAATTAAGTTAAAAAAGCTTAATATGTGTGCAAAAGTTTCCGTTTTGAATCTTCTTCAGTGGACAAATAAGGATCAGATTTTCTAAAAAATTTTTCCAAATGTAAAAGGCAATACCAATGTTAATTATATGTAAAAAAAATGTTGTTTTGTTCATTTTTAAAAAAGTTAAGACAGTTTTATGAGTTTTAATATTAACACGATAAACTTAATTTTTACATAAAATTACATTTTTATTCAATTTCAGCGGCCTGAGGATAGGGCTAAAAATACTTCCACGGCCCCTCTGCCAGTCGTAAGAGGCGACTAATGAGTATGCGTCAGGTCGACAGCCGCGTAAAAATTATTGTCAAAAAAGTATGAGGAATCCTGAACAAAACTTAGGCGGATTGTCCCATCTCGGATGTACACGGGGACAACAGAAAGTAGTTAAAAACGGAGAAGGCCTAAGGAATAAAGTGTTTGATACCAGCCGGACAACTTGTGCGGTAGCTGTTTCACCAGTCTTGTGTACAGGTCTACCCAACGCTTGTAGTGTCAACGGTGCAGGGACATCACCACTTAACTCAAGGCTGGACTCGTGTACAAGGGAGAAAGATAGATACAAAGTAAGAATAGGTACTTGGAATGTTGGAACATTAACTGGTAGAAGTAGAGAATTAGTTATACTGAAGAGGAGAAAAGTTAACATTTGTTGTGTGCAGGAATTTAAGTGGAAAGAAATCGAGAAATCGAGGGAAATAGGTGAGGGTTATAAAATAACATACTCAGGGAAGTATAATACAAAGAATGGTATAGGGATAATAATGGACGAGGGAATGAAAAGTAAAGAAGCAGAAGTAGCTAGGAAAAGTGACAGGATTATAGTCCTGAAATTGATTCAATTTCAGCGGCCATATCTTCATAGAAGAAAATGTGTTGTGACAACTTATACTACATAACAATGGCTTTATTGTAACGTATGTTTAAAGCTCCGAGTATTTCTAGAACATTTTCGAAAGTTAAGTTGAAAACATTTAATTTGACTATTAAATAGCAATATGTTGTAGATAACATTATATGGTTATTATTTGAGTGCAATATATTTTTGTAAAATTATAACCAAATGGTGGTAGTATTTTGAATATAATATTTAACTAATGTGTTAACATATTAAAATTTTAAATTGTTATGTGATTAAAATATAAAGTATAAAGAAATATGATTGACGAATTTATTTAATAGTAAAGATGATTGTGCTTAATATTATTGTACTACTTTTCATTTAATACATGTATATAGTACAATTTACAGCACTGCTAAAATTATATTTAAAGATACATTTTAAACAAGTAATCTAATATATCTTCAATATAAAATTAGAAATGCTTAATGGTTTTTGTAATTTATCTTGTTAATGGCATAAGTTGTCAAAGCTATATAATAATAGATGACTTTAAACACTTATTTATATAAAAATTATTATTTTAATTGTTTCTAAAAATTGTATAAAAACACAAAGTTTCTAATAAAAAAAAATTTTCTATAAATATATATAAATTAATATTGTTCACAACAATTATTTTTAAATTAAATATAGACTTGTATTTTTTTTAACAAACCAAGCTTTCTGTAAGTTATTATTATAATTTTCTATAAGTATAATATAAATTAAGTAATTAACATTAAATTCATGATGAATTAAAATTACATAAATAAAGTGAGAAAAAATATTCAGAGTAATCGTATTAAGTATAAACTGAACGCTAATTCCTATGATATGAATTATATTATAAGGAAGGTGAATTATTTATTGATGATCACTAGCTTTCTTCCAAAATAATAATAATATAAGAAGATATTTTTTGTTAATATAGTAAGTACTATTTATTTCTCAAATTATAAGTGGTTAAATATGTTTCTGGATTATCCTTATAATCTTTTATTATCTCTAAATATTATTATCGCATATCTCTTATAAGGGTCTTCACTTTTTTTTTAAACTGCAACATACATATTTTACTAGTTTTAATATTAGAAAAGGATAATTAAGAAAATGACCGGTTGATAACAATTTTTAAAATAGTATTTTGAATGTTATGAATATTTTTAGATTATGTCTTCCGGCGAGGTTTATTATATATTATTTTAATATTTATGTTTTACTTTGCTACGTTTCTTTTCCCACTTAAGTATAAAAAAGTGATAATTCCCGAACAACTTGTACCAAAATTGTTATCGACCAGTCATTTTCTTAGCTGACTCATTTTTTAATATTTGAACTAGTAAAATATGTATGTTGCCTTTTGAAAAACTAAAGTTGACACCCTAATTAGTATTATGTAATTATTGCTATTTCCAAAAACAGTGAATAAGAAGCTCAGGTTCAAATTGGGTGATTAAGTTTTAGAATTAAAATTATTGATGTCTGTATAATAATATGACTATAATATCATACAAACATTGTTTTTAATCATGATGACATCACCCTTGTGTAAATGTACAAATTTTAATTGGGTGCCTCTAGAAATTATCAATCGACTAATTTTATGATGGATCAATTATATCTATATGTCACCCCTCATTTTCAATGCCCTTATACATTGCGTACGTAAATCACTTGATTTAAGTGGACCTATTGTTAGTTTTGATGAATGTTAGATAACAATAAATTTTTTATTTTAGGTTATTATCAGTAAAAAAATGAAATTTATCATATTAAATTTAGTCGGAACATTTTTAGTAAGTATTATTTGTCTAAAAACTTGTTGCTAAATTGACAATAAATTTAATGTTTAAATTATTTTCGTATAAATTTAATATAAAAATTATTCATGTTTTTGGTAATTTATTAACTTTGCATCAATATTTTGGAAATCATAAATAGCAAATATTAACAAAAAAAGTATTAAAAAAAAAAAATAAATTATGGATTAAATACATATGTGAAATTTATTTATACATTTATGAAACACTTCATGTAATGTCTTTTTTGCTTCGAGACAAAGCTGAGAAGTTATTATTTTACTATGTGTGTCTGTTACCCCTTTTTCTAAATTCTCACTGTACCGATTTCTTTAAACTATATGTTTATATTTTTAACTTTATAATGAGATTACATATAGAAAATATATGGATGAATGTAATATTTTTTTATAAATACTTTTTATATACAGCTTTCAGCTGACATAGTTTTTTTGAATGGTCCCATTTCCCTTTATACAGGGGATGTTAAAACCATAAACTCGCGAATGGTAACTAGATCTTTTTAAACTTAATGTTCCGGAAATACTGACACATTTATTCATATATTAAATTATTTATTATGCAATATACTTTAGTATGAAAAAAAAAATTCGAACTTTACGGTTTATATATGGTAAAAATGGTTATCGTATTTGAAAATATGCTATTTTTGTGTTAAAACTCTTGGTTTTGTATTTTATTTTAAAGTACCTTACAAAGGGAGTGCACTGATTTTCATAAATATTCTATAAATCTAATTGATATAGAATAGAAAGGTTAACATATTTAAATTTTTTGCTCCTTTTAGAGAATAATAATTCCATAATTTGAACTAGCTTAAATTATTATTTTTATTAATCTATGAATGCGACGTACGGTTGATGAAGTGGTAACATTTGTGTCTTCCTCGCCTTTGGCAATGCATTTGTGTTGAATTTTTTATTAAATCTTTTTGAGTTAGAAAAAAAATTTTGAATCATTTGATTTTTATTTCATTTTGATTCAATAACTTTAATTCAGCTCTCACTTGACCAACTTTTTTTACGATACATCAAATTATCACAACTAATATACTCAATTGAGTACATTTTTGTTAGTTTATTTAGTTAAAGTAAATCATTAAAATTAATTAAGTTCTGAATATTTTAATTGTAGAATCTTTTTAAATACCAAATGTTACTTAGAAATTATTTCTATGAATTCTATTTAAGTGATCTATAACGATAAAAATGCAAAAAAGATATTGAGATTTTTTGATAAATTTACAGTAAATAGTAATTATACAATTTCCTGATCGTATATTAATATTAACACTAATATTTTTTTAATTCTCATAAAAATTTCTATTTAATAATGTAAATTTAAAACTTAAAGTTGAACTAAAATTTATGGTAACAAATTCAAAATTTTTCTTATTATGATATTTTGCACTGATTATTATTAACATATTAATATTCAAAACTTGTAATAATTTAAAAACAAGTTTTTTTTTGTTTTTAATTATTTTTTTATCGTAATAAATCATTTTAAAAGAAATTTTAATCATTCTTATGAACTCTTGGTATTTAAATAGATGATAAAATTGAATTATTTAGAACTATTTTCCTTATAGTATTATCTTATAATTTTTAACTAATTAGTAATTATATCAAAAACTAGTGGTGGTAGAAAAAATCTAATTGCAGTATTGATCTCAACTCGAAAAATTTATCACGAAAAGTATGACGTGACTCTGATGAAAATTTTTTTCGCTTCATTTATTCATAATTAACAACAAATTATTATCTAAATAGTTTTATGTCAATCCCTTCTATTTTTATACACGTTTGCCAATAAGTAATGACTACTTTACATTTTTTTATAAATTCTCCGAAAAAATTACAATAGTGAATAATTAAATATCAATATCATACTAATTTATTTGATACAATAAATATTTATTCAGATATTTTACTTTTAAATCAAAAAACTACTAATCAGAAATAATAAATGAATTAAGAATTCATTTTGCTTTTGAAATAATCTACCAATTTCTTAAAAATAAACATTATCTACACATTTGCTACGAAGCGTTTTTTTTTTTTATAGTTATCTTAATCACTGTCATATATCATCTTTACTTGTTCCTACTATGCCACGTTATCACTGTGTCGTGTTGACTCTGCTGTGCAAAAATAACATAATTCAGTTAGCAATGAAAACCTAACTGAATTATGTTATTTTTGGCGCCACAAAACGGATCCATAAATTGTAACCCTCACATCTTTTCGCAATAAGCTACTCAAAATTTCATGGCACACGGATTAAAATGATTCTAAAATAATAGTTAACATTAAAAAAATAAAAGATTACTTGAGTAATTATTAATTGCCTCTGCTGCTAGAATAAAAATATTACAATAGTTGTTTTGATAAGTTGTATTACAATTAATCATATTTGTTTAATATTCAATTTGATGCTTACCAACAATATTATTATTTTTTAAAAGATTAATAAACTTAATAGCTTATTTAAGGGTACAATAAATATTATAGAACATTAGATAATCTTTATTAGGAACAGCATTAAATGGAAAATTTTCTTGAGAAAATTAAAATAAAAATTTTCAATAATAATGTTATAAACAAATATCATAAGTAACGTACTAATAAATAGGGGAAGTGAAGAATCAATAAAAATTTTGACTTGGAAAATTAATTGTTCTGGCTTATTTTTCTTTAAAAATTGACGTTAAAATATAATGAATTAATAAAATCCCGCTTCACTGTCTTATATTTGGTATTTAATCATCGGCTTACCGGGAATAATTTTTGGTATTCTGGTAGATTGGTTTAGATTAGAGCGGTTGAAATATTTAAGGTAGGGGTTCCAAATATCTAAATACTCCCCAAATTAACTTCGAGGAAATACTTTTGAAAAATTAGATATACTTCTCTATAGTTATAGGGACATTACACAGTTTTGCTATTTAAGAACAAATTGTTTCATTGTACTACATTACAGTTACTTATAAATTATTATAATTACCTTACAGTAAAAATAGAATTGCACTTTTATTTAAAAACTTAATGGATTTGTAGTTTTTAAAAGTCAGGATAATTCGTCTATCCAAACCACTTAATTATAAACAAAAGAAAAGAATTATAAGAATTTTTTTGACCCATTCTATATTTTTTCAATAGTGGCAACATTAATTTTACAATTTTTATGTTTCAAAATTTCATTTAAATATTGAAGTTTCATTTAATTATTTGTATCATACAAAATGCACTGAAACACTTTGTAATAATTTATCCAATATTGTCTTAGGAAATGCCGTTTTTTACGGTAGCGTAATTTTAAGATAACTTTATAGATATCAAAAATTGACTGGTTTTCCAATTTTTATGACGATAGGTTCAATTAGAATAAAGTCTGGTTTTTTGGTGTATTGATCTTTAATATCAGTCAAGTGTGAATTTAGAATTTTTATGGACAGGCATAAAAAGAAATGCGCATCATCATAAAGCAATATCTTTATAGCTTCGTACTAAAGCTTATATCTCTGATTCAACTTTTGAAACTTTATCTCGTAAGTTATTATCGTTTTGAAATACAGCCAACTTGTATGGTACGAGTTATAACTATTTTTGAGTTTTATACCTGATAAATGTCTAATAATATATGTATTCCCAGTTATTTTAAATTGAATTTAGAGATGTTTAACTAAAGAAAATAGTAAATTAAAAGATGTTAAATGTAAGATGTCCAACTTTTTCAGTATATCATTAATATTCTTAAATATATAATATATATTTAATACATATTATGTGAATACTAATTTTAATTGATGTACTATATTATTATTTCACGTAGATTTTGAGGTCAGTTGCAGATAAAGAAGTAATATCGAAAGAAGGTATACAAGAGGATAAAACTACGTTTATGAATTCTTTAGACAGTATAGGGATTACCGATAATGAATTCAGACATGCATTAGGTAGGTCAAATTTATTTAACTAAAAAAATACTATTTCTTTCCCGTCTTATGATAATATTTTTTATAGTAAAAATGACTTGAAACTTTAAATAATTTAAGGGAATCAATATCAGACTAAAATCGAGGATGAGCTCTTCACACTTGGATCACAATTTTTGAATAAAGAAAAAAAATTGGATAAAGTAGCTAATGAAATGACAAATTTTATTCTCGTAAAATTGGCTAATTTGTATGACTGGTATAAAGAAGGCAAAGATTATCATAAAGATGTAATACAATTTTCAACGACATTTTTTACAAGTATTAAAACGAAATTTAAACCAAGTTCAGAACCAAAAGTAAGTTATGCTGTTTGTTTTATTGATTAATAATCCTTTCGATTATTTATGATATTTTATTATATTAAAGTTACTACTTTGTAATAAAAACTAGTAGAGCAAGTATTTAGAGACAGCAATCTGGGAAACCACAACAAATGCTCTTCTTTTTGTAATCCGAGCCTTATTATGGAATTATTAATGATGAATGTATAAAAAGTGTCATATAAAAACAATATCCCTATTTTATTAACTAGATATGTTTTTTACATTTCAAATATGTCAATTTAAATAACACACCTTAACTAAAGAAAATAGTAAATTAAAAGATTTTAAAGAAAAATGTTCATCTTTTCATACATTTCCCTCGTTATAATATTTTCTGAATTTTTATATCATTATTATTCTAAAATATATATGTGAATATAATTATTATAATAAGAAAATTATTATATAAAGAAAATAGTAAATTAAAAGATCTTAAATAAAATTGTCCAACTTTTCAAACATTTCCCTCGTTATGATATTTTCTAAATTTGCATGCCGTTAGTATTCGCAAAAAAAATATGAGATTACTAAGTTTTATTGATGTACTATATTGTTATTACACGTAGATTTTGAGGTCAGTTGCAGATAAAGAAGAAATATCGAAAGAAGGTATATTAGAGGAAAAAAATAAGTTTATGAAATCTTTAGAAAGTATAGAAATTACCGATAATGAATTGAGATCTGTATTAGGTAGGTCAAATTTATTAAACTACAAATATACTATTTATTTCCCGTCTTATGACAATATTTTTTATAGTAAAAATTACTTAAATTGTATAATATTTAAGAAAATGATTATCAGACTAAAATCGAGAATGAGCTCCTCACACTTGGATCACAACTTTTGAAAGGAGATAAAAAAATGGATGATGTAGTTACTCAAATGACAAATTTTATTCTCAAAGATTTGGCTATATTGTATGTCTGGTATAATGTAGGCCAGCCTTTTTATAACAATGTAAAAGAATTTTCAACGAAATTTTTTTCAAGTTTTGAGACAAAATTTAAACCAAGTTCAAAACCAAAAGTAAGTTATGCTGTTTGTTTTATTGATTAATAATCCTTTCGATTATTTATGATATTTTATTATATTAAAGTTACTACTTTCTAATAAAAAACTAGTAGTGCAAGTATTTAGAGACAGCAATCTGGGAAACCAAAACAAATGCTCTTCTTTGTAGTAATCCGAGCCTTATTATGGAATTATTGATATTTGATACTGTTTTTGCTATCCTGAAAAAATGCTAAAATTGTAATAACAACTTTTGAAAAATTATTACAGAATTATCCTCATTACAATTTTAAAAATTGACCTAACAACTATATTTGGCCTTTTAAATGTTATAATTCATCTATATAAATAAATATATATGTGTTTAATGTATTAATAGTATTTCATTTATAATTTTTTTAAAAATACAGAGTGATAGGCTAACTTTGTCTCACGTAATATCTTAAAAAATACAATTGTTATAAACAATTTTTTTTTAATCATTTTGGAACTTTGATGAGGTGTTTCACAAGAAACTTTAAATTTCTGCCATCATCCGTTATGTTTAAAACTTGTATTAACTTCATATTTTCAAATGGCAGCCCTATTTCTTTTTACACAATTAGATTCAGTTCAATAAATAAAAAATTTTGTAAAACAAATATTTTATTTTATTTAATATTAAGTGCTCCACGGCTCTTTAAAGTTTAGGGTTTATTAAGAAAAAATTATAACAGACTCAAACGCTATAGATCTTAAATTGATAAGCCCTACCAGTTTTATAAATAAACATACCAAGTTCATCTTAGTTATCTGACTAAGTGCGTTGACACAGTAAACCGTGTTAATGTTATGAGGAGTGAAGAATTGGAAGCTGTAAGAACAGTTATAGAAATGAATGTTGAAGCAAGAAGAGGTAGAGGAAGGCCAATAAAGAGATGGAGGGATGCTATTGAATGCGATATGAGGACAGACAATGTGAGCGTAGAAGATATGGGAGATCGTGTCAAATGGAAGTTTGGGATATAGGTGGCCGACCCCAGGTAGTTGGGATTAAGGCAAAGAAAAAGAAAAATATTACCAGAAATTCCGGTGACAATTGACATAATATGATTGTTGTTTTGGAATGTAAAATTTAGCGTTTAGTTGGGTTATACAATATTGCGTCAAATCAATTACCTACTCTATCGCTTGTATATTAATATACACTACACTTTAATGATACAATAAATAAATAAACTCACACATACACACATATGCATTTATAACATTGTGTCTAA
>NW_026099575.1:21266213-21330869 GCF_025091365.1 Daktulosphaira vitifoliae | reverse complement strand
TATTATAAAATTTGATTATATTTGTAAAAATCAATTGTTAATTCAGGAGAAAAAACAATCATTTTTTTTAGAAATGATTTATATAGCAACACGTTAGAAAAAAATTTGAATATTATAGTCTAATAGTAGCACACGCAAATACAGTAAAAAATTTATTAAATTACAAAGTTAAATGATTTAATTTTGTAATTGAAACCTATTATATCAAACTTCATTCGTTAATAAATATTTTGAAAACATTAGAAATTAATGATTTTAATTGTCTTTATGGAGAACATGTAATAACTAACTGTTTAATTGATANAATTGTCTTTGTGGAGAACATATAATAACTAACTGTTTAATTGATAAATTAGAATTTTTTTTCAATTTTTGAGGGTAATATCTTCAACTAGATACGAATTGTAAGTNTAATATCTTCAACTAGATACGAATTGTAGTAATTTGACATATCGTTAAAAAAAGTAGGTGGAGTTAGAGCAGAGAAAATAAATGATAGTCACAAATAATATCTTCTCAGCTTTGCATCGAAGCTAAAACTTAAAATATAGTAAAATAATTTTAATACGAATAATAAATTTCTTCTTGCAAGGGTCGACTAAAGTGATGGGATCCTTGATCTTTATTGAAGTTATTGAAACTAAATGAGATAAAAATCAAACGAGTTAAAAATTTATACTAACTTAAAAAGAATTAAGAAAAAATGCAAAAAATTCATTGCCATACGCGGGTTGGAACCTCGTACCCCAAGCGTGTAAAACATAAGTCTTACTAACTCGGCAACCGTACGTTGCTTTAGTAGGTTGAAAATTTGGCTATTTAAGCTAGTTCAAATTTCAAAGTTATTTTTCTCTACTTAAAAGAAGCAAACAAATTTAAATAAGTTTAACTTTCTATGCTATATTAATTTTTTATTTATATAATATTTATGANACAATGTGAGCGTAGAAGATATGGGAGCTCGTGTCAAATGCAAGTTTGGGATATAGGTGGCCGACCCCAAGTAGTTGGGATTAAGGCAAAGAAAAAGAAAAATATTACCAGAAATTCCGGTGACAATTGACATAATATGATTGTTGTTTTGGAATGTACAATTTAGCGTTTAGTTGGGTTATACAATATAGCGTCAAATCAATTACCTACTCTATCGCTTGTATATTAATATACACTACACTTTAATGATACAATAAATAAATAAACTCACACATACACACATATGCATTTATAACATTGTGTCTAANAAAATATCGTAGTAACAATACGCATGTTTAAAGTTTTGACCCCCCTTGTTAAAGGGGTATGATCCGATTTACAAAAAAAGCGTGCCAGATGAAAGAAGTATATAAATGTTTATTATAAAAAAATAATAATATTGATCCATACATTTTTCCAATAGTTATATAAAATATAATTTAAATAATATAACATATAAAATCGAGAATTTTTTCACGGAAACCGAATGTTTTTCTTTAAATTTGATGTCCGTTTTCACCACGAAGACAAGTCTAGAGGTCAAATTTTTTTTTTTCAAATTAAAGTATATTACATTAGCTTTAATTTAAGATATATATAAAAGTGTCAGTCTTTCCGGAACATTTTCAAAAGTTAAGTTGAAAAAGTTCTACTTTCTATACGCATTTTAAAAGGTTTGCACCCCCCCTGTATAAAGGGAAATGGTCCGATTTTAAAAAAAAGTATGTCGAATGAAAGNTACAGTAAAAAATTTATAAATTTACAAAGTTAAATGATTTAATTTTGTAATTGAAACCTATTATATCAAACTTCATTCGTTAATAAATATTTTGAAAACATTAGAAATTAATGATTTTAATTGTCTTTATGGAGACGATGTAATAACTAACTGTTTAATTGATAAATTAGAATTTTTTTTTCAATTTTTGAGAGTAATATCTTCAACTAGATACGAATTGTAGTAATTTGACGTATTGTTGAAAAAAGTAGGTCAAGTNAAGATACGAATTGTAGTCATTTGACATATCGTTAAAAAAAGTAGGTGGAGTTAGAGCAGAGAAAATAAATGATAGTCACAAAAAAATATCTTCTCAGCTTTGCATCGAAGCTAAAACTTAAAATATAGTAAAATAATTTTAATACGAATAAGAAATTTCTTCTTGCAAGGGGCGACTAAAGTGATGGGATCCTTGATCTTTATTGAAGTNAAAGTGATGGGATCCTTGAGCTTTATTGAAGTTATTGAAACTAAATGAGATAAAAATCAAACGAGTTAAAAATTTATACTAACCTAAAAAGAATTAAGAAAAAATGCAAAAAATTCATTGCCATACGCGGGTTGGAACCTCGTACCCCAAGCGTGTAAAACATAAATTTTACCAACTCGGCAACCGTACGTTGTTTTAGTTGGTTGAAAATTTGGCTATTTAAGCTAGTTCAAATTTCAACGTTATTTTTCTCTACTTAAAAGAAGCAAACAAATTTAAATAAGTTTAACTTTCTGTGCTATATTAATTTTTTATTTATATAATATTTATAAAAATCTGTACTCCCCTTGTCAGGTTTTTTTAAATAAAATACAAAACCCAGAATTTTAACACAAAAATAGCATGTTTTTGAATACGGTAGTCATTTTTACCACAAAGACAAAACCAGAGGTCAAACCGTTTACGGGGAACGATTGAATTTTTTTCAATTTTTTAGAGTAATGTCTTCGACTAGATACGATTTGTGATCTTTTGACATATTGTTCATCAAAATCGGTCCAGCGAGAGCTGAGATTGAGCGTTCACAGACACAAAAAAATAAAATAAAAAACATATCATAATAAAATTAATACCTTCTCAGCTTCGCATCGAAGCTAAAAAAATTATTTTTAACACTTGTATTTTTTAAGATATTAAGTGAGACATAGTTAGCCACTCTGTATATATATGTATATGTATATATATATTATATAATAAGGAATTTGAAATAAAAATACATTTATTGTTCAATAAAATACAGTTTTATAAACCGTTTAAAAACAAGTTAAATTTAGGCGATGTAAAAACAAGTTGTAACTTAGTTATTTTTTTGAATGTTGAATTTATTTTGTTTCATAGCAAATTTATTATTTACAGAATGATTGATTATTCATTGACATCGAGTTTCTCTTAAAATAATAAAATTGATAAAAAAAATTTTGGTTATGTTGTGTTGTATTTATTCATTGATTGTATGAATATTTTTTGGATCTATTTATTATCCCTTATAAGGGTTTTAACTTATGTTTAATTTTCTGAAAGTAATGAATTTATCTCGTTAAATTATTTTTTCGAGACACGAAAAATTAAAATAACGATTTTTAAAAAAAAAGTTTACCATCACTTAACATTTTTAGAGTCTCGATGAATTCATTCTTTTTAGAACTATCAAAACTCACTGAGTTTCTTAAAATAATAAATAGTGCAACATTATTATATACAAATTTATTTGATACAATTAAAAAAGATATCTTTAACATTTTTATCACAGAAAATATCGTTTAGCAGAATGTTGAAAAGTCTATCTTTTAAAGGAGAGAGTTCTAGAAGTGCCCCCGATACAACATCTACAACAGAAGAAAATTGGCCAATCTTCCGTAGTAATGAGGATTGAAGTATACTATCGTAAAATGTACAATTGTGTGGCAACTGAACATCTTATAAAAAATTAATGATTATTACTTGTGTACAAACAAATATTTACTTTATCTATCTAAAATATACACTATTTATAATAAATGTATATATGTTTCAACTTAATCATTGTAAACTATGGATCTTATTTTAAAATAATAATTTTGTATGCTTAATTAAATATAATAAACATATATTCACTAAAAGCACTGATAACAATATCCGAAGATGGGGAGTAGTTAAAGATAAAATAAAAAATCTACGTTCTGCTCGCACATAGATTGAGTTCTGTATTCCATCCAGAATGGAATTCTTCTCTTGTGGAATTCCCATTTTCAAGTTTCATTAGACACATCTAATCCAACCCCCGTGTTGTCGTCGGCCCTATAATGATGCATTATTTATGAAATTATTTGCGTAGAAAAATTATTTATAATTTATAAAAATGTTGAATTGTTGAATTCACACTTAACATCATTTTTGAAGCTTACAATAATATCCCTTCATTTTTTTCCCTGACACATTCATTTCCATAACTATTCTTACAAATCCCGATTCTTCTCTTCTCATAACATGATCGATGTCTATTTCCTCACATCTTAAACACGACTGACACTACATCAATACTCCTCCTTTGTTCCTTATTCTAACTTCTCTAGTCACTCCACTCATCCATCTAAGCATGCTCATCTCTACTTGACCCATTTACTGCACTATTCTATTCTCAACAGTCTGTACCACACATCATAGTTTGTCTCACTACAATCTTATAGAACTAACCTTTTTGCCTCATTGGATTTCTCTTATCGCATAACACACTAGACGCTTCTCACTTCTTCACCCACCAATACTTAACCTGTCCAATACTCAATTACACAACTGAACCTGAGAGTACCAGAGGCTGGAAAAAATATTGCGCTTACCTGGTGATTAATAAGTAAGAATTTCATTTAAGTTTAATACTAAAAGAAGACTGGAGGGGGGTCATTGGCATTTAAAATACATTTAACGAAAAATGTGAGTGTAGCGTCGCTCTTAATAGGAAATTAAACATCGTAATAATTCGCATAAAATTGTGTTGAAATATATGACCGTTGATTGTTTTTTTTAATTGCTTAAAGAATTGTGTTTAATCATTTAAATCAACGCTAGTCGTTGAATAATTGATAACTTTTAATAGAGGTAAGCAGTAATTATTTTATATTAATTTATAGAAAAATATTATAAATTTTCTGTTCAGAACTATCTATGAAAACAACAGAAAATATTATATATAACTTTAACATATTTTGATAAAAGTCAAAATAAAAATTTCCTACTTTTCTAGTTCGACTTTTAAACAGTATAATGCTGTCGGTGACATTACATGGTTTATATTTAAGTACATAATATTGTTGTAAAATTAATACTAAAAGATCGTAGTATTTAGAATATAACATTAAACTAATATGTTAACAGATTACAATAAATTCTTAGAACAAAAAAATTGTGAATTTATAAATAAATTATCATTTAATGTAAACTATAATCATAATTTTATTTACTAAATTGCCATAAATTATCTAAAAACAAATTTCATTAAATTAAACAATACTTTACTTTTAATAATATAAAAATTTAATAGTCCAATAAAAGCTATACTTAAAGTAGGAAGATGTAAAAATACTGTATTTTATTTTTCAGTGATATAATATATGTATAATTTACATATAAAACTTATTTAAAAAAAAAATTTTTGACTTTTTCTATTTACATAATAACTATGACTTATATAAAATTATGCTCAAAGATTCAAATTTTATTTTCATATTAGATAATAGTTCAACATAAAGCTTAACAATAAAATTTTTAAAAAATACAATATTATGAATTCATATCAATATTCTATTAAGTGAAGTTATTTTTGTAAAATGAGAATTTTTACAAAAGTCAATCAATTGGACGGTTAAAAAAAGTACTGGAGTACGTGTAATATTAAAATATTAATTTTTTATGATAACAAAAAACAAACATTTTTTATTTAATAGTTAATGGGACTTTTCAAGTTCAAATCACAATAAAAAAATAATTATACTATCCATAAAAACAACAGAAAATTTTATATTAACGTTAGCATAATGTTAAAGTATAAATACAACCTTTTAAAAATTCAATTTATAGAATAATGATAAAAGTATAAAAAAATATTCCGTAATTTATTATTTCGATTTTTTAACAACAATATATTGTCAATAACCTTAAATGGTTTATATTTGAGTGCATTATATTGTTGTAAAATGACTACCAAATGGTGTTAGTATTTAGAATATAATATTAAAGTTATATGTTAACAGATTACAATAAATTCTTAGAACAAAAAAATTGTAAATAAATAATTTTCTGCTATTATTTTATGTATTACCGTAATATTTTAGAATTATATAAGAGTTATCAAAAAATATTGCCAAAGTAATGTTATCAAGAATTAAAAATTATAATAATAACGAAAATTTTAAATTATTATGTGATTAAAATATTAAGTATAAAGCAAAATTATTGACGATTTTGTTTAAATATAAAGATGGTTATGCTTAATATTTTTGAACTAATTTTATTTTATATGGTTTGCTTAAATACTTAGTTATTATAAAAAAATTGTGTCTATTTCAGTGTTTGTCGAGTAATTATAGATGACTATAAATACTTATTTTATATAAACTATTAATTTAATCTTGAAAAAAATTGTATAAAAACACAAGTTCTAACAAAAGAAATATAGTTATTATAGACTTATATTTTTTTTAACAAATCAAGTATTTTGTTAGTTATAACTATAATTTTCTATAAGTATAAGATAAATTAATTGGTTAACATAAAATTCAAAATGAATTGAAATTACATAATTAAAATGAGGAAAAATTTGCAGGATAAAAATTATTAGGTATAAACTTAATGCTGTTTTTTATGATATGAATTATATTATGCGGTGAGTGATTAATTTATTGTTGATCCCAAGTATTATACTAAAATAATAATAAAGAATATATTTTTAAATTTATATAGTAAGTACTATTTATTTCTCAAATTATAAGTGGTTAAATATATTTTTGGTCTATCCTTTATCTCTTATATGGATATTCATTTATTAGCTTCGTTTCGAAGCCGAGAAGGTATTACTTTACTATGTGTGTTTATTTATTTTTGTGTCTGTTAGCACTTTTTCTAAGTTCTTACCGGACCCATTTCTTTCAACCATACGTCAAAACATCACAAATCGTATCTAGTTGAAGACATAACCCTTAAAAACTTGAAAAAATTCTCTCGTTCCCCATAAATGGGCGAAATTTCCAAAACAACACAAATTAAAAAAATCTCCAATTTTTGACATTTTTTCAATTTTTTTACTTAAAACCGTCTAAAAATGACCAAATCAATAAAAATTTTTTTATATATGTATGTCTTTACATATCATTTGATATTTTTTTTATAAATAGGATTCTTTACCTGCCCACAGGATGTGGATTTAAAATGAAAACTTTTTCACAAAAAATTAACTATTTTTACTTAACTTTTAAAAGTGTTCCGGAAATACTGACACTTTTATATAATTCTTAAATTAAAGCTTATAATATACTGTATTATGAAAAAAAAAATTCAGACTTAATTTGTTTTTCATGGTGAAAACAGACATCAAAATTAATAAAAAAAAACCCAGCACAGGGGGGTTGGGGCACAGTGGTGCCGTGGTATAGTTGGATCAAGTATAATGATATCTGACAGTGATTAAAATCACTATCAAAAATAAACGCTTCGATGCAAATCTTTAGATAGTGTTTAATTTTAAAAAAATTGGTGTTTTATTCCAAAAGCTTCTTGATCTGATGGTTCCTTATTAATATCTCGATTAAGACAAAGTATGTCGAATGAAAAAGGGTTTATTAAAAAATATTATTTCTCATAAAAAAAATTGTGTGGATCCATACAACTTATTTTCAATAAGTTATAGCATTATAAAGTTAAATATAATATTAAAAATAAAATCGAGAATTTTCACACAAAAATAGCATTCGATAGCCATTTTCACCGTGAAGATAAGATAAAGTCCGAAATTTTTTTTTTTCATAATAAAGCATATTACATTATCTTTAATTTAAGATATATATAAAAGTGTCAGACTTTCCGGAACATTTTCAAAATTTAAGTTAAAAAAATTAATTTTTTGTGAAAAAGTTGTCATTTTAAATCCCCCCTTGTGGGCAGGTTAAGGGTTAAATTTATGAAAAAAATATACTAAATGATAAGTAAAGACATAAAGCATCTATATAAAAAAAAATTATATTGATACGTTCATTTTTGAAAAAGTTATGGCACTTTTAAGTAAAAAAAATTGAAAAAATTTTGAAAATTAGCGATTTTTAAATTTGTAATTTTTTTGGAGGTTTCCCCCATTTACGGGGAACAAGGGAATTTTTTTCAATTTTTAAGGGTAATGTCTTCGACTAGATACGATTTGTGATCTTTTGACGTATCGTTGAAAGAAATCGGTTCGGTGAGATCTGAGAAAAAGTGGTAACAGACACAAAAAAAAACACATCTTAGTAAAACCAATACATTCTCAGCTTCGCATCGAAGCTAAAATATGATTTTTGTAAAAAAAAATTTTTTTATAATTTTAACTTTATGACGCTATAACTTTTTGAAAAATGTATGGATCATTATAATTTTTTTTAAGATAAGTACTAATTATATTCTTCTTTTATGCATTATACTACTTTTTTAAATTAGTTAATTACCCTTTACAGGGGGGTTTAAAACTTAAAAATGCATATAGAAAAAAAAAATTTCACTCCCATATAAATTTAAAAATTTAGTTGACCGAACTAAGCAACGTCACAACTGTGCCACAACCCACCTTTTTTTTTTTAAATGGCAACATACATATTTTACTAATTTAAATATTAGAAAATGATAATTAAAAAAATGACCGGTCGATATCAATATTTAAAACAGTATTTCGAATGTTAATAACATTTTTAAATTATGTTATTTGGTGAGTTGTGGCTATAATAGTTTAATATTTATGCATTACATTACATAAAAATGATCATAACTCCTTAAATTCAGATTCAAAAGTTATCGACCAGAAACATATTTAGTTGTAATTTTAAAAATTAAATTTGACATTCTTATGACCTATTATATTAGATAAACATAAAAAATATATAACCACTTATAATTCAAGAAATAAACAATTTTAACAAGCCAAAAATAAAGATCAATAATTATTTTAGAAGATCATCGTAGAGTATTCTTGTACAACAAATAAACTTGTGAAATTTTAAAATTTTAATTTATATGGAAAAAAACGAAAGCACAGAGGAGTCGTGGCACTGTATAATTTGTAGATAGTGTTTAATTTTAAGAAATTGGTGGATTATTCCAAAAACAAAATTCATTAATTATTTCTGATTAGTAGTTTTTTGATTTAAAAGTAAAATATCTGAATAAATATTTATTGTAGCAAATAAATTAGTATGATATTAATATTTAATTATTTACTATTGTAATTTTTTCGGAGAATTAATAAAAAATTATAAAATAGTCATTACTTCTTGGCAATTTAATAATTGATAATAATTTGTTGTTAATTATAAATAAATGGAGCGAAAAAAATTTTCATCAGAGTCACGTCATACTTTTCGTGATAAATTTTTCGTGTTGAGATCAATAGTGCAAAATATCATAATAAGAAAAATTTTGAATTTGTTACCATAAATTTTAGCTCAACTTTAAGTTTTAAATTTACAATATTAAATAGAAATATTTATGAGAATTAAAAAAATATTATTGTTAAGATTGTACAATTACTATTTACTGTAAATTTATCAAAAAATCTCAATATCTTTTTTGCATTTTTATCGTTATAGATTACTTAAATAGAATTCATAAAAATAATTTCTAAGTAACATTTGGTATTTAAAAAGATTCTACAATTAAAATATTCAGAACTTAATTAATTTTAATGATTTACTTTAACTAAATAAACTAACAAAAATGTACTCAATTGAGTGTATTAGTTGTGATAATTTGATGTATTGTAATAAAAGTTGGTCAA
Organism: Daktulosphaira vitifoliae; assembly: GCF_025091365.1. NCBI lineage: Eukaryota > Metazoa > Arthropoda > Insecta > Hemiptera > Phylloxeridae > Daktulosphaira > Daktulosphaira vitifoliae. The sequence continues at coordinate 21,321,143 of NW_026099575.1, read as the reverse complement.
GTGAGAGCTGCAAAAAATAATGAGAGCCATAAAAAAAAATCACATAGTAAAAAAACTTTAATATGATTAAAAAATTTTTTTTATACGAGGGTGGACTACAGTGATGAGGTCCTTGATATTTATTAAAGTTATTGAATCAAAAATTTTAACACAAAAATAGCATGCAGTATTTCTCCATTAAGACAAAAGAAAGTTTGAATTTTTTTCTAATAATAAAGTATATTACAGTTATGTTTTCGATTATATACTATTTGTGATCTATTGACATATCGTTGAAAGAAATTGGTTCAGTGAGAACTTAGAAAAAGTGGTAACAGACATAAAAATAAATAAACACACATAGTAAAGTAATACCTTCTCAGCTTCGAAACGAAGCTAAAATACGTAACAAGCATAATGTAGTATGTGCAGTATTCAATATAAATAATTACTTAAAAACCAATAGTTACATAGTCATGTTTAGTAAGTTTTTTATTTAAACAATTAAAGTACAATAAAACTTTTTTAACGAGATTTTGATTTTTCCTCATAAATTACAGTGAATATTAATTAAAAAAGTTTCTGTTCACATTTCAATCTATAAAGTAGGACATATTATACCACATAAAATTTTTTATTTAATGATATAAATTTTAAACTTGTAAGTTGAGCTAAAATTGTGATTTAAAGTTCAACATTTTGAAATTATAAAATTTGATAAAAACGATAAAAAAAATTAGTTAAATATGTCATTTTTAATTGAAATTTTGCACAGATTATTTTTAACATATTACAAAGTAATAATAAATTGATAAAAAATTTTTTAATTAATTTTTTATGTATTTCTAATTAGTAATACCCCCAAAAAAGGGGTGATTGAAAAAATCTAATTTATGACTTGAAATCAGAGTAAAAATTTGGTTAAGTAAAGTATTTTCAATGTCCTTATATATTGCGTACATAAATCACTTGATTTAAGTGGACCTATTGTTAGTTTTATTGAATTTTAGATAACCAAAAATTTTTAATTTTAGGTTATTATCATTAAAAAAAATGAAATTTATCATATTACAATTAGTCGGAACATTTTTAGTAAGTATTATTTATCTAAAAACTTGTTGCTAAATTGAGAATCCACTTTTGATTAAATTATTTTTATATTAATTTACTATTAAATATGATTCCTGTTTTGGTATTTTATTAGCTATGCATTCATTTTTTTGGAAATGATGAAAATCATATATTAACAAGAAAACTGTTATACATCCTAAAACACAGTTTTTCAGAGTTATAAATACTTCTTAAAGCATAGTTATAAGAACACTATACAGTTGTGCTATTTAAGCACACATTTTTATAAAAATAAAAAAATGTTTTACTGTACTACATTACAATTAAAAATAAACATAACATTATAATGACCTAACAGTAATTAATAGAAGTATGTTTTATATAAAAACTTAATGGATTTATAATTTTTAAAAACAGTATAACTCGTCTACCCTATTCCACTTTGTAATCAATAAAATAAGAACAATATAAGAATTTGTTTGACCCACTACTTATACTTTATAATGGTGTCAACTTTAATTTTACAATTTTTGTTTTAAAATTTCATTTTGAATTTTTTTGTAATCATTTAGCTTTTATTTTCCTTGGAATTGCCGTTTTAACAGTATAATAATTAGAAGTATTTTTATAAATATCTAAAATTGACAGAGTATTCCAATTTTTGGCAATGATTTTATAATGTTTTATTAGATTAAAGTCTGGTTCTTTAATTTATTGATCTTTAATATCGGTCATTTATGAATAAAGGATTTTTGTAGACAGACATAAAAAAAATGCACAACATCTCAAAGCCAATATCACTTTAGCTTCGTACCAAAGCTAAAATCTCTGATTCAACTATTGAAATTTTATCTCGGAAGTTATTATCGATTTGAAATTCTGTTTGTAGGTATGCTTTGTAATAAAAACTTATAGTGCGAGTATTTAAAGAAAGAAATTAAAGAAACCAAAAAAATGCTCTTCTTTGTAAAAATCGGAGATTTATTATAAAGTTATTAATAATTAATGTATAAAAAGTGCTGTATAAAAAACAGTATAATAGTTAATTAAAAGATCTTAAATAAAAGTTTCCAACTTTTCAAACATTTCCCTCGTTATGATATTATAATATATGTGTGAATACTTGTTGGTTGGTGTGGTATGAGTTATGACTATTTTTAAGTTTTATACTTAGGTGATAAGAGCATGATAAATGTCTAATAATATATGTATTGAAAGTTATTTAAAATTGAATTTATAAATTATTATATAAAGAAATTAGTAAATTAAAATATCTTAAATAAAATTGTCCAACTTTTCAAACATTTCCCTCGTTATGATTTTTCTGAATTTTCATACCGTTAGTATTTTCAAAAAAATAATATGAGATTACTAAGTTTTATTAATGTACTATATTATTATTTCACTTAGGTTTTGAGGACAGTTGCAGATGAAAAAGAAATATCGATAGTTGATATAAAAGAGGAAGAAATTAAGTTTATGAAATTTTTAGATAGTATAGGAATTAACGATAGTGAATTGACAATCGCATTAGGTAGGCCAAATTTATTAAACTACTAATATATTAATTATTTCACGTCTTATGACAATATATTTTATAGTAAAAATGACTTAAATTTTTCATATTTAAGGGAATAATTATAATACTTTAATCGAAAATGAGCTCCTTACACTTGGATCACAACTTTTGAAAGGAGATAAAAAAATGGATGATGTAGCTACTGAAATGACAAAATTTATTCTAAATAATTTGTCTAAATTGTATAAAGTAGGCGAGCGTTTTAATAACGATGTAAAAAAACATTCAACGATATTTTTTACAAATGTTAGTTCAAAATTTAAATCAAAATCAGAATCAAAAGTAAGTTATGCTGTTTGTTTTATTGGTTAATAATCCTTTCGTTTATTTAGGATATTTTATTATATTAAAGTTACTACTTTGTAATAAAAACTAGTAGTGCAAGTATTTAGAGACAGCAATCTGGGAAACCACAACATATGATCTTCTTTGTAGTAATCCGAACTTTATTATGGAATTATTAATGATGAACATATGAAATATGTCGTGTACAAAAAACAATATCCCTATTTTATCAATAAGATATGTTTTGTACATTTCAAAAATGTCAATTTAAATAACACACCTCCGATATTTGATACTATTTTTGCTCTCCTAAAAAAATGCACACCATCATAAAGTCAATATCTCTTTAGCTTCGTACTAAAGCTAATATCTCTGATTCAACTTTTTAAACTTTATCTCGAAAGTTATTATCGTTTTGAAATAGTTTGTTGGTGTGGTATGAGTTATGACTATTTTTAATTTTTTCTTAGGTGATAAGAGCCTGATAAATGTTTAATAATATATGTATTGAATGTTATTTAAAATTGAATTTATAAATTATTATATAAAGAAAATAGTAAATTAAAAGATCTTAAATAAAATTGTCCAACTGTTCAAACATTTCCCTCGTTATGATATTTTCTGAATTTTCATGCTGTTAGTATTCTCAAAAAAATAATATAAGATTACTAAGTTTTATTGATGTACTATATTATTATTTCACGTAGATTTTGAGGACAGTTGCAGATAAAGAAGAAATATCGAAAGAAGGTATACAAGAGGATAAAACTACGTTTATGAATTCTTTAATCAATGATATAGGAATTACCGATAATGAATTGAGATCTGTATTAGGTAGGTCAAATTTATTAAACTACAAATATACTATTTATTTCCCGTCTTTTTATAGTAAAAATTACTTAAATTTTAAATATTTAAGGCAATAATTATAATACTTTAATCGAAAATGAGCTCCTCACACTTGGATCACAACTTTTGAAAGGAGATAAAAAAATGGATGATGTAGTTACTGAAATGACAAATTTTATTCTCAAAGATTTGGCTGTATTGTATGTCTGGTATAATGTAGACCAGCCTCTTTATAAGAATGTAAAAGAATGTTCAACGACATTTTTTACAAGTATTAGAACGAAATTTAAATCAAAACCAAAAGTGAGTACTACTATTTGTTTCATTGATTAATTATCTTTTCGATTATTTATGATATTTTATTATATTAAAGTAACTACTTTGTAATTTAAGCTAGTAGATCAAGTATTTAGAGATAGTAATCTGAGAAGAATTACAACAAATTATCCTCTACATAGAAATCTGAACTTTATTATCTCAGTTATGTCTACTTAAATGAATTTTTACAACTCAATTATTATTAATAATCGCTGAGCAAAATATTTTATGAACAATTATGTTGTTTGCATTCTAAACTGATAAGCCACAAAAATGCAATTATGGAATTATTAGTGATATTTATAAAAACTTCTTGTACAAAAAATGATATTCCTATTTTATTAACAAGATATGTTTTTTACATTTCAAAAATATCGATTTGAATAATACGGCTTTGATATTTTGGATACTGTTTTTGCTCTCATGAAAAAATGCTAAAATTAAAATTACAACTTTTGGAAAAAATTTTTCACTAATTTTTTTTAAATAACAGTTATACGTTTTAGATTTTAGTTTATAGTTGTTATCGAAGTGTACATAATGCTCATTATGTCCTGTTGGTTCATTGTGAGCACCTCACACCGTATTGTCTTAATTCGGTTTACCCAACTAAATGTTTTCACCGAAATGTTAATACAATATACCAAGCATAAAGTCACCTCTATAGATGACCAATGAGTCCTGTCTTTCTGGCCAAATTAAGTATCTCTCTGGGTTTTAGGATTTTAATATCTTCTTTTTCAGGAAAAAGTTTACTCAAGTAGTTTGATCTTAATGTGGACAAGGCTTCAAATTCGCACATGATGTGAAATGATTCTTCCTCTTCTACTACACACTTCCTGCATAATGGTGATTCCGATACCCCCATTGCGTTAAGATGTTTAAGCAGGTGACCATGTCCTGTCAGTAGACCAGTCAGGGTGCTTATTTGATGTCTAGTCATGCTATTAAGATCACCCAACAGTAGACCAGGGGTCTTGATAAACATTTTAGATTGTCTAAGTACTACCAAGTACTTCCAGATTTTCCTGTGTTGTTCTCTGCACCAATTCTTGGGTAGCACTTTGAGCGATTGCTCAGTGAGTCCTACCACTGGTTCTGGTCCAACATAGGTGTTCTCTGCTCTTTTCCTGGCTAGAAAGTCAGCATTTTCATTTTCAGTGACACCGTTGCGTCTTGGTACCTACGCTAGTGTAACTTTGTTGAACCTCTATAGTGTTTCTAAAGTTTCCCTGCATTCGAACACAAGCTTTGAATTCACCTGATCATTACAGAGTGCTTTCAGAGCTGCTTGACTGTCACTTAAGATAGTTATCTTTCTATTTTTTTTATTTTAGTTCACTATCTAAAATAATAACTAAGTAATTTACTTCCGATTTGTCCATTTATAGTAAGAAGGTCAAGACTGTCTAGCTCTGTTCTCCTTCTAGTGAACATAATGACCTCTACTTTATTTGGATTAACAGATAGATCATACTTACTGCATTATATATGTATAGTGTTTAGTCTTTGTTGTGCTAAGTCTATAATAGTGTCTGGGAATTTACCCACCAATGCTATAACTAAGTCATCCGCATAGACTTGTGTATAATAGTTTTTATTTAACTCTTTAATTAGTGAGTCCAATACTAGACACCATAGAAAGGGAGATAAAACCCCTCCTCGTGAGCATCCCTGTTTAACATTCTTGATTACTTTGGTTTCATTGAACTGTCCCATAATGGAGAATTCCTTTAGTATGGTTTCTATCCACTTAGTAATAAGTGGTTCTATTCCATGCTGTAGTGCAGATTCACACATAGCATCGAAGGGAGTATTGTCGAATGTCCCTTCGATGTCCAGGAATATACCTACTACATACATTTTATTCTCGACAGCTTTCCCTATCTTAGTTGCTAGGTATTGTAGAGCTGCATCAGTAGATTTCCCGTTTGGTACGGATGTTGGTTTTCATGTAAAGAGTGCTCCTTAAGAGGCCCTACCTTAATGTATCTATCAATAAGTTTCTTCATAGTCTTAAGAAGAAAAGAAGTAAGACTATTGCCCCGTAGGATTTTGCTTCATAATAGTTAGTGCGCGTATAAACACAACCCTGACCTTTCGCCAGCTTGCCGGTTGATAACCATAGGCAAGGCATGATCTAAATATTTTGCAGAGATAGGGGACGATTATCTCTAACTCTTCTTGCAGAAGTGCAGGGAAAATTTCGTCACGACCTGCAGCTTTAAAACTGCCAAAGGCTTTTATTGTCCATCTTATTCCACTTGGGGTTATCACTTTCCTGGTTAATTTCCAATCAGTATAGGTCACATATTTGTCCTGTGAATCATGTTGTTAATTCCAGAGTCAGGAAAATGTGTGTTCATCAAATGTGATAATGTTTCATTATCGTTATCGGTGAACTTGCCGTCTGGCAGTAGTATTGCCTCGACAGTTTTGTTTGGTCCATTCCTAAGTGATCGCAGAAGTCTAGTTGCTATAGGAAGTTGTTGTATATCCCCATGGAACTTCTTCTAGCTTTCTCTTTTGGACTTTTACAAAGCAGATTTGTAGTTCCTTTGGGCGTCCTTATAGGATTCCCAGTATTATTCCAAACCTGATTTCATTGCTTTATTTAACATCTTACGTGAACTCTTTATTAATTTAGATAGGTTAGCATTCCACCAAGCTACACATTGTCTTGTACCTTTCTTTTCTATTAAAGGACAGTTTTCTTTGTAAACCGAGACAATGGATTCTTGTAGTATATTTACAGCCCTTTCAGTACTCTATCTCGGCCCTAATCTAAACTGTAGGTTATTTACGTTACGAGAAAGATCTGCCTTGTAATTGTCCCAGTTTGTTCTTTTTGGGTTCCTATTGTCTCTACTTTGTTAATTTCCAAAGTGAATCGTAAATGCCAATGATCAGAAAGAGAAGATTCGGAGGAGACTTTCCACCCTTTTATCTTTTGAAGTAACCCTTTTGAACAAACTGTCAGATCAATGAATTACTGCCTGTTCCTGATTACAAAAATAGGTTCACTACCTCTGTTCAGTATACTGAGGTCTGTAGTCAGTAATAGATCCATTATTACCTATCCTCTTTAGTTTATGTTACTGTGTCCCCAAATAGTGTGATCAGCATTAGCATGATCATCATTTTTGCAATTATTAAAGAGTATAGTTCGGTCCCTACCAGGGTCTGTGACCTCATATGGTATCCAAGAACTATTATAATATTCTTACCATCACTTAGATGATAGTCAAGTCTGCATTTGATAAATTAAGTATCAAGCTGGCTTTAACTTTATAATTAACCAAAATACAAGTTCTTAGTTTGTCTGCTAGTTTGTAAAACAGTTTAAAATTCCTTAGATTTTATCTGGTCACCATTAATCCATGGTTCCTGAATAAGTGCTATATGTAAGGGTGTTGTATGCCTCTCAGTTAGGGTCCTTAGTAATACACTACTGGCCCCCTTACTGTGATGCAGATTTATTTGCGTGAATTGAATTTTATTGTCAGCCATTCAGAGAACTTATGTTGACGCTTGAGAAGGACTTTGTACTGAGTATGATACAGGTGTCTGGAATAGTCCCTGTATCACACAACCCTCCCCGTGGGCGGTGTCCCCCCGCCATCCACAGGTGGCGACCGTTCCTTGGGTCCGCTCTCCACTTTTTTTTTTGGATCCATGGAAAGGTTTCCCTCAGATGTGGTCGTTGTTGAGGATGGCGATTTTCTGGGTCCCTTTCAATAATTTATATTTTTACATTTAATAGAAAATATTAACTATTTTTAAATTTTCAATAAAATGTGTAATGTTGCTGAATTATTACTAGTTTTTTAATAAATTTTATCAGTTAGTGGTTTGTGCATTAAGTGTAAAGTATTTCTTGATAGTTGTGTGGGTGATAACCTCCACCAGTCAACCGGTTCGATATCTGTCATCATATTGTCATCAGATGACCGTACATTGTGCACCTGTACCAATATTGTTGTATTTCTCTCCCAATGAACTTGTTCAAAGTTGGCAACACCCCCCCCCCCATCGTTATCACTGCAGGCTACTATACGATGCCATGATGATTGGACTTCTTCTGAGCTATACTGCCAGGGTGACAAGTTAATTTGTGTGCACATTTTTCTATGGTGAAAACCATGTTTTTTTTCTTAAAGTAAAACGTTCAGTCGATCTGCCGTCAACTTTCGTCAACCAGGCTACTTTGTTTTTTTTTTTTTTAACAAAAACGTCGAGATATGATGGGCTGAGCATTCAGTTGTGGCCTGCGGTAGGCCGTTAAACTTGTTACCGTGTTTCAAAAAATCAATCAATCAACTACAAGTATCCATAAAACCCCCGGTTTGGTGCTCCCTTAATTAATATTGTGTAAACACGTTTTTCTGTTTTCATTCTTTTCGTTTTTTTTTTATCTTTATACATATATATATATATATATATACATACCTATTCAAATAACATATAAATATTGAATGCTTAAAAAATATTCTTATATTATAAATGGACCTTTGTTTTTCTCCTTTTACTCTCCCCTCATTTTATTAACATTTGTTATTTTATTTTTTTAAATCAAAACATAGTAGCTCCTTCAATGAGAACTATTCGCGCTTGGCTCGGCTACTAGATCACTGTTCAGTGTTCCCCTGGGCAGCGTGTAAATAGTAGGCCTTCTGGTTTGACTAAAACCTTTCAAATTTAAAAAAATCTAATATAGCTATTTTGTAGAGTATATTTTAAGAAAAATTTTGGTAATAAAATATCTTATTAATAGTTAATAATCTGTATTATTTTAAAGTTTGTGAAAATTTGAATTTTTATGTGTTTTTTACGATATTTAACATTGAAATACGTGTTGAGTCAAGGACAGAAGAAAAGTAGGATAAGTAATTTTATTTTTATAGAGATAAAACTACTTATTAAATAATAGTTATTGTTCGTGTATTTATTTGAACTAAAGCCGATAACTTAGGCGATGTAACAACAAGTTGAAGTTTTTTATTATTGTTAATGCTGGATTTAATTTGTTTTAAAGCAAATTTATTATTTACAGAATGATTGAAAAGGGTATTAACTTATTTTTAATTTTCTGAATGTAATGAATTTATTTTGTTAAATTATTTTTTGGAAACACGTAAAATTAAAATAACGATCTTTAACAAAAAATTGACCATCACTTAACATTTTTATAGTCTCGATGAATTCATTCTTTTCAGAACTATTAAAACTCACTGAGTATCTTGAAATAATAAATAGTGCAACATTATTACATAAAAATTCATTTGATAAAATTAAATAAGAAATCTTTAACATTTTTATTACGGTTACAGTGGAAGATACTAAATTGCTTTTTACCTATTTGCGCAAAAAAACAGAGTGTTGAAGAAGTCCAAGATAATTGGCCGTCATTTATTATTCATAGACCATAACGAAGAAGTATATACTAAGAAGAAATGATAAAAAGGTGATAACATTTTTTCACTGGACTATTATAATATTATTACAGTCGATAAAATATAATTTCTATAATTCTATTGAAAATACAATTTAATTATAAAATGAACAACCCGAACATATCGACTATTTATTGGTTAATTAGCGTAATCTTAATTTTTATCAGCAAATTTTGTTTCTTTAAAACATGAATGTAATTTATAGTTTCTTTAAATCAATCAAATCTGAATATTTTTGATAAAATTTCGCTTACGTAAATTACCAAGCATATAGTTGATATAATTAATTTATGTACAAGAATATTATATTATGTTATAATATATATAATTATATTATTCTTTTTTTTTATTTTATAATATTTTCATATTTTGTATACATGTTAAAATATTCAAACTGCCAAAAAAAAAAATGTATTTTATCCTTATCCTCAAATTCTATGTAAATGTAATGATGAATTTAATAACCTTGGAAATATATTATTAATAGCTTAAAAGTAAATTTTATAATAGAATTTAAAATATATTACACATGACGATACCCAAAACTCTGTAACATAAAAATAAATATGATTAATAAAATTATTATTACATACTGTCAATGTTCCTATTCCTATACAAATCATGTGTACTCTCAGCATATTAATTTAATAACTTAAAAGTAAACTAACCAACTGCTTTATTTTTAAGTGATATATTTATATATTAAGTAACAAAATAATCCATACATCTGATAAAATAAAATAAATTTACTTTTTATTATATTGTGAGTAAGCATATATTTTAATTTCTACTTTACATATTACACGGCAATGGTCTACTATGAAATCATATGTTTCACTTAGTCGAACGTTATTACTATGATATTGAAATAATACATTTTATTTAAACATAAACCTAATACTCCAATCAATATAACCAAAATTTAAAAACAAGGAAATAAATAGTTTTCAGTTTATTTTATTGTAAATATACTTTGTATAAAGTTATTTGTTTAGCCACAAACAATAATTTCTATAGTATCATAAATAAGTGCTTTTAACCATACGCCATAGAACCTCGTATTATGTACAGACTACACCTAAAAGTGAACTGCGGTTATAGAATACCATCATCATAATATAATTTTATGTCATGGTTATTTTTATGATTCATCTTTGCGCATGAAATATCCCAAATTACATGTATGACTTTCATTAGTTTTAAAGACGATAAAGCTTTAAAAACTATACTAAAAAATAAATTAATTGATTTTATAGAAGATATATTATTAAACGGTAATGTTTATATTATAAAGTATATTAGTTGGGATAGGTTCAGTAGCGGTTCAGGGCACGGTACCTTTTCATTTTTCATTCAACTATTTATTTAAACAATTATTGTTAAAAAAATTATTATAAAAATGGATTTGTATAACTCTATCAAGCCTTAGATAAACTTAAAAAAAGTATCCAAATTTTTACTTACATTTATTGAAAGTTTTTAGTGCATACAATGTAAAAGGGAATTTGTATAGTGATTGAAGTATTATACTTGTGGTCAAATTTTCATTTTTGTTTGATTTAAAAAGCTACAATATGTAGAAAAATAATTTTTGTTTTAGCCCCTTCAGGAATAAAAAACTTAATTTTTAATTTTTTTTAATTGGGAATCACTAATTTAGTTTGATCATACGATAGAAAAAAATTCAAAACTTTTGTTCTTATAATTTTTTTTATTGAATTATATGATTTAAGTTATATACTTAAGCATTATATTATAATTATGTAAATGAATATTTACTTATAGTATTAGAAGTCAAATTTTACTTTTAAGCTAAAATGAAAATTCTAGATTTATTTTTAAATATATTTTTGATTTATTTTATGTTTTTATTTTTTTTGGCCTTGGTAAAACATGCTTTATTATAAATTTTGTGAGTCAATCTGTTAATGTCCTTAGGTCATGGCTACAATTTTTGAGTGATATTCTTGTATTATCTATGAGTAGCACAACTTCTTACAGTAATTATAAGCTATACCTGAGAAATTATTTTATAATAATTACACCTAATTTTCAAAATGTAATAGTCATTGTAAGATGAATTCTCGTAAATCAAGAAACTCATCGTAACGATGATTTATTGACTAATCAATTTAAATTTATTTCATTAAATATCATAATTTTTTAGGAACAATCACTTTGGATTTTCGTAAACTTAATAAATTATCACATCTTTTTAAAAAGATTTTTAATACATAAAATAAACATTTTCAAAGTTAATTTGAAATTTAGAATTTTTTTTTCAATCCAATCTCAAAATCTTCCACTAAGGGTATAAAAATGTAATAATTTTTATAATTCCCTTTTATTTATTTACTTAGATAAAACAATTAAAAAAAAACAATAACTGTTCATAATAGACAACGATAAAATTTCACACATCGACATATTTTGGAATTTTACAAAATCAATATCGTTTTAATAACAAGTTTGTTATTCCAAAACCACAAGTTATTTACCATTAAAACAGAAAAAGTAACTCATTGTTTTTTTAAGGTTTAAAATGCTAACTGCTAATATCGATTTCCATATAATTTCAATATTTTGTTCAGCACTAACACTATTATTAAAACAAGCTGAAAGGAATTTGTTTTGTTAATGACAAATGTTTTTTGTCGATTATCCTTTAATATAAAACATTTTTTAAAGTATTAAAAAATTTTTACCAAGTATTTAAGTATTTTTGATGTATGTAAATTATAATATAATATATATTTCAAGTATTTAAATATTTTTCACAGCCTACTTTTTTTTCAAAGTATTAAAACATATTTGGAATACTTAAATAATTATAATTAAATAATTAAATAATTGAAGGGTCGGCGGGAATAACGTGCTATGTAACAATTTGTAAATTGTTCAGTATCAAGTTAAAACAAAATTACTTATGTTATTTCGTTTAAATATTATTTGGACTGCACGTAGCACGTTCTTCCAACTTTAAACATAATCAAATATCTAATTCTATAAATATATTGAGATAGACTCATAGCAAGTTATTCCGCAAAAAAATGAAATCCAGGACAATGTTGATTTGGCGTTATTTTCATTTGCTAAATCTGGAGAAACTTAGGATACTAGTCCCTTCTAATTAAAGAACTTAAAAATTAAAAAAAAATGTTTTTTTAACTACATAAATACATTGATCAAAAGTGAAGAAAATAAAAGTTTCAAACATTTTTTGTTATTTGTTATTTTCTACAGATTTTTATAATTCATTCATAGGTTTTCTGTAATTATATCGATAACACTTATAGATTTTATAATTATTAAAAAAAGCTTACTGAATGAATGATCACACACGACTACAATATGACTATTATATTTTTACAACCTTCTACAAATAATTTTGTTGACCTATAATTTTTTTAATTAAATTAATTTCAGTGATGATTATGATCAGAATAGATTATTATATTGTTATTAATGAGAAATGTTATAATTATTGGGTTGAAAAGTTTTTTCTTTGATTGTTTTTTTTTTTGTTGATTTAATTTTAGTTAAAATTTCTCAATTATGAATATTTAAAAATTAGTCAATTATTTCTATATATTCAATATCATTATCTTTAACAATAAGCAATAATTTTTATTTCTACAGTATATTCAATAAAAACATATTTGGTTATTCATTGAAAATTAAAAATTTTATGTACCTAAAGAATTGGATTTACATAAAATATATATGTAAAATATTACATGCCTTATAACCTTTTTAATTGTGATTATAACATTTAGCTGGTTTTCTGGTAAAACCCTACAACAAGACAGTGTTCTACGGAATAAAGTGCCACTAAATAAATATTCCTTAGCAAGTTGGATGCTGGTAGCATTATAAACAATCATACTAGAGTAGTATCCCTACCGGTTCGCCATCGAACTGATGAGTATGACCAATCAGCAACAGACTTAGAATGTATTATGCTGAATCGGTTTTTAGTGCATATAATATTCTTTGTATTTCTCTCCAGCTTGGTTAAACAACTATATATGTATAAGGAACCGGTATTAAATAATACTTATTATTGATCCTCGACACATATGTGAGAAGTGCCGAACGCTAAATAGTATACTTGCATTATTATTTCATCTTTCGCGTTAGACACTTCTCTTTAACGGACTAACACACAATGGGAGTAAGTAAATAATTTGTATGGTTTTAATTTCAATTTATTTACTAAATACTTTAAGTAGTTTAAATATAACATGTTTTTAATAGTATTAATTATAAGTTAAGCAGGATTAAAAATGAAAACTTGAAAATTCAATCAATTTTTTTTAATTACCACTAAATTAAGATTTTTATTGACATTGAATTTGATATTCAAAATGTTTTATTTATTTAATTTAAGTTCAATTTAACTGAAATATTTATGAACATTTAGTTTTTATAATGATAATGTATTAATTATTATTATAACACAATAGTAAAGCCATAAACTTATTATTAATACATTTATATATCTTTGTTGAAATTATTATACTCAATTAAGTTCTAGTAAGGTTATTTGAATAAAATTTTTCTTTAAATTTTACACAACATAGTGTTGTAATATCTAAATATTTTAGAATTGGAAGGAATAGTAAATTTTGTAGATAGACTGAATCATTTGGAATATTGGAACCATAACTCAACTTATTATAATTTTATTAAAAGGTATCTAATTCAGCTAAATATACAATCCTTTTTGCGTATAAAAAAAGTTTTTGCTAAAGAATTTAACAACAAATGTTTTCTGATTGGTTTGAAAAATTTTCTGAAAGAGAAAGAAAATCGAAAAGTATGTGACAATGGAATATAAATTTTATGTTTATTACATACCCGTAATATTATTTATATTGTTTTACTTTTTATTGATAAGTTTATATTTTTTATCAACATTTTGTTTTATCTAAAAATCCAAGATTAAAAAATGATCTCGTAGTAGTATAATCTATTAAAATTGTATAACTAAATATTGTGTAAATATTGTTCATTAATAAGGAAATGAGTTAATTGTTATAGACAATGAGAATTTAATTTAGTTTTCTTTCCTACTGTACACACCTTATAATAAAAGCTATAATAACTTTAGGAATTATTCAATTTCTGTTTAATGAGATATATTAGAATTGAAGAGATGCATTTACGATGGTTGTGGTCCTTGGAGTCTGGATTCTCGTTAGACATCAATATTTTTATACTATCTAATATGTAGGGTAAGAAACTGACACGTATTTCAAGTAAATTTTATTCTATAGTAACTCCCAAAGAAAATTTATAAAAATCTATTACTGAAAGAAGATTATGAGATTGAAAACTATGCAATATATTATATCCATAACATATTTAGTTTGACACAGAGATATATTTAACGTAGTCAGTGTTGTGTGCATATGAATTAACTGATAGATTATTGCTGCATGTTAATGACGTATCTTTTCCTTAATTTATACACATGATTTTATAAAGATTATGAAAAAATATTGTGAAAGTAAATTTAATGAATATTATTTTTTTTTTGTGTGTGTGATTATTAGTGTAGCGAATATCATAACTGTCTAGATTAGTGTTCTTTTATTAACTGAATTTTTAGACGATATATGTAAAATTTTTTATTTAAATACCTTCATGATGATAATTAGCTGCTAAGCAACTTGGATATTTTTGAGGGTGTTTTTAAAATAATTTTTTTAATATACATACATATATATATATATATATATATATATATGATGATGTTGAATTCTAATCACAATAGTTTATACAGAAAAACTGAAATATTAAATTCATTTGTTAAATGGTGATAAACTGGTTAATTGTCACGTGTTTACAAATAAATGCGGAAAGAATTTAGTAAATCGATTTTCAACTTATTGAATTATTGAGATATGGTTTTTCCAAAATAACATTAAGACGAAAGGATGAAGAACTTCCGTCATAATCGTGTACTGTAATTAGAATGTTCGGTCCCAATCCAAGGTAAACACAAATTACACTATTTCAATTTCAAGTCGGTAGTCGTAAATAGTAACTAGTAGGCGTATTTAATTAGTTCAGCGCACTGATAACGAGAATAAGAGCTGTGCCAAAAAAAGTTTTTTTCTTTGAACATTTTGTTGATTGACAAACATCTGACAAAATAAATAATAATATGACAATATTAAAATAATGTTACACCTGACGAAACGTTTTTGATGGCCGACATTCGTCAAAGGTCACTTGTAAATCAATTTCGAAAATCTAATTGCGGTAATATTAACAGCGACATTCCATGAGACATAAAAATTAATCATAGTGACGTTTTTAAATCTATAAACAGCTATTATGTACTGTTTACAGTATGTTTTGGGTAATCAAAAAACTATTATATTATTATTATATTATTTTATTAAACATAATACCTCTATAGCCAGTCGCTTAACGTGTTATTCAGTTTTTAAATAAAACTGTTTTTTAAATGGAATTCCAGGATAATTATTTTATATGTAAATATTATTGACTATTTATATCTATACTCCAAGGCCAAGGTTATTAGACTACTTCAGTTTTTACCCTTGTAGAGAAGTATCATCCGCAATAAATATATTTTTACTGGGATCTTAAAAGACATATGGCATAAAAAATACATTTTTTTGGTACCATTTTCACCTATAATTAGTTATTATAGATTTCTAAAACTTAGAATTAAATTTGCATTACCATTTTAAGTAAATAAGATTTTTGTAGAAAAAATTAGATATGACTGTTGTTGTTAGGATCAAAGAAAACAAATTAATATAAATATGCGAAAGAAATTAACACCTATATAAACATTTATTCTTATAGAACTTGTTTAATTTTTCAATAATTAATGGCAATTACATGTAATATGAAATAAATAATTTTTCTCCATGAGAGTATTTTACTAATACAATCATGTAGGAAGTATTTATGCGTAGCTTAATATCATGAATACCCACTTACAAAATATATATTTATTATAGAAACTAATATTATAAGTCTATTTTTTATTGTTGTGTTTCATTTATTTATCATGTTTTATTTTATATTTTTGTCAAAGTTGTATAATTTTTTAATATACAAGTTAGTTTTTTATTATTTATCAAGAATTAGTTAAATAATGTCAGTCTTGAACATTATGTTGTGTAATAAAACCTACTCATTTATTTGGATTTCAACTGACCCAGTAGAATGAAACGACTATGATATATTAACAAAATTCTGTACACTAAAAACAGGAAAGGTCAGTTGTTTATCCTCATAATATATACAATTGAATCTTCATAAAATGATGAATTTATAAGTAGTGAAGGAATAAACATCGGGTTTTCAATTTACATTATACATTTTAAATAAACAATTTTACTTAATTTATTAATAAATAATTTTATTATTGTTTTAAATTAACAAAGAGAAAGGAAATCATGTTAAATGTTTTATTAACTTAATTAAAATTGACTATTAAATATCTTAATACAGATTAAACGGTGTTTTACAAAGCCAACAAAACTTTAAAAAGAGAAACTCCAATAAAATATAAAAAAATATATGATGATTTATTTTAAAATATCAATGTAGAATAAATTTATAGTTGTTATCCATTGCAATACGTTATTTAATTATTTTAAACAAAGTTTTTATGATCAATTCTAAAATAAAAATATGAATGATTCCTCTATTTACAAAAGAATGCTTTTTTTTATGTAATTATAATCTAATACTTCAAGTAAAAGCAAAGTTGCGAAAAAAAAAAATTTAACACAAGTGACTTTTGCAATTAGATAGCTCAACTATAGTTAAACGAGTTTTCTTATGATCACGTAATAATTATAGACTTATTTAATAATTGTCGTCTGAACTTGAAAAAAAAACTTAAAATCAGTATTTTATTATATGTATCAATATAATTTATTTATTTGTAATATATTTTTAGGTAACCATTGTGACAGGATTGGCATTCATATTTGCCACAGTTCTCTGTGATGCATTTAAATTTTCCGGACTTGATCCATTGTATAATCATGCACGACAAGTAAATAATAAACATACTGTTAATTATTTTTAAATAAAATTTAATGTTCACAATCTTTTTCGATAGTATAATGGACTACAAAACTACAATATACCACCCAGTCCTCAGCCTTGCTACAATGGATTCCATCATGGAGCATATCAAAAAACATTTCCACAATTTGGTCCGTTTCCCGGTTATCAAAGTCCAACAGCCTACTCTGTTCAAAGACCTTTTTTTGGTCAAGCTTCTCCTTATCCACAATCTTCTTATCGATTCGATAGACCTAATCCTTTTGGATTTGCATCTTTCCCGACACCCATTGAAAATCAGTACACTGGTAAAATTACATTCAACAATATTCCAGGAAAAATTTTCCAAGAACATCAATTTAATGTACATCATGGATCTAAATTACCTTCTGCAAATTTGCCCGTCGACCATAACATTAAGCAATATAAGCCAAAAGAAACCGTTTTAAATCATCCAGTTATTCCTTTCGAATCATTATTTAAAAATTGCCCTAAACCTGCAGTTGTAGGCTTCATACCCATTGGATTTACAGGACAACATGGAATCCCTCAAATTCAGGTGTGTTTATTATATTTAAAATATTTTTTCTCTTAAAAACATTCCTAGATAATAATTATTCTACAATAATCATCAATACTATAACATGTTTACATACACGAAAATATTTCTAAATATAAATTTTTCATAATAAATCATTTTTTTTTATAACATATAATTGGTATAAAAAAGAGAAAATTATTTATAAACTAATCATCTATTATAATTCTAATTCCTATACAAATTTAAACTAACAGTGTCATTCTTTAGAAATATATATATTTATACTTAAATAGGTATCTCTCTATATAGACAAATGAAATAAGTATAGTATACTTAGTATATTGTAGTCCAACTAAATATCTTCTTAATTTTAGTTTAAATAATTATAACCTTGAACCTAATGTATATTATAACTCGTTTACTTAAATTATGAATCTGTCAGAGATCATTGTAAAAATAATTTCACAAACACTAATAGAGATATCACATTTTGTATTATTCAACACAAAACAAAGTTATCAAACATAGAAAATCATTTTTACTATTGTAATTACATTTTAGTTCAAAAAAATTTTTACTTCACGTATGTGTTTAATTTACTACTCGCCAACATTTAAATTAAACTACCATGCTATTGTTATTTGAATAACGGGTTATTTCTTGATTAAATTATCTAAGTGAGTACATACATTTTAATAAAAATACATTTATTATTGTCAACATTAATTAATTGGCAGCTATATACTTTTTATTATTGATATTATTGTAACATTTTTTCTCATTGTTAAATAACGAGTAATAAATGAATTCTCAAATCAGTTTTAAGTAATGAATAATGTTTTTTTTTAAATATGAACATTTTTTTCAGTCTTTTTACCAGACATCTCTTGCAGACAAGGCTACACATACTTCAAGTCACCCAATAGTAGTCAATCAAGATATTGGTGATAAGTATAACACGGGTATTATCCCTGTTCCAGCTAGTTTAGGAGAAACAGAAACGCCTCAATCTGTTTTAACAAATAATCCATCTTTGGGAGTATCTACTGTGCAATCAAAACCTATCGAAAGTGATTTAGCACAGAAGTTAGAACCAACTAACAGTTCACCGCCGCAAGAGGAGGTCAATTCAATCACAACCGATCCTACTTCTGATGCTTTGAATTACAATGAAGTACCAGCGGCTATTGACACCGCACAAGATTCTAAACAAAACGAAGATCAATCTAACGTTGCTACTAATGAAGAGTCCAATGAACCCAATTCAGTTCATGATGATGTAGAAAGTACAACTTCAGTTAAACAAGATAATACCTCAGAATCTTTTAAAGAAGATTCACCAGTTACAGTTGAAGATGTTAAAGAAACTGTAACTGAGAATAACAATTTGGTTACCGATATTACAGAAATTGTCAATCAAGACGATTCTAACAAATTGGTTACCGATATTCCAGCTATTGTCAATCAAGATGATTCTAATAATTTGGTTACAGATATTCCATCTAATTCCAATCAAGACGATTCTAACAATGGCAATAACAATAATGAAGAAAATGTTGAGAATGTTGAGAATAGTAGTCAAATTACAAGTGATAACCAAAATCAAGTTCCAACGGAAAATAACAGTGACGTTCAAAACGATAGCAACAATGAAAATTCAAGTGATCAACCCAACCCAACCAATGACTTATCCCAACCAACACCAACAGAAGTATCTGAAAATGATAAACCAGCCGATACTGGGATTGTAGAACAAAATCCAGTAAATAGTGGTAATTATGAATTAACATAAAACTTTAGTATTTTAAAATTAAATAAATATAAATATATTTATTAATAATTTNAATTATGAATTAACATAAAACTTTAGTATTTTAAAATTAAATAAATATAAATATATTTATTAATAATTTATTTGTAATAATTTTATAATTTTCTCTCATTGGAGAGGGTGTAGCACGAGAAAAAATAATTTCCCCAACTAATTTACAATTATTGTAGATCACTTTTTCGAATATCACTTTTTGTCCACTCAGCTTTAATTCATATATTCTATGCCGTTATATTGTTTGAATATTTATTCTATAGTTATAGCAATTAAGTTAATTTATTAACAACGCCTAGATATATTTGTTATTAAGACCTTATAAAATTATTATATACTATGATGATTTAAAAGTATTTAACTTGAATTTTATTCATTAATATTATAATTTTTAAGGTAATTAAGTTGAGTTAAAGATAAAAAACAAACATATATTCTATATTATCATAACAAGTAAGCACATAATTATTACATTCTTAATAATTTAATAAATAAATCGTAATTTTATAATTTAATATATCAGATTAAAATAATTTGTAAGTCAGTGTTCTTCATTCTTACAATAATGCCAAAGTTTAAGAATAATAATTCACAATAAAACTTACCATTACCAATTATAGATTTTATAGATTAAAATATGAGGGTGTAACGTGGACACTATGGCGCACTCTGATTTTTCAAAAACCTACAACTGTTTACTTTAAAATCTATAAATTCATAATTACATTAAATTTTAATACATTTTTTTTAGATGTTACATCATTACAAAATGTATTAAACGCACCTATTGTAACTGCCTCAGACCCTAATTTGTTCAGTGAAACAGACTATTCGTTAGACGTTAGACTAAATAATCAAGGTGTTCAACAACCATTATACATTTATGAACCAGTGAGCTTGATTGGATCAAACTTAAATACATTTAGCAATCTTGGGAGTACTGCTCAACCATCTGTAGAAGTTTTAAATAACGGTGAAAAATCAGATGTAGCTAAAATCGATGCTTCAGTTTCAAGAAATGGTGTAACTACTGAAAATACTGTGATATTAGGGTCTAGTACTAGTACACCATTAGATAGAAGTAATAATCCTGAAAATAAACAAGAGATTAAATCTAATGCTGGTGTCAAAGCACAGTTACCAAAGAAAAGTAACACAATTCAAATAGTTCAAGAAGGCCCTGTGTTTTCAGGACAATTTCCTTCTCTGTAAGTAAAATTCTTGCACGGTCATTATTTTTAGTTCTAACATAAGATTTACATTTATTTATTCTTTTATTATTACTATATTTATCATTAACGTTCTTTCTGAAAAGCTATGCTTATGATAAGGTGACCAAAAAACCTACATAGCCCAACATAACGTTATCTAATAAACTAATTCGATTTATTGTCCGTAACATCGTCATTACCATANCACCGACACCAACGTACTAAGACACGACGCGATTTTGACTGAACTAAATAGGCCGTTTTCTTAGATTTAGTACTTAATAAGATACTTGAAATCGATAAATTTCAATCACATTACATAACAGTGTAATAATTAATTTTATCAAAAAAAATTTGTTTTATTTTAAATTAAATAGTTAAATAATTATTTAATTTAAATGATAATCGAAAATTTTAAAAGATTAATTTCATTAAAAATATAATTGTGATCGATAATAAACTAATTCGATTTATTGTCCGTAACATCGTCATTACCATAGTCTTAATCCCAACTACATGGGGTCGACTCTGCTTAAAACGATTTGACGGAATTTTATACCGGCTATCGACCTGACGTAACCTCATTATGGCTGAGGAAACAAGTATGGGGCAAGGGGTGTGTCACTGTTAAAATTTCCGCGTGGTCACCCATCCAGGAACCAACAGCAAACAACATAGCTAAATATTAGTGTTAATGCGACGACTGAATGATGTATTGCGCTACATTACGCCCCCATATTTACAATCAGTATCAAAATATAAAATATCTTAGTTACACTTAAATTTATTCCGAAATTAAGTTATATGTACATTTATTTCGGTACTACGTATTAAATGTTTTTATTCGTAAATATCAGCTGATTTTTAAACTAAAAATAACTCTAAAATAGTAAAGTATATTTTTTACACAGAAATTGATATTTTAGGTACGATCCTTCAAGCGATTCACAGCTTGATAGTTTTAAATTCTTTGACCATCCATCCATTAAGGCATATGCAGGTCAAGCGTCGATGAACTCTTACTCACCGGAAACAGCATTCACTAACTTTGACGCTTTATTTAAACAAGGATACTTCATTGAAGGATCCCCGTCCTTGACTCCAGAAGCGAATACAGCCAATATTTTTGGTATTATGTCGGGCACTCCTATGTCCATTGCATCAAAAAGTCATCCATTACATTCACAAGTGTTTAAATACTCACCATCTCACGTGCCATACCCAGGATTGGATGTAAAAAGTTCTAAACAAGGACCAAGGATCGTCGATTTTACTCCTCTTGCTGAACCAATTGTAAATGTTAAATCATCGCCTAGTGTTACCACAAGTGCCAGCCCTACTACTGTGCCAAAAACTGTCAAGGCTTAAAATTTTCCAATATCTAAAATCTTTGACTTTCCTTTATAAAAATACTTTGCATAATTCTGATTGTAAATTTTTTTTCTTACTGTCCTCTTTGTATAATGTACAAAATAATCAATCTATTTTTATTAAAAACTGTAACAATGATTTAAATTATATACTCGTGTTTTGTACTCTAAATATAATTTTTATAATTTTTTAAAAATAGAACATTTTTTGTACCATACATAAAAAATTAATTTTTATTTCAATTTCATTGATGATAATTTATGGTACAATAATTTTATTTAAATTAAACATGTTCGGTATATTAGTATACACAAAAAAATCTGAGTTCCAAGGTCAAGAAAGTCATTAAGTAATATTTACGATCTAAACTTTAAGGAGCATATTTTTAGTTAATTATTATGAGAACGAGCTATCAAAATAATATGCTTAAGATTAGTTTAATAAAAGCTTATTTATATAGATCAACAATTCATTTGATTGTCAATTAAATTATTAAATTTTATTTAATTGTATTTTTCGTTGACTATAAAATAAAAAGTATGTTTGTACTTATAAATTAATTACATAAGATTACAATTTTTGTTAGGTACAATTGCTAAATTTAAAAAAATCAGTATAATCTAGCAAAAATAAACTGAAAGTGTTCAATAAAAATCCACTAATTTATAATCCTATAATAAAACAAAGATTAATTTATACTATAATTTTTATGCTAATTTATTTGCACATTAATTTCAAGAAGTTTCAAATCTACTAAAGTTATAAAAATTTTGTTATCAATGATTACCAATAACCAGGTAAAATATTATTGAATTTTGGTAAAGTTAGTAACTCATTATTACGGCGTAACATATACAACTCAATAAACAAATAAGATGTAAATAACTGCAGCAAATGTTGTTTGATAGGGACAAGTAGGACAACTGTAGAGAAAGATAATTTTTAAATGTTATGATATTTTAAAACAAACTATTGAATTTTTATTTGATAATCGATAATACATAACTAAATTGTTTTTCTTTCAAGTTTAATAATGATGGATATTCTTTTATAAATATTAAGATTACAAACGTATAATAATCAAATAATGCAACTTAAATTCAGTGGCGATTACTTTTATACAAATCACCTGGCAAATTTTACGTATAGAATGTACTTAAAATGTCTATTTATGAATAATAGATCATTGGCTTGTATCCAAAAGTTGATAAATTACAAAAATAGGATTTTGCGTTTAATATTGATAATATGATATGTTTAAAAAAAATGTGTTATCTGACATATATCAAAAAATGAAATACATGTTAAGAAACGTCAATGTGACACGATTAAAATTTAACATTTGTTTTTGCTTTAATAATAAGTTGTCAAAATTGACTCATTAGATTTTGTAAAAAAATTATTTTACTAGAAGTTTAGAACAACTCCAAAAAATTTATTTATTGGGTTTTGATAAAACAAAACGTTTGATCGATTGTGTATTTAGGGTGATCAAGGGGAGCTGCTATTGCTCCAGGTGCAACTTTTAAGCGGTATATCTCATAAATAAATTTCTTTATTTTTTCATGGCAAAACTAGGTCTTACTACAAACTGAAATTTTCAGATTTATATAAATATTTTACAAGTCATGCTTGATTAAATAAATTTAAGTAACTAGTTTGCTGATGACGGGAAAAAAATTCATTTTTTTTTTTATTATTCTTAAACTAATCAAACATATTTAATTAAATAAAAATACAATAATCATTTAAATTTATTTTTTTGTAAATATATTTTGTATATTATTTTTAAACAATAATTGAATTATCTATAGTAATTCTTCTTGTTTTTAATTAATTTTTTTTACGTTATTATGAAAAAAGACTTTGCATAAAAATATTTTAGGTCGGGTAAGATATCACAAAAATGTTTAGTAAATAGTTAACAAAATGTACACAAATGATCAATCGTAATATTTACAATTTTTAATTTTAATTTTAATTTGTTCAGTTTAAATAATAATTTATAATTTTTTTTCTGGTTCTACGATAATTAGACTAGTAAAACTGGCAACAAGTCAATTAAACATTGTTGAAATACAAAATTGTCAATGTATAATTTTGATTAAGTATACAAAATAATAATACCGTAACAATTTTTTACAAATCAATTGTTTGATTATATTATTGAGCATTTTATTTTAGGCTTGCACATAAATAAATAATTTTACAATCATGCATATTTTGATAGTCAAAACATAACTCTTAAACCTTACATCCTCACTTACTCTAGTATATAACTGTCCCTGTTGTCTTTTAATCATATTATTGCATGTTTGTACATCGTACATTAATTTTAATAGCTAATAGTTAAAACACATGCAATTTGAATTATCAACAAATATCATAAAATATTTAAACAGCATAACCAACTGGTGCAGGTGGAAACTCTTCAATTTTTTTTTCTTCTTTTTTCCCAATTTTTTGGGGAAATAGTGGAGGTGGAGGTACATCAGGAATTTCTCTATTTTCTGGCGTATTATTCTTAATAACGGCACTATTATCTGCCTCTGGCCTTTCTTCGGGCTCGGCTGTGTAAGAGTGAATATACTTTTTAGTTCCAGTAGGATATAAAGAAAACATAGAGTATGATGTATATGGTAACACTAAGAATGGAAGAGGATGCAATACTGGTGAAACAATCGGATCAGCTTGGCTGGGTATGAGTTCTTGGTCGCTGGTAATCAGTGCATTGTATATACGGGGCACGCGAGCCATTTTGACCGCAGCCACTTGTCGCACAGTAGATAACAACAGCATCTGAAGCATGACAACGTATGCTACTTTGGCCAACCACGCAGGTGATAAACTCTAAAACAAAAGGTTATATTTTTAAATCCTGATGAATAGAAACATTTAAAAAAAATCACACCAACGATATTTATTTTTTCCAAAATATTAGTAAACATTTTTTCCGTCTACATTGTACTCAATATATTCCAATATAATTAATATACTACTTTGATATTTCATTTTTCTTTGAAATGATTTACATTATTTAATATTTAAAACTCATAATTAGAAAATTTTAATTTACTGTATTCCTGATTTGGTAAAGAAAAAATCAAATTTAAGGTAATATCATAAAATATAATAATAAAACATAAATTTATTTAAAACATCGTGAGTGGTCTACGCAGTAATCATTTTATAGAACAAAGTTAATGAAACAATATAAATTATAAATTATTTAATTTATGTTAATGTTTATTATTAAGCGATAAGGAAATAAATACATTTTAAAAAATCCAATAAACTAAATATTATGCAAGAATTTAGATTTAATAAGACAGCCATCCAATGTTAATTAAGTGGTGTGACTAAGGGAATACTATAGCGTTTCCGAGCTCATGGATCATAGTCTTCATTTTAAATATATATAGTTTTTACTATGTATTTTTATTTGTAGGAATATGACTATTACAATATTCAGCGAGTATATTAATGAAGAGCGAAGGATGTATGTGAACTTAGCTCCTACAGGACTGTGAGCCTCGTATAATTTTAGTACTACAAGATAACTGAATAAATTAAGTATACTCACAGATTTTTTATATGACCCAACAATGTTGAACCAAGATAATTTATATGAAATCAATTACTCTATTTTTAGTAGATAAATTTAACAAAAGATTCTGTAGATTTTTTCTGTACAACCATATCAATAATAAATATATTACTATCAATATACTAATAATCAACTAAACTGATTATCAATAACAATATTTAATATAAATAGTTAAGTAAATAACAAAAGAAAAATTAAAATTGCTTGTGTAGAAAACTTTTAAGTACAATACAACAGTGAAACTGGTTCCATTAAATCAATAGGATATTTTCCGTGATAGTATTCTTACACTACGAGTTAAAGTTCACGTAGAATAATTTATATTAAATACACACATACACTTACGAACAGCTGTTTTTAATGCACTTATACCTTATAAAATATTAAAACGTAAAATTATTTATTTCTTTAACAATTGTTTACAAAAACACTAAAACTTAAAAATATTACTAGTCCAAAAAACTCACTGACCTTATGATAGTTAATATTTACTCTGTTAGAGACTTTTTAAATAACAAAATATATTTGAACTATTAGAGAATCATGCGTTATGTTTAAATGAGTTGAATCAATGCAAGCGAATAGACCTATGAATTTATTATGCGTAGTGGATTGTATGTTGTAATAGCTGTTTACACTACCTATTTATTACATTAATGACTTCTAACGAAAAATATAATACTGTTATAAGTAATTTTATTGACTTTAAATTATATGATTATCTAAGAATTCCTATGGACTATTAGTCCTAACGAAAAATGACGCGACCTTGCTTTTTTTTTTACTAGTTGTCTTAACTATATGGACATATAAACATATTAAAACAAAACAGGCTTATCATAATTTTACCCACATTTTTGAATAATCATATCCATTTGAAATATAAATACACTTTTTAATCGATAAAAACATTATTTTGACAACAATTCATTTACGGAAGTCAGAAAATCTAAGTAATGCATTTATGCATTTGCCTTGAAACATTGTATTCAGTGTTTTTATATCGAAATCTATAACTCACCGCATTTTTACATGGGTTTTCTCAATTTGCAATGTAATGTTTTGTACATAAACATAAACCTTGGTCTCATTTGGTACAGCAATTGTCTTTAATTATGTTCAAACAAATGCGTTCGGATAGGAAGTTTTAATAAACAATTAGCAGTAGCTAATTGTTAATATCCAATCAGTTAAAAATCTGTCTTATTTATTTTATTGTTTTCAACAAGCTAAAGTATTGTTTAGTTTAAATGTTAATTTATCGCTAAAATTTTCTGTGATCATTTACACGGTTTTGTCAGGTTCGCATGTATTTAAAAGAAATATTTAGAATCAATTAATAAATTTTTGAATAGTTGAAATTTTTTGTAACGCATGAAAAATAAAATATGTTAACTTCAGTATTGCTTAGTCATTAATATGTTAACAAAGTAGAAAGTACCTTTAAATATTGTTTGAAATAATCACAAAGACCCGAAGAATAGAATTCCAGTAAATAAATCAATAAAAAATAATAAATGAAACCATTTGATTGAAAATTAATAATTATTTAACATTTATAAGCGTACCTTAATGAACATATTGTTTTCGGCCTGTTCTGGTTTAGAATACATCGGAAACTGTCCTCCTTTTTGAATACTTTTCCGTATTGAGCGATTTGTTTTTAATATCTATGAACCAGTCTGAAGGCCGACGACTTATTACTTCAGTAGTATAGTTTTTCACTTTCAAGTAGGCAAACTGCACGTAAACTAACTCCACATGCGTAGAAGACTTGTGATCAAAAAGTTCTATTATATTGACTCAATTGGAATAGTTCCCAATCGTTGTATGAGTAGTAAAGGTAATTTAGGAAGAACCTCTGTAATCAGCGTGGGCATCAACGGGTTAGTAATTATCATAATGATAGCATACCAAAAAGCTGAAATTATCCACCAATAGACCATCTTCCAGTGAGATTCTGCAAAATTATAATCAATGTTTATAAATTATAATTCATGTTAAAACCAAATACATTTTAAATATATAATATATATTTTAATATATACATATTATTTGTATGTATAAATGCACAAATAAAAATAATTTCTGGATTAATAAAATTTTATAAAATTAATAATAATAAATCTTTATTATGCTTACAGCATTTTATCAAAATTGAAATATGTAAAGAGTTTATTTTTCATTGAATTATATTTTCTTAAAATTTATTTAAAAATTGACTTAATTGGTATTTAATTAAAATTTTTACATCCATAATAGCATACTTAGATGTTAAAAGGATTAGTAAAATGTGATTCTTAAAAATACAAGACTTATATTTTTAAACATAAGACATTCTACCGAAATTAAATTAATTTAGAAAATAAACGTTGAAAAACTGTGGAAGAATATTTATCAATTTTTTTATATTCGATTGCTCTTATAAATTCTTTGTCGTGGCATTAAAGTCTTTATTGAAAAAATGATTTCAACAAATTTTGCATTATTGTGCTGATAAAATATTTTTATGAACAATAGAACCAAATTTTTTATTAAAATAATTACTGTAAAAAAGGGTAAATAAAACAACCTTATAATATAACTTTAGAGAAAATCTTTGCCTTTTTTGTTCTACTTAACAACTTGGTTTTCAAGATTCTTTGGAACGCAAGACCTTTTGTATGGGCATAATTTGGACACTTCCTACAACAGCCTTGTTCATATTCTCCCTTAAATTTCTATTCATCTACTTTACGGAAATTTATATTACATATACGTTAATATTTTTTTTGAGTTTGAGATAATATTATTTACTCACCTAGTACATAATTATCGTATAGCCTTAACATAAATAATATGTGTATTACATACATTATGTTGAAAGATTCTGAGTGAACGCATTTTTTTTTTTATTGCACTACTATTTTTAAAACTAACTTAGAAGTTACTTTTTATTCGCTACAAATCCGATCGCGGATTTTAGTCAAGTTAATTAACTTCTATATGATTCATAAAACCACAAATAAAAATTAGGTCGGTTTCTCCTAGTCTACCAACCCAATTTTAAGGTAAACGATGATTTTAACAAATATCAAAGAAATTAATTTGCGAGTACTTGAAATTCATTAAAGAATTTGACGAACAAAATATTTTTACGATTAACACAAGCCAAAATACTCAAAAAGGATAAATATTAATTAAAAAAATATTAAAAATGAGTAATATCGCACATGGTTTTGACCCCAATCTACGCGCTGTGGAGTATACATTCTAAGAGCAACGCATTATGTCATCCGACCACTGCGGTTGTAACGTGCGCGACTAGATTGCACCAGACTTAAAGTGTATTAAGCAATTTAAAATATATTTTAGCCCGACCCGATAAAAGTGAAAGACTCCAGCGTATACAAAAAAATCAGAGCCTTGCAGTTCAAGGACATACCCCCTCCATTCCGAATATGTCTAATATAATGAATGAGAATAAGAGTTTAAAAAACACAATGTTCATAAAAGATTCGCAAAAATAATACTTAACATTTTTAACCTATACCTGTATAAAAAATAAAATAAATTAATGAATTTAACTTAATTATATGAAAATAATAAAATTATTTAAATAGATAATAACCTTTGTTAAATATGTGGGATCAATGTTTCAAATGGAGAATTTTTGAATAAAAAAATAAAGGTTATTTATTGAATTTCTTCAAGAACATATTTATAATTATAAAAGTTGTTCTTCGATTTATCTAATGGTCGATATTTATATTTGATACCTTTCTTTTTAAGGATATTTTCAATTCAAACTTGAACATTTTATCACGACTAAATTTCTACGAACTTTATAAATAATAAGTAATATACATTAAAAAAAGTGTAAGTATATTACATGATATGCTCTTTTCATTAATTTCACAAATAGTATAGAGAAGTGGAAATTATCATATAACACCAGAAATTTAATAAAAATATGAACACTTGATTATGTTTAAATAGTATTTAAATTTTTTAAGAATGTTTACATAACATATATATTGAAAATAAAATATATTTTTATATTCTTCTTCTACCCAACTTCCAAAAAGTGTATTTTGCACATTTACATTTTTTAAGCAATGTATATAGACAATTGTAGCCTAATAATATATTTTCCATGTGGTTTATTTGAAGCTATTGGGTTTTATTTTCAAAAAACATTGTTTTGAGAACACATTGCTTATTATTTTACATAAGTAAATGCTTCATTTTAATAATCAAATTAGAACACTATCTATAATTTTTGTATTAAATTTTTATAAAAATTCAAAACTTATGCTAAAATAAGCTAAAGCATTTGGATAAGACTTACTTAAAAAATCGCGCAGCTAAGATGGTTACTACGAAACCAACAATTGTGAAAACAATTACGATGAGTTACACACGAAGACCACTAAGAAACTGACGTTTGTGCTTACAGCGCCGGTCACCAATCTAATATAGACTTAGTACGATGAAGCAATATTGAAGTATAGCTACATTTACAATTTCCATATTTGTTATCACACAAATTTAGTTTCTCAATTAACGCTTCAATAAATTCGTAAATTTATACCTTTCTTAGTTAGATTTTTATCTTAACAATTATTAATTGTTATTAATTTTACCAGAAAATATTCGTTTTACTTTAAGCTGGAGAATAATAATAATGAATAAAGTGCTTTTCTTTTTTTTTTATGGATTTAAATAATTAAATATGCAATTAAAAATTAAGTTTTAATTGC
Organism: Daktulosphaira vitifoliae; assembly: GCF_025091365.1. Classification (NCBI taxonomy): domain Eukaryota; kingdom Metazoa; phylum Arthropoda; class Insecta; order Hemiptera; family Phylloxeridae; genus Daktulosphaira; species Daktulosphaira vitifoliae. The sequence goes on along the minus strand of NW_026099575.1, from coordinate 21,290,248 downwards.
ACTATAGCTTCATTGAAAAATCATGGATCAAATAAAAATAAATAATTCAAGGCTGATTAATGTTTATCTTAAGCATTATAGGACGGTTTTTAATATCGTAATCTTATAACAATTAAAATAAAAAGATCATAGTTTTAAAAATGTATGACTAAAAATTTTGTTTCGTTCAATAATCGTATTTAATATAAGATATTATTCCAATAAGTACAAATTATTATGATGAAATAAAAAAAAAAAGATTATAAACAAAACCATAACATTAAATTATTAATATTTGATACAATTATAATAACATTGTTACATTCAACCATAATAATTTATAAAATACTCTGATTTAAATATTTTCCATACTAAATCTCATACAGTCTTACAATACTTTTAACTGAATTATTAGAATTTGATTTACGTATGCTGAACAGATATTTCTTAAACTAAAATACTATTTAAAGTAGAATAATATTCTTTTATTTTATGTAAAAAAACAGCTATATGGATTGTTTTATGACTTTGTGTCAATGCTTGGGATTACTTTGCAAAATCCAATAGTTGTTATAAATTTTTCAATAAAATACATTTATGTGGACGATTTATAATTACATCAATATTAATATTCATCTCGAAATAATATAATCAATAAATTTTATGGCTATAATATATGCAATACGGTAAATATCGAGTTATCTGTTCAAATTTTAAATAGAAAAAAAAAACGCTACAGTATCTGTACCTATAGAAAAAATAATAATAATTGTAATAATACTTCTCGAATAAACATTATTCGAAAAGTTCAATGGATGAAATCAACTGTTCTATACCCTTTGTCTATGAAGAAAATAAAAACTATTTGTTCATTTCATCGATAAAAGTACAACAGANCTATTTAAAGTAGAATAATATTCTTTTATTTTATATAAAAATAACAACTATATGTATTGTTTTATGACTTTGTGTCAATGCTTGGGATTATTTTGCAAAATCCAATTGTTGTTAACAATTTTTCAATAAATTACATTTATATGGACGATTTATAATTACATCAATATTAATATTCATCTCGAAATAATATAATCAATAAATTTTATGGCTAATATATGCAATACGGTAAATATCGAGTTATCTGTTCAAATTTTAAATAGAAAAAAAATCGCTACAGTATCTGTACCTATCAAAAAAATAATAATAATTGTAATTATACTTCTCGAATAAACATTATTCGAGAAGTTCAATGGATGAAATCAACTGTTCTATACCCTTTGCCTATGAAGAATATAAAAACTATTTGTTCATTTCATCGATAAAAGTACAACAGACGACTACTTCGATGAAGTGTTCGGTAATTTTAAACACATTATTTAACCAATAATTATTAACTATGAGTCTTCGTATGCTGTTATTATATATAATATAATTATATATTTTTTTATCATAATATAAATTTTATTATAACATCCTAAGTCTGTTGATGCCTTGTTCAAGGAAAATTATTATCTAAGTAATCGAAATCTAGTAAATGTCGATAACCCTAATATTCTTAATACAAAGTTTCTAACACGAATAGTGTATACAAATAAAATTGAAAATGCTACAGACACTGATCCTAAAATATATGAGTCTACGAATTATTTCAACTCTGAAAATTTAACTTATGGAAAAAATTGTTCTATTAAATGTATCTAAACACAGATAAATTTTTATTAAACATGATGTGTTATATAAGAGTTTTAACTTTTACTATGAATGTTGTACATCTAAGTATTTTATAAACAAAAAATTATTTTAATCTACTAGAAAAGTTTTTTAAATCCGTGACTGAATGACATAATTATATTTATATTTATATCTTTAATAGTTGAAAACAAATTTGTTAACAAAATATGAAAGTTAGGTATCTAATCCTTTTATTAAATTAAAATACACAGATATCACACAATTGGTCAAACTAATACCTAAAGATTCTTTTGGTTTTACTATTGTAACAATATTTGTACTATGCAATTTTGAAAAATTATGCCCAGGCCAGATTAAGACCTATATCGGGGCGGTATCTTGAGATGGGCTTCTATCACTACCATAAAAGAGTGATGATCAAAAAGAAAACTAGAAATACTATATATCTCTAATTATGACAGACTAGTAAAATTTATTATAAATCCTTTGAACTCGATGGAGGGCGTTTGATGACCCTTAATCCGGCCTTGTTTATTTATATTATTGTTAACAAATAATATATGGATCATAATACCACAATTAGAAGAAAATAATATCACTAAAAAGCACTATACAAAATTTATTAGAAAGAAAATATAAAATGTTTATTTCATTTAAATTAATATTATTTATAATCTGATAAAATGTTAGTTTAAAATTTAAGATAGCATTATAGTGAACAGTTTATTTAAAATTAATAGTAATTTCTCATCTACTTTAAAGCATTTGGGTTGTCACATGCACACCAAACGATTTTAGTTTTTTAACACCATACACCTTATATGGTTTAAAAAAATTAAAACCGTTATGATATATTAAAAATTTATAAAATTTAAAATATTTGAAATTTATACTACTTACGTAATAATATTATAGATGATTTTTTCTGATTTGTATTGTTTATTATTTTGAAGTGTTTTAATGTTACAGTTTTAAAAAATATAATAGACATTTTAATATTGTTTCTTGTAAATTGGCTATAGATAAAATTACAATTTATGTTATACTTTCAAGTTTTAGAAAAAATTACAAAGAAAATTGAATTTTTTAATTAACTATTTTAGATGTTTTAAAATGATTATTGGAAGAAAAAAAACTGAACTCTTTTATTAGTTTTCAAAGAATGTAACCACAATTAACATTTAATTATATTACAATGTTTCTAATTTAATAAAATATTTAAAGTTAATATACTACATTTTATTGAAGTATCGATGCGTAGCTGTGAAGTTATTCATTTTACAATGATGCGTTTTTATTTTTCATAATAAAAGAATAATGACATTTTAAATATTTTTTTTTATGTTCTTTAAATGTATATTATATTAAGTGTCTTCTAAGAAAATGCTTTTTAGTTCCTTAAAAGGCCATAGTGACCTCCCCCAACAGAGATGTTTTTCTTAACTAGTGATACTCCGAAACGGTTGGTTAGTCTGTCGCCGAAGAGAGGGATTGTGACTCCCAATTTCCAAACTCATCTCTCGCTCGGCAAGTGAAGCCGTCCGTTATCGAATTTCAAACCCCAGACAGTGCGCGTCGTAATTAACAAGTATTAGTTAGCAATTTAGTTAATTTAATCACATTTAAATTATACTTAAATAAAATAATAAGTGGAAGTTAAGGATAAGGCTGGCCAACCCCAAGTATTTGGGATTAAGGCGAGGAAAAAGAAGAAGAAGACTTAAATAAAATATTGAATAATGATATTAATTTCTTTAATGTGTCTTCGGTTAATATTATATAATAATATTAATAATTATTATGATAATTTTTATTATGTTCGTGACTAAAAACTATGATAATATTATCTTCGTTTATTACTTGATGTTCATAACTTTTTACTATTAATTAGAGTTGGGCACACTGAAGGGCTCTAAATAAGCAGTTGGCTGCCTGATTTTTAAACGGCATTACCTCTACAATCTATGTTTACATCGGTATTAAACATTAGCACTTATTGGTTAGATTTGTAAGTTTCTTTTCTAGCCAGTTTTCAACGACGCTACCAAAATGGTAATTATTCCTTATAATTTTATCCAATTCAATCCATTAGAACTAATCATTATTTTAAAAATCACTGTCTATTTTACTTTATAGCTTATTTAATTTATACCAATTTTCTATTAACTGTTTAGATTATTAATAATTTAATCTTTTATCTAATACCTAAATTGCATTAGGTTACAATAATGTTTTTGTTTCATTTTTTTCTAGTCTTTGGTTATTCCCGAGAAGTTTCAACACATCCTTCGTATTCTCAGTACGAATATCGATGGAAAACGTAAAGTTATGTTTGCCATGACTGCCATTAAAGGTATTGGTAGACGTTTTTCTAACATCGTGTTAAAGAAGGCCGATGTGGATTTAAACAAAAGGGCTGGTGAATGTTCTGAAGAAGAGGTATGTATTAAATTAATGTATTATTTTATTGATACATAATGAGTTATTTTTTATTCATAAAGCAAATTCTAGTCATTTCGTAGTACTTAAATTTATAGTATTACATTTTGAGGTTTGCGTATAAAAATGCCTTGCAATTACCAAGGGCTTTTTATTGTTTATGATGGGAAGCTCATGCCTGTGAAGGAACATAAATTTGTTAGATATTATATTAAGTAGAATGATATAAATAGGTTCGTTAATTAAATGGTGTTTAGTAAATAATGAGTATTTTAAATTCTTTTATAATTTCCACTCTATCAAAGATAATTTATTTTAATACCTTCAAATAATTTGAGAAATAATGTTAATCATGATTTAATATAGATATTTATATTCAGGGTGGAACAGATCTATTTTAAAACTCGTGTAACTTAAAACATATTTTAAATTTTGCTGTAATTTTTTTTGTCATCAATTTTTGCTTTCTTGACTATTAATGACATATTTTTAACTATTTATTTTTAATAATAATTTTATTATTTCAAAACAGCTTTTATTAGTTATTCTTACAAAAAATTTAATACTTGTTAAGTACTTATTGAGCATTATAAGCATTTTTTTTCATAATTTTTCCAAATCGACCTTAATTAAATAGTTTACTGAACACATTTCTTCAACAAAATTTGTTAAAATGGTTAATTCAAGTATTTAAACTATTTGAGTTCCTCGTGAACTAATGTCATTATCCATTGAGTTAATATATTTTTATTAATAACACTGTTTTTTTTTTTACATCACATTTCTATCTTTCATATCTATTTATATGTTAACCCTATATTATATATTTTAATATATGATTTATAACATTTGAGTTTTAGTGAATATTAGTTATAATTCTAATATAAGGTCTTTATCTATATGTTATAACTACGAAAATATTAACACAATATGAGAAATTAATATACTAATAAATGTATATTTAAGTGGTTGAATTGTGTAATATAGATTATATACAGTAGCAAAAAGAATTGAGTTATAGTAAACTAATTCATTTATATTGTATGAACATAAAATTATAATAATAATTAGATTTTAAGATGATTTTGTTTGTTTTAATTAATTTTTTTTAGTTAAAAAGAAATATATGTATCTACTATTTTAATCTACGCACAAAAATATTTTTACTAACTTCCTATTTATTAGGCTAATTATTACATTTTTCTGCTATTAAAAATTCTTCATTAGGATAATATGAATAGAATTATTCATTTTATATTCTATCGGTGGAGATACAAATTTTATTTTAAGACTTTAAAATTGAAAACCTTGCCTAGTTTAGTAATATTATGTTTAAAAAAATGGAATCTTTAAATTGTTCATATAAGACAACTGTTTAAAGTACAAACATTTTTCTTAATTTAATTCTTATATTTTGGCACAAGTGTAATCAATCTAACTCATTAAATTGTTTTAGAAAAATAATTATTTTTATTGAATAAAATTAACTTAAACAACTTGTAAAAAAGAAATTTCTAAGTATGGTAAAATCAATATCAAAAATTTCAGTATTGCATAATCAACGGTTCACTATATTTTGTATATAGTGAAATTGGTATATTATGTCAAATTAGCCATTATTTGCAATCTTTAACTAATCCATATTCTTTATGATGTGATCATTTTTGATTGTCTAATGACATTTAAAAATTATGCTCTAGTTGATTAGTTATATTACTTCATTTTACACTATAATTTCTTTAACTTAACCAAATTATGTTAGTAAAAGATTCTAGTTATTTAAATGAAATAAATGTTAATATTAGGGTTATATTAACAAAATAAATTGTTTTTTTTTTTTATAATAATTAAATATTTTATTATGAGTTTACAATAAAATACTTAATCAAGGTATCAACTACAACTTAAGAAGAATAAAACCTGAAGTTATTAATAGCTATAATTTTTATATTATATTATAAATCTTCTTTAATCTTAAATGAAAATTTAATAAGGGAAAGGAGGAACTAGTTTGTTTGCTGAAAACAATTCCTGTTACGATTTTGGTAACTTAATGTTATTAATGCTAACTGTAGAGTTACTTTCAGAGCTCTGGCAAAGCCACTGTCTTTGCCAGAGCTCAAATATTTAATTTATTTTATTTACAGTTATTTTTATATTACTATAATAGTCTTAATTTTCAGGTAGAAAAGATTATTACTATTATGCAAAATCCTCGTCAATACAAAATTCCTGACTGGTTTTTGAACAGACAAAAAGATATTGTTGATGGCAAATACTCTCAAGTAATACTCTATAATAATTTTTCTTTGCTGTATTGATAAAATGGTGTTTATTTCTATGACAACATTTATGTAATTGTAATAAAATTTAATAACTAAGTCTATGGGAACCATGTTTTTAATTGATAATTACTTAAAGGATAATTCAGAATATTTCAACATGACAAGATAAATCATGCAAATATTTAAAAATTAAGATAATTTTATCTTAAATGTATTAATTTTGATTATATAGAGTCATTGAATTACTGTTGACTAGATTTTTTTTTAAATTATAAGTTATGAACATTTTTCATATGTAGAATTTAATTCTCAAATTATTAGTGATTAAATATTGTTAATGTCTATCCCTTATATTTATTTAAGGATACTAATATTTTTTAAATTATAACACATATTTTAATAGATTGAATTTCGAAAAATTACCTTACTTAGAAAATGATTGGAAGTTAAAAAAATTTTTGATCCAGTTTTTCAGAAGTTTAAAAAAAAATTCATAACCCATTCCTGGCCTCTAATCTAAATTTAAAAATGTTTTTATTTTATAAAATACTGGTTCAAGTTGTATTATCCACTTGTTATTTTTTATTATATAAATTAATAAATATGGATGTTAAACATCAATTTAAAACAATTGAACTGAGAAAATATAAATATATATTATAAATTGAGAAATAATTAATACTAAACAGAACCCCAAAAATATATTTTCAAAATTACTAATTCAGGAGAAACTTTGTGGTCAACAATAAGTTAATCACACTGTACTTAACATGTAATTTAACTTGTATTTTTCTTATAATTTTTGAAAATTCTCTGTAATACATTTTTTAATTTAGACAGGTAGAGGGGTAGATAAAATGTTAACCTAAGTCTTGAGATCGAGGATGAATTTTTTTTATTGATAGAAAAATCATGGAATAGATTTTAATTTTTCAACTTGTAGCAACCCTGAAGTTGTATTTTGTAATTTTTGTAAATTAACAATGTTTAAAAGAATATGCACAACTCAGAAGAAAGTCAAAAAGTGACTTGTGCCCCTTTTCTTAATCATTGTCAAAATGTTCCAATTTCTTTTACTGTATTACTATTTATATAATATTATATTTATTTTTGTAATAACACAGTAAAATTCTTATTAATTATTGAAACAGATTTTTTAATTTAAACATTAGTACCAAATATTAAATAATTATAATCTAAAAAAATGTTTAAAATTCTAAACTACTTAGTTTTTAATTATTTTCACTAATTTATAATATTTATTTAGCTCACATCCAGTTCACTTGACAGCAAATTGCGTGAAGATTTAGAACGGTTGAAGAAAATCAAGGCTCATAGAGGTTTACGTCATTATTGGGGGTAAGTTCCATTGTTTTTCTATTTTTTTATGTTCAAAAATACTTTAATAATTTTGTTATTGTAACATGTTTTAATTATATTACTTACAATTGGGCCTCTACATTAATAGTGTCTATTATTTTTTGATTAAGTTAATTCTGATTAATCTGAGAAATAACAATATTGAAGTAAAAAAAAATTTTTAACTGAATTTAATATAGAAATGCCAACTATTTATAAAGAAAAATTTTATGAGATTTAAGTCATTCCATTTTTATATTAATTTTTTATTATTTTGCTCACCTATTATGAATTTTATTCATTCTTTTGATTTTAACTTAAATAAAATGCATTTATGCTACATGTTATTAGCCTTATTGAAAATGCACAAAATTATTTTGTACTTTTTAGCTAACATTTCTGGCTACTTATTTAATTTTGTGCCAAAATAATATCTTCATTAGGATAATATAAATGGTAATAATTCATTTTATATTCTATCGGTGAAGATACAAAATATTATTATTAACTTAAAATATGTATATATTTTTTGATATTTCATTGCATAATCAACGGTTCACTATGTTTCATATGTTGTGAAATTGGTAAATTATGCTAAATTATTTGTATATAGATGTTTCAATTAGAACTTATAATACATTTATTTAAGTTCATAAAGTCTACTACAATACATTTTATTTTTAATCGATATTCTATTCATTTATACAACTCAAAATTGATCACAATGCAAATAATTATAAATTAAATAAAGTCTGTGATATTCTATCTAAATTAATTTGTCTTGAACAAAACTAACATAATTTTTTTTTTTTAGTTATAATTATACAATATTTAATAGATATATTGAATTATCTCAAAAAATAATTAGATTTAAAACTAATTTCTTTTTCTTTTATTGTTACTTTTAGTTTGAGAGTACGTGGTCAACATACCAAAACTACTGGACGCAGAGGTAGAACTGTTGGTGTATCTAAGAAGAAATAAGTTAATAAATTAATTATTTTTACTGAATTTTTTTTTTGTTTTTTGTCTTCCTTTTCCTAAGTTAAAAAATTAATTTAATTTAACATGCCACGCTTGGTTTATAAGATGATATTCATTTAAAAGAAGAATGAATCTTGTGGTACTCATTAATATTTTTACTAATGAAATAAATTCCATAAATAATGGCATGACCTTTCAGCAAACTTACTATTTAAATTTTAAGCTTGATTAATATAAAAACTGGCATAGTTAGGACAAGTATAGATGATATCAGACATTGATTAAAATCACTATCATATAAAATTCTCTGATGCAGATCTGTAGATAGTGTTTAATTTTAAGAAATTGGTAGGTTATTTCAAAAGCAAAATTAACTTCTATTTCCTTCATTGTTTCTAATTAGTAGTTCTATGATTTATAAGTGTTATAAATGATTAAATATCTATTATAGTATTAAATATAGTATGAAAATTGTATTTAATAATTTAGTTGAGTAATTTTAACGGAGAAATTATAAAGTGGTTACTCTAATGGTAAACGTGTATAAAAATTAAAGGGCTTGATACTAGTATTGTTAAAATTGATATTAAATTTATGTAGTATTGTAATATTTATAATCTAAACATAATAATAGAATGAAAAATGACCTGAATAAATGATCATTAAATGAAGTTTTACCAGCGGTTTGTAAAATGTTAATGAAGAAAAATAATTTTATTATTTATATTGTGTAAATTATTTTTAAAAGATAAGTGAATTTCCTCTTGTCATTTAAAATGTTGAATAACAAGTATATTTTGATAATCAGTGTAAGGTAATTTAATAAGTTTACATTTATAAGTAAAACTATTTTATACTTTCTCAATATGATTACAATGATTTAAAGTTCTAGTTTCTTAAATAAATTGTTGTGGAATTAGGATAGATCGTAGACATTTACGTATATATAGTTGGATTTTGTAACAATTACGTTTAATAACAATAAAACGTTTTTTTATATTTTTAATGAAAGTTAAACAGAAGCTTAGAATCGAACGTATCGGCAAGATCTTTAATATAAATTTGATTTATTGTATGATTAAATATTTTGTAATTAAATATAATTTAGTTAAATTTTTTAAAAAAATTGATAGATTTTATGATTAATCTGTGTTAAGATCTAGATTATTAAAGATACACCAGTTTAATATATTATTTAGATCTTTTTGTAATAATTCTAAGTCTTTCTGATTGTTAATTAATATTCTTGCATTATCTGCAAATAATAAAATATTATTAGAACATTTTATGATGATACAATATGATATATTAATAAATTAAAAATAAGTAAAGATAGGTGATTATCTAGTATGATCTCTGTAATTACATAAATAGGGTTAGAAATAAAATTTTAATGTTTTACAAATTGAATTCAGTCACTTTTTAAGTTTAAAAACTGCATATTTTGCAATAACATGACTTAACATATTTTTATGTAGTTATAGTGAGTTATATAAAAAAAAGTATTTTAAATGTTACTTTAAATTAGAGTTAAGAAATATAGACGAGGGTAATAAATATTAAGTGACTGAATACATGTAGAAATTGCATAAAAAGTAAATATCTTGATAAATAAATAAATGTTTCATAAAAATAGCAAATATTCTTATATTCTATATATTTCTTATAATAAGTTGAGCTATATTTTTATTTAGTCGAGTAATTTCCGGGTCATTAAATGTAATGAATGAAACATAAAAAAAAATTAAATTTTAGTCGTGAAAAAAAATTTTTATTTAATAAGAAAAATATTTTTTCCTCTTTAACTTTTGATAAATTGCAAAAATTTGATATCACTGTGTTAATATTAATCACAGATAATCAATTCTTTTGTTATCAATTATCACTTGATTAAAAATGAAACGATTTTATGATTTGTACAATAACTTTACTGTGAAGTATTATTATTTTTAACGAATAAAATAATATGCCAAATGTCTACAAAATAGCAATACGGTTAAAAAAAATACATTTTTATGTTAAAATTGTAAATAAAAACTAAAAAATCTATAAGTTATTTATTCAATTTTTTTTTATACAAAACTAGTTTAGTGGTTTAATTATGGGAGACAATTTGCAAACGGCTCAAAAGTTTGCCCTTGTTTAGCATAATTTAAAATTATGCCCCCGGTTGATAAACAATCAAAGTAATCAATTGAACGATAACAACAACTGTTAACGTCCCCTATGTAGTATATGTATTAAATGGGCGTAAAAGTATCATATTTAATTAATGATACTTCTACTCCCATTTATAATGCACAGGTATACAGTAAATAATAATTATTTACTGTGAAAAATAAATTTCTCAAAAGCCAGCTGAGTTCACTAAATATTATTACGAAATTTTATAAAACGTTCAATATCTATCAACACTATATAGTAAATTTTCTATAAACTAAATACAGTTATTTTTATTTTCAATATTTTTTATGGTTAAACAGTAATTGAAATGTACCTAAGTAATATTATATCTCTTATTTTTTTAATTTTATTTAATATCTTATTAAAAAATGCAATCGCACACTTGAACGAGGTAATGTCTGTCAATTTGTAAAGCAAATGTACATATTCATTATATAAATATAAACGTTATAAAAATAATGTTACATTTAATAACTCAAACTATTCCTAAAAAACTCAAAACTTAATATAGTTTTATAATAGTTAAAACTTTTATTTTTTCTAAATATTTTCAATAAAAATTATTAAATTATTCAATAAGAAATTATATATTTTTAATTAATTTAGCAAAATAATTTTCAATATCATAAATTACGTTTAAAGGCCAAAGTAAAAATTATTGTATTTGAGAAAACTTAATGAAATATATTTGTTTTTTTATAGTGAAGAAAGTTTTTGTGGTATATTTTTAATAAATGTTAAGAGAAACTCAAAACTGTTCAAACGGGGTTTATATTTTTAAATAAATTATCAATTCTTCCCAATTATTTTTTAATGTTAAAATTTATAACAAGCTAACGATTAACCCTTTATATTGCCTTTATAGAAACTATAATATAGTTAAATTAAAATATAAGTTATACGTGAAATTTTTATACTGTTGTTATTATTATGATCTCATATATTATTTCATAAAAAAATGTATTTATTTACATAAGCACAATTTATTTTGTACAATGTGTTATAATTTTTTTAATATGCAGCATACTGAAAGAGCGATAAATATAATGAAAAAAGGATCTGTTGGTGCAAATTTAGTTAAAGAAATCCAAGAAGTATTAAACAAATTAGGTTTTGAAAACGATTTACTTGAAGTAGGAAAAATCCTATTGATGTTTGACCTCGCAAGTAAAGTTGAAATTATTTTTACCGTGTACACTGTTCAGGACTTTTCACAGGGAGATAGACATAAATACATTTTTTACTACCGATTTCAAAATCCTATCTCAAACAAGGAATTATTTTTATCAAAGAAGTTTTCCATCCTATCATTTCTCCGTGCAACCTCCTCTTGTGTAACATTGGATACCTTTAAGGTATGTGGTGTCCAAGCAGCGGCTCGTGGCGGTTACTAATCACGTTAACTGTACAGATTAGTCTCCAGTGCGCGAATGCAGCTAGGCGACTGTGCAAAAGATGTCTATAGTTATAGTGCACGCCGACATATAATTCATGCAGTGTTGGATGACCTCCACGACGGACTGTGCTTTGGACACTGTTCCAAAGTTAAAATTTCGTATCAGGAATTTATGAAACTGTGCAACAGTTTTCATTATCAATTTTTACATCGGTATTTTCGAGAAGAATATCATAATAAAAATATTAAAATTTAGTACCAGGGATTTATAAGAACTAATGCATTAAAGTATTTCGAGATGTTTTCCAACTTATCGCTAGCGATTTTCAAGCGGCTGACAATATTATTTTAAATTAAAGAATTCAATAGTGATTCTCATGAATCCCTGATACTAAAATTTTTATTTTTATATGAGACTCTGTACTATCAATACGATACACACAATTAATTTATAAGTAAAACTCATTAAAACACGGTTTTAAAATTAATAATTTACAGTTTAAATGTTAATATAAATTTATCATTGTTATTATTATTTACCGTTTTGGAGAAATTTCGATGGTTTACTCGGTATTTATTAATGGGAGAGGTGAGTAAATATAATGAGAAAATTGACTACCTCCTTCAATTTATATCTTAAATTTGTCATTATATTCATCATTATCATCCCTTACCTTTCATTATTCCACGGCAGGGGTAAATTATATTTTTTACGGTCCATTAACTGCTAAGTTCGGATCAGGACAATTTATTAATAATAATTATTGCTAATATAGATTATTTTTTATTTATTAAAAAAAATCATTTAAAAAAATATTTTCACTAGAAGTTTTTCAAACATTTAATATTACAATAACTGTCATAACAGTTATTGTAATACTAAAATTATTTTTATGCGGTTATTAAATGTTTGAAAAATGTCTAGTAAAAATATTTTGCGAGCTTATTATTTAATAAACAGCAATTAATAGATGTATAATATCATATCATCACTTAATTTGATTTATTAAAATCTAGTCGTTATAATAGTATTTTTATATTTTTACTTTCAAGAACAAGATCATTCAAATGTTCAAAGATTTATGCGAATATTAAAAAAATATGGATATGAAGATTTATTACACAAGCAAGTAAACGTTGTAAGTTTTATATATTTTAAAAAATGTCTACAAAATTAAATTTAAATACAGGTATTTTGTTTTTATGAATATCACAATAATCTTTGTTTTATATTAGTTATCTGTAATTGAGTTATTTACATGTTTTTATTTATTTTGATGTATTTACTTATCGGGTATACAAAGATAAACTTACATGATGATTTTGGTGATAAATAATTAATAATTATTTTGAAATTTTGTTTATGGTTTTAGAATAAAAACGATACTTCTAAAGAGGTTTGTTTGATGAATACTACAGACTAATTAAATTTAAGCTCTGAAATATATTTTGTTATAGGATGAACAGTACATTAAAAAAACATACTCGGTCATAGACAATGATAGTAATGGTTTGATACTTATTTGGAATATAAAAAAAAAACTTAATCGTTTAGGATATGACAATTCGATAATTGAAATAGGACATATCCTGACAAAGTTTGAATCTGAAGGTAAATTTATCAGTCATTTGCAATTGAGGAGAATGTGTGTTGTTCAAATGGATAAAATCTAAAAATTATTACTAAATTTTTATTATAATATTTTTATTTACCTAATTCTTCAACTTAACAGGAGTACATTATTCGAGCATTGAAGTTTTTTTGAATAATTTAGAGAAAAAAGGCTATTACAAACAATTAAAACTAAAAGTAATTCTTAATAAATAATATTTGATTTATTTCAAATTGTTCTTTGTAATTTTAAATATAAGTATAAATTTATATTCACGAGTTATAGCCCAAGATAAAAAACAATATTGCGTCTTACAAGTACACGCGGATGAAGTAAAACTTCTTTCGTTCTGAAGATATCACGTGAAAATCTATTGTGTTTTTTTTTAATTTTTTTTATGCACAATCAAAATGATTTGAATTTAATTACTTGAAATTAATGAAATTAATTAAATTACTTAATGAGTTTTAAATAAATTTACTTTAATATTCGGAAATACAGTGCTAAATTATAATATAAAATATACTTTTAAGCCGACTGTGATGCTCGATCATTTTATTTTTCGAACCCTCTGTAAAGAAGTTTCACTTCAAAAAAATCAATTAAGAAATAATTATAATACTTAGTATTTTAAATTTAAAGAACAATATAGAAAAGGCAAAGTACAGTAGGCATCCACCAAAGTGGAGTTGAGAAATGTTTTAAATTAGAATTGATTGGTATTTGTCAGTATTGAAAATCACTATAGTAAAACATTTCCTAGCGTATTTAATAGGTACGAAAAACAATTATTTATCTGTTTTCGTACCTATTATAAATGTTTTAGGTCAGAAAAGGTCAGTTATTTTAGTCCATCAATATCAGATAAATAATCTTTAAAATAGTTTATAAAAACTATCGTATTATATTTTAGAAACTGGTTATGATACCAAATTCATAATATGAAATCATTTCAAATTTTACTCTCAATTTTATAAAAAACATTGATATTCCGATGCAAAACATTTCAAAATTGACTATTTTTAAAGAAATTGTATGATTTTTAGCTTTGATACCTAATAACTTTTAGATAGTATTTCTTTTTTCATCTTAAAGTACATTACATTAGCTATATTTATATATATTAGATTTCAAGAAAATGGTTTGGTCATGTTATGAGGAGAGAAGAATCGGAAGTTGTAAGAACAGTTATAGAAATGAATGTTGAAGGAAGAAGAGATAGAGGAAGACCAAAAAAGAGATGGAGAGATGCTATTGAATGCGATTTGAGGACAGCTGATGTGAGCGTAGAAGATGTGGGAGATCGTGTCAAGTGGAANTGAATGCGATATGAGGACAGCTGATGTGGGAGATCGTGTCAAGTGGATGTGTTAGGATAAGGGTGGCCGACCACAAGTAGTTGGGATTAAGGCGAGGAAGAATAAGAAGATAAGAAGATTTCAAGAAATTAGGATTTTTGGAATATTTTTAAAGTTAATAGAATAAATTTCGGTATGACAATTAGACCCAAAGTATCTGCGCTAATAATTAAATTTTCAAAAAGTATATCGTCGGCGAGATAAATTTACTTTAAATAAAAATTTAGCAATCATTTTACCAGTTTTCGAAAATTTATTTCAATAAAAGCTTTAATGAATTAGTAATTTTACATCAAGTTAGAACTTGATTAATGTATTCAATTAATTTTATCTTAATGAAATAAAAACGGAGCTTAATACTTTATACTAATAGGTAATTTTTTGAAAATTTTACATTAAATAGTAATAACATTGATTTTTTTAAATATTTATAATAGAATATGTAACTTTTCTTAAAATAAACGTAAAGTTATTTAAGTTTTAAATGTTTTTGAATTTTCGATGTATTAAAAATGGTTTTTTTATATTTTAAGTTTAAATTAGTGATATAATGAAGTTAACAGCCAGTAATGCCTGTAGTAATAATATTTTATTGCAAATACTCTATATAAGCAATAAAATATTTTTTTTAATAAAAATATTTTTTAATCTTGACTAACCGATTTGTAAGGGAATACACTGTAATGTATTCACTTGAAAAGTAATTCAGAGAAATATCAGCATTTACATACAAGTTTGTTATGATAATAAATTAGTTTACATAGATTTAAAGTTTTTAATTTTTCAATATTATGATACACTTAAACTACTTTTTATTATTTACATTTTTTATTGTTTGCAATAATTTAATTAAAAATGTCGCTGAAAATTCTAAAGAGGTAAACGTTTTTACATACAAATATAAATAATGTAAAATCAATATAAACAATTGTTTTGTTAACACGTTTAAGAATAAAACCTTATTTTTATTTTTGGCGACAAAAATTAAACTAAGTAATTAATGAGTTAATTTATACTCATTTTTGGTCATCTATATTTATTAGAATGAACAAGATAACAAACTTATAAAGAGAGCACATGATATGATCGAAAAAGAAGGTGATGGACTGAGTATTGTTTGGGAAATTCAGAACAAATTAGAAGAATTAGGCTTCAAAAACTCATTACTTGAAGTGGGAAAAATCCTATTAATGTTTGACTGCGAGGGTACTAATACTCAAATTATTTTGACTAATCATTAATCAGTTATAATTATTACAGGGAAAATTATTTTATATGTTTAAATGAATAACCTTTTAATTATATATATTTTTAGGATATCGTTTTTCGAATATTCAAGAATTTTTAAAAATGATGGAAAAAGACCTTTTTTACGATTTTTTATACGTTCAAGTAAAAATTTTAATTGTTTAAACTTTACTCATTTACATAAAATATTTTTTTTTATTATAAGAGGTCGTTAAAAATTGCCCTACTCATTTAATTCCAAAATAATTTGTCGCAGAAAGATTAATAAAATGTATGTTTGATAAATCAAATCATAATTTATATAAAAAAAAAAATCAACAAATTAAATTAAATGTTGACATACATTAAAAATTTTAATCTCGAGATTCAGACAATTTTAAAATGGTTTATATATTGTATAATCTCACAAATATTTTAAATTTATTATTTTTTCTATTACAATGTTTTAAATTGTTCTAAAGTTTATTTTATAATTTCGAAATAAATACATTATAAATGTTAAGGTTCTTATTAAAAAAATTTCTAAATTATAAAATGCATTTCAATTACAAATTAAAAAAAATTACATTAATAATACTAGTTATAAATTTATTATTCAACAAAATTTTAAAAACCTATTTAATTTATAAAAACATATTTTTAGAATAAAAATGAATCTTCAGATGAGGTTTGTACTTTTCGTAACAAAGTTTTAATAACCAATGTTTAACTTTTGTAATGAAATTATGTTATTTTATTAGACTAAAAAATATATCGATAGGGTGTTTCATACAATTGAAAACGATGATGAAGGATTGGTGTCAGTGTGGGATATACAATCGAGATTAAATAATATGGGCTATAAGCATTCATTAGTAGATGTAGGAAAAATTCTGATGAAGTATGACGCAGAAAGTAATTAGACCTTAACTATTAATAAAATGTTATTTGACATTTCAAGTTCATTAAATTTTGTTACAGAATTTCGTTACTCAAATTTCAGTCAATTTCTGAGTATTATGGAGAATACGGGGTTTTTTAATTTGTTGAATAGAAACGTAACGTTTTTAGAAAATTCTTGAATATGTAATAATTGTAAATTTATCATTGAATATTGTTCACAATAACTATAAAAACATAAAATTTGTATGTGTATTTTTGTTTTCTATGTCAGAGAACACTGTATTTTCTCGCGTTACTATTAACATTTGCAAAATAATTGTACATAACAACCAGTATAATATCAGCTTATACATGTATTTTATAATTAATTAATTAAAGATAACAAAATAATTTTTTGGTATTATAAAAAAAAAAACATGTTTATATTGTACATTGTAATATGTATACATTTATTTAATATTTTTCTTCATTATAAAAATTAAATGTTTTCAATAGTCTTTGAGAAAATGAACGTCTTAATTAAACTTGGGTATATAAGTTGACACTTGCATCAAAGTCAAGATAAATTCGAAATATGTCTAAAGTAAATGTTACATTAATTTTTTATTTACCATAAAAATTGGTACCATACCAATTATATTGGACCATACCTCCAATATAATTCTTCTTGGCCGTTTAAGCCGTTCCGGGAGAAATAATCTAGTAACATATTTTTTTCTTCCTTCTTTAATAAACGGTGGAAGAGTTTATATCGCAGAAATATATCTTCTTTAACTGAATAGTCATTTTTTTTTAGGCGATCGCGAATTGCCTTGAGTGTTGCAGAAGGGTATTCGCCTTTTTTTAAATCTTTAAATTTTTGTATAAGTTCTTCATCGGGATTTTCTCCGGGCATAAGATAATTGTACATTAAGAGCAACTCTTCATCAGAAATACCATTTTGGATCCGTTGATTTAAATTTTTTAAATGAACTTCATAAAACAACCTATTCAGTTCTATGATAGGACCTTTTTTTTTTTCAACTGAAATACATTTATAAAAATTGTTATTTAAGAATATATATATATATATATTATTATTGATATATTTAACATTGGCTGCTTGGCCATTAGTTTTAGTAAATATATACATTAAAAATATTTATATGATTATAAAAGTGATTATTTTGTTAATTACTTTGTCGAATGGCATGTCGTATTTTGCTCAATTCGTGATTAGATATTACTGTTCCTTTAATTACTTCCAGTCGTTGTTTAAGGAAGTTTTCAGAATTCGAATTATACGGAATTAATGAATGAAGTTGCAACAAAATTTTTTTTAAATGTGGAAGAGGATAACAGCCAAAAAAATTACGATCATTTGAATGTGCTTCAATTGGAACTGCAATAATACGATTTTACAAACGCTTCAAAATCTTTAAATAATATTTATTGTTCATTTTCAATTTTATTTTCATTACACCGTTGTAAATATGTACGCGACATGTAATGAGTATAAACTCAATATGTTTAATGTATTCTTATTAATCCTTAGCTTAATTGTCTTACAGTATAGAAGTTAGCTTATTTCTATACCTGCACTACTAATACAGCTTAAGTTTGAAATTTAAGCTTAAATTGTGTTCATAGTAACACTATGAATACAATTCAATTTATTTTGTTTAATTTTAATTCTCAAATTAAAACAATAAGACAAACTTTTGAGAAAAACCCAATGTTCTACTTAAACACTTACTAAAGTTATTCATTTTGTAAATATTTTGCCTACCAATAATACAACTTATTGTAAGAACATGTACTGTGTCTACAAGAAATTAATGTCACAGTGGCTGGTTCATTGTGACATATTGAACAACTTGCTAAATAAAAATCATACATGAAAATGTAAATATAACTATAGGCACAACTAATATAAAATTCTTTGTGGTCTTAAATATTTCCTAAAAATAATTTTATATAACAATATGTATAATTTTCTAAATGGTTGTAAAGAGCTTAGTTCTCTCTAGCTCCCTCTATTAACCCCTATGAAGTTGATCTCAACTATTTAAATATAATTAATAAATAATAAAATCTCTATTATAATTTCTAACATAATAATAAAAACTATTTTGTTTTATAGACTTACCATTTTGCAGATCATGTAGGGGTTTCCCAAAAACTAATAAAATAAATTAATAGATCTATTTTCCTTTTCAAATATTTTAAACAATTTTTATGTAATTATTATAAAACAATATAAATTTATATTTTTGAATGTTATTACCTTTTGAATAAAATAAAAATACTGTCATTAAAGCAAACATTGAAGAAAGTTTATGGATCTACAACAGAATTTTATTGATTTATCATAATTTTAAATAATATTTATAGTACAATTCTATATTCAATTTCAATATGTATATATAGTATTAATTACAGTTCAAAACAAATAAACAAGTTTTGAGTTAATAAATTCTAAATATTGGTTTTTTTTAATATTTATACGTAATATTAAAAAATAATTTTGTTTTTGTTGCAAAAATGTATTGGTTTAAGTAAATGGAAGAAGACTAAGGAATTAATATTGTAAAAAAATTGTTTTTAAAATAATAAATCTTATAACAATCAAATCATATAAAAAAACATTAGTATATTTTACATTGTTGAAAATTAAACTAATTGGTTTTATACATTGCAATTTTAAAATTAAATAAAATTTATTATGTATACCATCGTAATTGTAATAGACATTGAAATAATAACAATTTGCAGAAATGATTTAGAATAAATATAAAAAAATTGAACAAAGTTTTTTTAAATTCTGGTAAAATCTGTTTTATTTATTTAAGTTTTCCAATTAGATATACGAGATATTTTTAAGGAGTATGCTCTCGAAATTTAAATATAAAAACCTTATATCTGATTTACTAGTACTAGATTAATTTATTTTATTTTACCTAAGTAACGAAAGCTTTAAATCCAATCAATTGTATACTTTTTAATTATTCTAAGTGTTATTTATTTTCTTAAGGTTTTTATTATGATCAAATTAATTAACGTTTTCTGAGTACTCGAGTTACTTTCGTATAAAATAAATCTTACAGGGAGTTGTATGTTAAAATTTTTACGAAATAATGTAAAATAACTAATATAAAGTCAAAATTATAATTGTTATGGATTATTTCTTTATACTAGTAATTCTGAGACAAACATAATTTTGGGAGGTAAATATTTTTCATATTGCACCATATGGTTGACGTCATTTTTAAAACAGTTGTTCGATGTGTAACTTACAAATAAGAACAGTAATATCGATCAGTAATCGATATACATAACTACAGTATTGGTTGAATTAATCTATTAATTTGTTAAGAATATATGCTAAAATATAGGCCTATAATGTTTTATTTTAATTACAATGCCATCTCATAACCGTAACATAGTGTCAAATAACTCATAATATATCCATGAAAGAAAATTGAGTATGAGTTGTCTAAAATATAGTTAATTCTCTAATAAAATAAAATTAAAAAATGTCTATGAATGTTAAAATTACGTTTTGCAAAATTACGAATACAATGAAAGAATTTACAATTAGTTTTTATATTTCGTTAACATGTTAACAAATTATTTAGAAAAAAAATTAATTTTATATTGCCTATCTTTTGCCCCTCGAATGTAACTATAATTAAATATTTTTAATATTTTAATAAATAATTAACTATAAATATTTAAATATAGTTTTAAATATTTTAGATAAAATTGATTTGTTCTGCTTAACAAATTCTCGATTAATTTATAATATTTTCGTTTTTTTATACTTGATAATTTATATCATATATAAATTAAATGTTTTGCTTGGGAAAAAATGTTTATAATGTAAAACTTGGGAAGAATATTTTAAGGAGTCTGATATAAACAATCTCTACAATTTCTGTTTTTATAATATTACAATTGTAGTATTGCTTAAAATATCGAAATACAGTATAAAAAATTTATCATTTTACAAAGTCAATTTTTTATCCACTCAATTACAGAATAAAAATATTTATATATTTTTGATACCTTTAATTACATATTATTCTTGAACTTAGATTATTAGCTATATAATACTTTTTAAGTTCTTTTTTTATGCCTCGTGAGGATGTAAACTTTGTTTTTTCAAATGTTAAATTTAATAGAATGTTTGAAGTTTTATTTTAATAGTAAATGTCATTTGAATTTTTAACATAATTTTATTCATTTATTAGATATAAAACTTTAAAGATTCAAATTTTGTAGTTCATATACGTACATGTGTAATATACAAGGACTACTGGTAGCTAATTGTTTTTTTTTAAATATGGCAATCATAGATACGTAGCGTTTATTGTCATTTATGATTATTGACAGATATATTTTTGTATTGCCAGTTAGTGTATTTATATATGTTAACTTACAACAATGTGTCTAACGACTACACTTTAAGCATATCTGTTAATAAAGTCATAATTGACAATAAATGCTGAGTATCTGTGACATCATAAAAAAACAATTAGCTACCAGTAGTCCTCGTATATTATATATGTACATATATACTGTCTCCAAAAATTTAAAACTTTAGAGTTTTGTATTTACCAAACGAATAAAGTTATGTCAAAAATTCAATTGCCATTTACTATTAAAATAAAACCTCAAACATTTTATTAAATTCAAAATATGTGTATCAATGTGTGAAAATTATTTGATTTTAACAGCAGCATTTTGATTATTTATGATTCCTATAAATATATTTTGTGAATTATTCCATTATTACTTTTATGAGTAAATAATCATACTCGGAGATTAAACCTATGAGATTTTTAGGAACTGGTTTTAAAGAGTTTCTTAAAATAAATAATTAAGAGGTTCTTATTGCATTAATTATTTATTCTCTTGTAATAATCTACAGAATAATATTCCCGTTACCGATAAAATTTTCGCGAAAATATTCTTTCGGTACATAATATTTAATTGCTTATTACCTTTAAATGTAATCTGTAGTTACGCCATAAAACAGCTGATTAAATGTACTTATGATTACTACCAAGTACTATTGTAATAATAATAGGATTCATATTTTAGCACGGTAATGTGCGAATCATATGACTTACATAGTGTAAGTTATTTTATTAACTTTTTAAGAACCAGTTTTTGGTAGGATTCCAGTTTTTAAAGAGAATTTTTTAAATATATAATTTGAGGTACCGGTTAGATCCTTGGTTCTTTATTTTCTTCGTTAGAAATTATTTTGAACCGGATCTTAAAGGTTCTTTTTTAAAAGATTCCAACTATTGATCATACTTTGCCATTGCTTAAAAATATCACACGTTTTGCAGAACATTTAATCAATAATAATAATGTAATATTTTACATTGTGTGCAAACGTGAAAGTTAAACTGAATTGATTTTATGAGCTTATAAAACAAATATGATTTTAATAATTGAAATAATTTTGATTACATAATTTTTGGCTGCGAACCGTATAAGTTGGATGACAAGAAATATTTAGGACATTTCAAGCCGGCGGCAGGTCATGCTAAACTGAATCACACAACGTTAAGGTCGTGAAGGTGTCATATTAACATTTAAAACCAGTATACATGTATTAACAATAACTTAAGAATTCTTGCTGTAGCTGTTATAAAGCTTTACAGATTCACTGTTATTCAAATGCAATGCAGTGATATAATGGGGAAGAGAAATGTGTGCCAAACGCGTGCACGTTGGGGATCGATAGATATGAAATCGGTACACTGTAGTGAATACAGTCATAGATTACATTGGTAATTACTCCTACGAATATGTTCGATCCAAATAATAATTACAACTTGTCAGGTAATTTAGAACAGAATCCAATAAATATTGTTATTATCTAATAAGCTCGTGTACTCATTTCGAGAAAACATTAGTAATAATTTATTACACATTTCTAATGACTGTTCAATCAGAAGGTTCGGTCAAGTTCTAGCAATGCTAGTGAATAGTTAAACAAAAATAATTTCTAATTTTTTTAGAATAGTATTGATTAATATTTGCTTGTGATTAAAATCGCTGCCGTAAAGCGCTTCGATGTGTATTATGTGTAACAAATTTAAAAAACCAGCATAACGGTGGTGATACGGCATAGTTGGGAGAAGTATAGATGATATTTGACAGTGAAATCACTGCTATAATAAATGATTCTATGCGAACCTGTTAAATTTTATAGTTTGTATATTTGTAATCGCACAATTTCTATGATTTAAAATTTAATCCAACATTAAATAATTGTTGAACTATTTCCTTAATTGAAAATAAAATAAATTCTAGTAAGCGAAATTTTTTTGCTTTGACTGCCAATTTTTTACGGTAGAAAAACCGCGGGACAAATTTTTTTTAAAATTATTTATACGTTTCAAGAGCTTCAATTTGGATTAGATTAGAAAAACGCAGTTGTTCCTGAAATAATTTAGAATGATGTAAGCATTACGTTATTGGTCAAAACACTTGAAAATCGACCATTTTTAACGAAATTGTATGAGTTTTTATAAATAAGAAAAAATATGACATAGTAAAACCAATAGCTTCTCAGCCACACATCAAAGAAAGAAGTTAGTTATAAACTACTAAAAAATTT
>NW_026099575.1:21175220-21266113 GCF_025091365.1 Daktulosphaira vitifoliae | reverse complement strand
ATTTTAAATAGTAAGTATGTTTATTTAGGATGTTAATAAGTTTTATTAACAAACATGCGAATAAGAGTTAAAACGTGTTAATAGATCATATACATTTGAAATTATGTTCTGGATTTATATATGGATGATAGGTCATTATATTTTGGCATCTTGTATTTTTTTTTTATTTTTTTTAATAGTCGAAAACGATTATTACAAAATAGTTTATAACCGTACCCTACCAACTTTGCATAATCATAAAATTTCCCTAACATTCAAAATGTTATAAAATAGTAGTTTTTGGTGAAACTGTGATATCATCTAATTTGCATGCTTTTACAGTATTAAAATTCTGGTTCGTTAAAATCGTTAAACATATATATTAACTTCTTGATGTACATATTTTAGGTTTATAAAGTAATGTTAAAACAAAAAATAACATTGTTAAATTTGCAAGGTTATTAGTGGAATGAAAATCAAATAAATTTAAATTTCATTGCAATATTCATATGGCAAATTATATTTGAAATTAATTCAATCATATATTTATTTTAGTAATCTATACAAAATAATAGTAATCTATAAGAAAAATACTTATTTTATTATATGATTCTTGCCAAGATAAAATTCTATATACACGATCCAATGATTTCGACACTTTTTTTGCATAAAAAAAGTGTATTCAATTGAAATGAAAAATATATGCATTAACAATTTACTATTTTAAACAATTTTATATATCAAATTATTAAAATAAGTAATTTAAATGAATTGTACTATCTTGAGTTGGCGTATAAATATAATTATATGGCGAGTAGAAAAAATTCTTATTTGAATGATATAAAATTAGATCACTTGATAATTTTTGCTGCGGAAATTTCCCAAGTTCTAACATAATATTATTATGTTCGTTTTTTTTCTTCGTACAAAATTACTCTATCACTACGAATAGTGCTATTAAACAGTAGACATTTTTCAGATGGATGCCAAATGAAAGTCTATGTGACGTGTTATGTCGTTCTTTATAAACAAAAAACAAAAAATGAAAGGATTTCGCGGTGCAACAGACAATCTGGAAAAATCGCACTATTGTTCCGGTTATGAGATACAGATAAGGAAGACTTTCCAAGATTAATAACCATCAACAACACTGACAAAAAGTACAAAACTCTTAAATGATGTTAATCGATTGATATTACATTGTAGGTGGTGTTGAAAATTTATCACGCACGAAGTAGATACAAGTGATACGACGAAATGTATTTAAAAAAATGATTTTAACCGGGAAATATTCATAAAAACGTTTGACAGAGTTTATGTATCCTCGTTTTCGTTTTTGTGTCTGAGAATACTTTCAATTTTTTTTTAACTAGCTATACTATTTTACCATGTTATTGTTGTCAATACATTGCACCCGCACATTTGACAAACAGAACGTATCACTCATTTTAATTCTTGTAACAATTAATCGAAGTAACTATATAATATGATAATATCAGCGTATCAGTTACAATATTAATTTTATTGTTTATATTGTAAAAAAAACAATGTATTCAGTTTCTCAAGTACTTACTAATTGTTTCTTACACGGAAAAAATATTTTATAGTAATGGTTAATATAGTGGCAATTAAAATATATAATATAAAATATTATTAAATTAAAATATAAAAAATATGACTGGAAAAAATATTTTATATATTTGGTCAAACTATATCAGCTGGAATTACTAAATAATTTTAGTTTATAGTTAGTTCAACTATATAAGATAAATCTTCTAACTATACAAATATGTTGTCACTATATTAACAATAATTTGGTTTAGCCCAACCATATAGTTTTTTTGTGTAACAAGTACATAATTCTACCATAGAATAGATAATAATACCACGAAATCTTATCTATTCTGTGATCCTTTGTATGTGATAAATAATATTATTTTGTTGGTTTTTCAATTATTATCAACAAAAAACAACTGTATGCTATTATAAATTAAATGTTTATATTAATAAAGATATAAAATTTAAATCTTATTTAGTTTATTATTGTTTTATCAATGAATTCAGTTTTTTTTTTGTTAATATGTATAATTTTATAAAAATTCTTTTGTTAAAAACTAATAGCAATAATTTCAGTGAATTTAACCTTAAAATTTTTATTATAAAGTTATTTCGGATAATTACTTAAGATCTAGGCCAAAAAATTGAACTCATTCAATTTGATGGAACAGTAAATGAGTATAGAATTATAAAATTTTTATTATTTTGTTGTTTATATATCACGGTTAAATTATAACTGGAAAAAATAGTTTTAGGTAAGGTTCAATGTTTCCTGGTGTATTATTTTATTGTGCAACATTTAAATGACACCTGTGTAATCGTGATTGATAAGTTTAATAAACAAAATAAAGTAATTTTTTTAAACGAAATGTTCTAGATGTATTTATTTCATTTTATAGTAAAACACTTGGGTTCAGTCGATTTTCAATTTGCGAATATCTATTCAACACATATCTGTTACCATAATACGCTTGTCAACATGATGTTCGAGATATTTTTTAATTTATATTTCCCATTTATTTCCATGTTCTTTATCTAAGGGCAGTAAAGAAAACCCAATCGCTTTGTGAACACAAAAAATAGAGAAGCATCCACAATGTCATAATAGTGTAAGTTCCATTGTTATTGAAAAAACTTATGTGTAAAATAGATAAGCAAATTGCATCGTAAAAAGATCAAGGATTGTTTTATGGTTACAGAGATTTTCGAAAATCTAAGTTGAGCAAACATGATAAAGATGTTTTAAAATTATTATTAAACAATGTTTGTTTTTTTTTTTTTTAAATATACTTTTGTCGTTGATGTACAATTTCTAAACCAATAATGTAGTTGAAATTATTGATTACAAAGCCAAAGAGGAAATATAATATGGATCGTAGGCTTTAAGTCGTGACCGTCCATGCTCTTTTAGATAACAATCTACTTGCTCATGAATTATAAATGTAATTTCTTTCATGAACGTTGTATTGCATCATCTTAGACACCACATATATTGGTAAAATATTTTATTTAATATCAACGCCTATTTTATAGTTCAGTCCTAATCACAGTACTCAAGCGATTAGCGAAAATCAAGTGTATGTACAATATGAAATCAGTGCACGTGTTAATTAGAATGTAATAATGTTCAACAAAATCCGTTGCAAATGTAATTACCAAATGGTACCATGTTGACATGATTTCACTGCAACGCGTTGCACACAAATGACCATTTAATTTGGCGGTGGATTGATGAAACGGAACACAAAAGGAACGATTACCGCTAAATTACAAGTGTTAAGTGTTACACTATCTTGCGCAGTTATTTCCCCTCGAACGATCATCTCATGGGCTGGTAACAATTGTGTAATTTCCCCGTGACTCCTGCGTGATAATAAGTCCTTCAGACATTCGGACTAAGAGATTTTTACCGTTAAAACGCAAAAATAGCCACGTGAATCATTCGAAGGTCCTTTAGGTATCCATTTGACAGCGACTTCCGGCGAACTTCACAAATTTATCATATCACAAAGAATGCGGATCACAACAGACACATAAAATACAACTGCTGTGACATTTCAATTGACGCGATTTGAAGAAATTTATCGTGCCCTAATGGCCAGGTGTGGATAATTATTGGAACAGAACAATTAATAGCAATCCGATCATTTTCCGTCTATCGAAATACTTCTTAACACATCGGACGTCGCGCAATCTCGTTTTGAACCTGTTTCCGAGTTTTTTATTGATACACGTCCTTGCAAGGCCATTCAGTTTTTTTTCGTTAAACACTAATAAAATGCATTTAGATCTTTCGGACCGCCAATTTTTTTTTTCTAACAAAGAACATTCAATTCCAGAAATAATAGTTGTGCACATGACTACGCTTTTGTTTTGTCATGATAGTTTAAATAGGTCTTAACAGTAAGCGTTTTAGACATTTATGTAAACCAAGATTACACAAGTCACTAGTTGAAAACAATTCATAAAAGGGTCGTTAAGGGCAAAGTTTGAACCTATCGTGGGTGGCGAATTTTTATTGAGACGAATTGATTAACTGTTATTTATTATCTCGGTACAAATCTGACAAATGCAAAATATCGATGTCGTGATGTGATGAGTAGAGCATCAATGATGACGGAAGAAAATAAAGCAATCAGATAATAAATGTTGTGCAGTATTTACTTTCCCCTTATGAATTGCTAATTCCTAATAAGTATGCTTTTCTATAAGACAATGAGTTGAACAATCGAATAACTCTGATAACTCAAAGTTCAAACAGTTAGATATAATGTTTAATTACGACATCCGATGTTGATGAACAATACGGTCAATTTAAAAAACACCCACCACTAGCTGAAAATTTTTTGTAATTAAGTTTCATCATATTTGAGTAGGTATACTAGATGCACATGTACAATATGCATACCGTTATGTGATGTTATTTAAATAATAGCAAAACTAATAATAAATAATGATGGAGATAAATTTTTTTGTGGCAAAAAGTACAGAATTATTTACATACAATATACCTTTTTTACAGTAAGTAACGTCGTTTTTCATTTTTTAGTCATTATAAACTATCTTTTTTGCTTAAGTATATAATGTAATTTTCAATTCTTTGTCGGCAAACTAAAACGGAAAAATGCTTGTTAAAATATGATACCGGTATTTTTTAGTACGGTAATCTGTTACTTAAGAGCTGTATGTAATAAGGATTTTCCAGACAAATCAAACTTAAGTACATTATGTACGGTTTAAAAGAATCTTTTTATTGAAAATTAACTTAACTTTATAAAATTATGAAAAAATATTTATAAATATATGATATGATGTTCAACATTTTTTTATTTTTAATGAAATATAATTTCATAATAAAATTATAGTTTTGGACCTAAACTATATTATAATTAACACGTCGGGCGTAGATTGTTATTTCAAATAAGGTAATCGAATAAATCTTTACAAGATTTTAAAATTAATGAAATACATTTAAATAAATATCTAAAACAATTATTGAAGTTTACGATACACTAAGTATTATATAAATAGTAAGCTAATAGTATTTTAAATAAGATTAATAACGTTGATTGTGTAACACACGGATGAAGATTTTTTATTCTGTGAGTTATCTTTTAATTCGTTATTCGTTTATATTAATCATAAAATTATTGATACCTGCTGTGAAATGAAATAGAATGTGTATTCAACGAAGTCAATACTTGAAAGTATTGAGATTTAAGTATACTTATAGATAAACATTATAATAATTTGTTAAACTAGTAAAAATGTTGTTTTTAATTTTGCTCGAGTACATTTTCTTTTTTATCAAATGGAACAATAAATGTTGAATACGAGTAGTTAAAATTCCAATATTTTTTGTCATGTTTGCCTATAAAGCTAATGATAAAAAAAATGAATTACGTTACATATTCTATCAAAAATGTTACCATGTAAAATGTTGGTAAAAATGTTGTAAAAATGTAAAAATGTAAAAATGTTGGTATATGATTAAGAAACAATCAATTAAAAATCTGACATTATATTGTAGAAGAATGTTTAAAGAACGGTATAACTACTAACATTTATAAGCCTTGATACTGGTATTTTTTTAATTAATGAACGACCAATGCTATTTTCAAGTGTAAATATAAATCTATTAAAACGAAAGATGTAGAATTAATATTAGAGTATTAGATGAGATAATATACATTACAAATGNTAATATTAGAGTATTAGATGAGATAATATACATTGCAAATGAATATTTATTGTTTAGTTAATACTAAATATTTATTTATTTGAAATATTCGGTAAAACATTATGAATGAAAATAAAAAAGATATTAAGGTTTTTCATTGTGATGTTGATATATTTATTTTGAATGTATTCTTTACAATTTATTTGTACAAATTAATTTTGAAATTTAAGAGGTCATATATATGATATCATTTAACACTTAAGGTAAACTTTAATTTTCCTTTTAATGTATTCAATGACACAAATGATCATTAATCACATTTTTAGCCATCGGCAATTTACTTTAATGTGTTATAGAGCTTATAGATGAAAATAGTTAATTCTCTTTCTAAAATTTGCATAATGAGTATTAATGATCCTTCAACTTTTGAGCATCCCTGCATTGAATATATTTATTACATTAAAAGAATATTTTAAAATTTAATGGTGAACATAATGTGACCATGAAAATAAATTAAGTGAAAAATTGAAAACTTTTACAAAACTAATTTTAATATTAATATTCTATTTCAAAAACTACTAGTTCAACATAAAGTTATTTTGATATTTGAATATAAAAATAATGTTTATTATTTTTTTATAATATAAAATTTGATAATACTTTTTTTTATAAAAAATAGGTGTTAGAATGATTTTTTAAAGAATTTTTTTTTGTTTTTAATTTATTTCTCTGTTCTTCAGAAGGTTAATAATAATTGATTTGTTATTTTTTTTTGTATAATCTGGAAATTTAACATTTAACTAGTTCATTATAAGTAGAATAACATAATAAAAACACAATGGTGGCGTAAGCACGAATTTTTAAAAGAGGGTGTTTTTTTCACATCACCTAATTATATGCATCTTTCAGTTTAATAAAATATAGTAGATATTAAGTAATATAATATAATATAGTAGATTTTTTTTCTTTAAAGAGATCGTTTTTTTCCAAATCATCTTATTATATGCATCGTTTAGTTTAATAAAATATAGTAGATAATAATGATTATAATAGAATTCTAGTTGGCAATAGATGTTTGTACGACAAAATTATTTTTAAATGCCTTTTTAATGATCATTTCAAAAATATTCTTACCTCTTTTATTGAAAATTGTGGAAACATGAGAAATTGATGTATTAATATATTTTAAAATTTGTATAATGTATTAAACACAGCATAGTTAAACTTAAAATAGAGTTGTACGACTTATTTAATAGGGACATTAATGTAAGTTCTTACCATCATAGACCTAAACTTATAGTTTATACGTTACCACATTATTTAAAATATTTAAATATATTTATTTAGAATATTTGAACAATAAATTAGGAATTATTATTAATTTTTAACATCAATTTGGTATTCAATTTTTTTAGTTTTACTTAATAGTTACAGTTTATACTTCATTATAAAGTATTATTTCATTGACATTACAATAATTATATCAATCTTAAACAACCAAGGTTCTATATCAGTGATGCTAATGGTGATAAAAATCTAAAATTGAAACATGAGTGAGTAGTTGTTTTATACGTTTTTTATATCTGTCATGTTTCAAAGGAAATCAAGTTCTTGATTGTAGCCAATGTGATTTGAACAAATTGTAATTGGCTATGACACTGCATACAAAGATGAAAGTAAAATTAATTTTATTATTATATATTGTATAAGATTATGTAGTGAAAATAAAGTATTATAGTTGTAACTGTATTACAGTAATACTAGGCTTAACTGTATGGACAATATATTTATCATTGATGAATTATTAGCAAAATTTGTATTGGATCCATAAATATATTAATTTATTTTTTGTATTTGCCCTTTAACTATTAATTGTCTCTATGATTCTCAACAAAGAGATGAGACCACACGTATGTTGCAATGAACCCTGCGGATTATATTAAATTACTTTAATTGTTAATTCACTTATAACAGTTTATGATCATATCTAATTAATTCTAGTTGAAAAAAAATTACAATATTAAAATAAGTTAAAAGTGTCAGACTTTATTTATTATTAACTGGTAAATGATTACGGATTTTTTTTGTAAAAATTAAAAAAAATTTTATAAAAATATTAAGTACCAGTTAATGCTTCTTTTTATGTATAATCTGTGCTTACTTTCATTATTATAATAGCAAGTCTAATAATTCTTCCTGAGATGAGCGTCTAATCTATGTGCATTAATTTTTAAGTATAAATCATTTATTTTATGTTTGTGAAATGGCTATATGCATTCTGTAATGTATTGTATAATAGTGGAATTTGATACCATGATCAAAACACAGCATTGTTATTTAAAAGATATATTTTTGCTTTTGCCTGTGATTTATCTCATTTTATGTTTAAAAGAAAGATTTAATAAATTTCATAGTATGGAATATAATATAAATGATATTTCAAAAATGTCACCAGAACTTAAACGTAAATACAATTAATCAAACTTGAGTTAATTGAAAAATGCAGAAAAAGAAAAAATGACAACAATTATGAATTCATATCTGCTTAGCCAACTTAAGTTTATAATAATTTTAAAGAAAACTTAATAAAAAATAAATATAAAATTAAATAATTTTTGCAAGAAATGTGGTGAATAAAGATAAGTTATTACTAACTAAATATTTTTATATTGTTATTAACAACATAGTAATGTGTTAGTTAATTTCGTGTGATAAAGTAATTTTGGAGTTCGCTGTATAATTGTATTCAAACAATGAATGAATCAACGTCATATTGGGATCAGTGGCGTGTCTGCATAAAAGACAACTGAAGAGGCTTCTCAGAACCCAAAAAAGTACCCTTTATACTTTTCGGGGCATTTTAATCGATGAACCTGAAAAATCATTGACAAAAATGTGTGCTTATAATATATGTTCTTATGTTTATGCACATTCTTAGATTTTTAAAAAGCGAGATATCTAAGGGCTATAAGTGAGATAGGTAGAAATGTTTTGCAAGATAAACTAAACAATTTTATGGAAGTATTAAATGCAAACTGCCCCAGAGCCCTGAAAATTTTAATACTCTACTGATTGGGATATAAATTCTCGCTAAAGGTGCCATCTACTGAAAAACTAAAAAAGTGATGAATAAAATGAAATTCCATTTAAAATTAAATTCATACTGTTTAGCTTCAAAACCAATTAAAAAACTGAATTTAAAATACAGTACATTTTAAGAAATAATGAATATTAATCTCGACTTATTGTATTATTGAATTTAGTAAAACATTAGTTTGCTAAAAAAGGTTAATAATTTAATACATTAATAAACATTATTAAATAACATAATGAGTATAGTCATATAATGACAAGATAAGATGAGTATTGATCATTTTGAATATAAAATCAATATGATAAAAAATTCAAAACATTTATTGGAACGGATGTATATGTGCTGTTAAGACTAAAGTGGTTAATACCTGCATTGAAATGTATTAATCATGAAAAAAATTAACCGTTTATTCTAAAACTGTTCTTGCAATCACAAACAGTTATCATGACTTACTACTGGGCATGCAATTTTTGAATTTCTTGATTTTTACTATTTTATCAGATTATTACAGGAATTCGCTGTTTTTACAAATCACTAATGGTAAACTCGTCATTGATTCTTGTTCGCGTTGTAAATATAACCCGTAAGCTTTACATAAATATTTTTTACCGATTGACCTCGACCTTTTTACTGTCTCGGGGTAGTTAAACAATAGGTGATATATTTATAAACTAGTTTAAAACCCGTACGATGTTTGAATAATCGCACGATTCACTCGAGTTTTATCGACTAAGTACATCACGTTTCTTGGATACTTACCACGTCAATTTATTTATACTATTAGTTAAATCGATGCCGGTGATAACGATTGATCGGTTTTGTGATTGTTGGTCGTACCGTCGAGGACGTTATTCTTCGACGGCCATCACTCTTCATCGCCTAAAATATCTTCAATCGTTGCAGTTTTCCGCTGCACTTCACCGTTGACGTAGTTTCAATACATTTTTTTATCCAAGTTTTTAACTCACATAAATATTATACGCCCACGTTTTACTAATAGTTTTTTAGTCATTAAACCACTCATTTGCTGTACTTTTCAGAACTATTTGTCATTTCCTGTAGTCATAAATATTATAAATTTTACTTTTTCTTTATTTAAAGTCCGCTTATTCCGACCATCCACCTGTATGTCATAAATATCATATAACCGTGTATCATTTACCCTTGAAATATTTTAAATAAATTCGATTCCTATTGTTACCTTGAATATTAAAGATTTTAGTTGATATATTAAACCGTTAATTATAATTAACATAAATCGACAATATTCATTAAACAGTAGTTATTAAAATTGGAATCGTGCAATATAGTATTGTAATTATTTAGATCAATTGTGAGTAAAAGTTAAATATGAACTTATAGTTGTAGCAATGAGCAAAATGGAATCTTACAGAAATGCAAGACTAACATTAACAATAATTAATGTTAATTTTGACATAAACGATGCTCCTAAGAACATCACTTAAACATAATTAAATAAGTAACCTTTACACAAGTTTTTAAAAAAGTAGTAAAACTTTGCAAGACTAAAACCATTAATAGAGTAATACTAAAACAAAAATAAAATCAAGACTAAGAATGGATTTTCGAAAAAAGATCGAGATTGAGTCAACAAAAATATAACTAATACCAAGGCAGAGACTTTCAAAGTCTTAGTATTACTTTACTTATCACTAATTAATCATTAAAAATATCAAAGTTTATGAAAATGGTATTTTATAAATTCTCTTAATGGAATAAATAAATAAGTAATCTTCTTTATTTGCGTGTTCTTAAACTTTTTAAAATTATTTCCTTAAAGTTTTTATAAAATTGAATTAAGTCCTTTGTGGAATTATTTTGATTGACCTTTTAAAATTAGTTGAAAATAAAACAAAATCCATACTCATAGTAATTTATTTAAGATTTAGAAAGTTAGTGATAAGAGTTTCATTAATTATTTTTTAGCGTTTGTAAATAGAACTATAATTATATATAATTGTATAAATAATATATTACAAGGATCAATCATTGTTGTTTAATGAACAATCAGAGAGTTAAATACAGTAGTGGTTTCTAGTTTTCTTCCCTATATGGTTTGATTACTGAACCTTAACAACTTGGTTTTAAAAACTAGAGCAGTGCGCGTATGTATGTAATCGAATCTCGACCGAATCATTATAATTTGCAATAACTGTAAATATTTTCATTTAACTTGGCGTATTTTTAAAGCAAATATTTTCACGCTTTTTAATATTTAAATATTTCAAACATACGTGCGTGATATATATATATCAGTTGGCAAATATTAATTGCTGGGTTTTATTTTGGTAACCTAGTCGTAGGCTCGCCAAGGTTGATTGTTTATAACATAAACGTGTATCTGATAATATAATTCGTATAAGTCAAGCTAATATAATATTGTTAGGTAATTAGCCATTTGACTTAATTACGAGTATGTTCAGGCATGAAAATGTTTAAATGTGATATTAATGGAGGTCGTTGAGCTGATCAATTTTTATAATGTATAACTAATAAATGATCCGTGAAGACAATATATCCTTCACTTTTATTGCGATTAGCGGTCTAAGATCAGAAGTGTATTGAAATACCCACCAGGATGATAAACTTGTATAATAAATTAAAATAATAATAATCCAATAAAATACAACGAGATATCGCCTAGTAAAAATAATACTATTTCTATTACGAAACGATTTTTATAGATATACGGATTGACTTTGAAAGATTAATTTCAATTGCAATTCTGTGGATCGATATCTAATTTCAACTAATTTTTTAACGAAAGAGTATTTTTTAAAAAAATCAAATCCGAGTTTGCATATTTTAATTATCACTAAGTAATAATAACTTTCGCATTTATCGAATTCTTGTAAAATATCACTTTAGAAATCATTGTTATGTTAAATAACTCCTACACTCAAGAATGTTTTTTCATGTGATTCATGCTATACAATCGTTTGAATGATCATATATTTCACAAAAATTTAAGAATATGATTTGTCCTCGAAGGTAGTAGCCGTCTTGTGGACTTCAGCTTATATTTTGCTTCTGATTCTTATTATGAGTTGTGGTATTATAATTTACCTACATTGTAAATTCATAAAAACAACTATAAAACAGCACTAAATTGAAATATACTCAAGTTAAATGTTTAGCAATCATTTGCACACCATTAATAACTTTTATGGTGGTTTTAATTGCTACACAATAAATTATTTTACTAAAAGTAGGTAAGTCAATAAGACATGGAAAATAAATTAACTTTGAAGATACAACAGAACAAAAAGTTATTAAAATATTTCTTGAAACCTATTAAAAACTTAAGCGAATTATATCCTAACCCTAATGAATATTTTTAGTTTCGATGCGAAGTTGAGGAGTTATTCATTTTCCTACGATGTTTTTTATTTTAGTCTGTTGCCACTTTTTCTCAACAATAACTATGCCACGTCTACATTGTATTGCGAACCCACTGTGCTACCGATTTTAATATAGCGTTTGGAAAGATATTATAAAGAATTTATATAAAGGGTAATTTTTTTTCGGAAAAGAAATAAAATCATAATAATAATAATATATTTTCTTTTATTAAAGACAAATATTGCTTTTTACATATTCAAGAGTTGTAAAAAGTATCGTAAATAATCGTTGGATCAAAAGTTATTAAAGAAGATATTATCTGGTGGGACACTTTGTATATGTATGTTTATTGCACAGAAATAAATATAACTTGTTTAAATTCACAAAATATTTAATCTTGAAACAGTGTATTTTATTTTTACTAAATTATAATTATAGAAATGTGATTATTTATCTTAATTAAAAAGTGGATTAATAATTTATTTTCTTTAAATAAAGTTGTTATATGATACTTTTCAAGTGAAAAGCACTACTTTATATTAATAGCATATCTCTTGTAGTTTTTCTTTAAATCTTGTTGGTGTACCTCTAACTCTTGTCATACTAACTAGCGTGTTTGCTTCCTTGCCTTTTTTATTGCGTTGTTCTTGAGTTTTTTTGCAAACTAATTTGCTTTCGATTTCTTTAATAATTACTTCAATTTGTTCAAAGAAATTTAACAGTATAGTAAAACACTCATTAATCTTAAAAGTTTTTAAGTCTTCGCCGAAATGTTTAGCTACACTTTGAATAGCATCCGTTGTTGCTTTATAATTATCATTTAACACGTCATTATCTTTACTAACCTGGTAAATAAATTCCTTTAATTGTGTTTTAATGTGTGTAGAACAAGCATCTGTTTTTATTTCAGCAAGATATGTTTTTATTTTATACGTATAAGTATTCAAGTCATTTTCTAGTAACTCCATAGGAGTTTTTAATAATTTTCTCAAAGAAGAACAATATTTCATAAAATTAAAATTATTGTGATGCTTCAGAGCCAGTTCAACAGCTAAATGGATAAAAGTAATTTTTGGCTTGTTAGAACGAACATCTAATAATTTTGGCAAATTGTCTAGTGTAAAACCATTTGAAACACCAGCGTAACTTCCCTAAAAATGACACATTAATATTAGCACATTTTTTTAAATTGTACTTTAACTTTATAAAAAACCAATATTAATAAAAATCTATTAACTTCAGGCTACTAATACTTCTCTGAAGTGCGAGGCCTCCATCAACATGTTTCACTAAAAATTAAAATTTATATAGGTTCGTAAAGTATCAACCAGTACATTTTAATATACAGAATATTCTGTTATTAGAAATCAGTATATATCTTGTTATTATCAAATTAGTACAATATGCAGATCTTTCATGTGTTATTGCAGAGTGTACAGTAAGTTTGTAATCACTCATTTCTAATCAAATGATTATGGGAGTTCAAAAAAAAACAAAATTGGGCCTATCAATTATTATTGTATACTTAATTAAATTTATCAAAATTAAATGATCAAAAATGAATGAATGATAGAAATGAATAAGAATTATATGTGTATACAAGATAGATAAACTCTAAAATAAATTCTGTTATGATACATTTCGCTAATATTATATACAGAAATGTTAGTACACTTACCCTGACATATAAATTTCCAAAAAAGAATTTAATAAATTTCATAGTACGTAATTCTTGTGTAACGATATATAGTTATTTAATTGTTAATATATAAAAAATATCTCGTGAAATCTAGTACAGAGACTTTTAAAGTACTTTCCTTAATTTATGTAATTTTAAACATAAAATTTAGAGGGAAAAAACAAAAATATTTGTAGAAAATATAATGACCTATATTTTTTTATTTCATATTTAAAACTTAATAACGATTGCTGTATATATTATACAGCTATAATTTAAAAATTAATTTTTTAATTCAGACTTAGATCTTATGTAGACGGATTGATTTTGAATTTTGTTGTTACAAATTTTATATTAGTATAAAGTGCTAGATTTCGAAAATTAGTGAAATAACACATTAATGTTTTTAAACTTTTATTTTACAAACGAAATTTCCTAGAAAAGCTTTGCAAATTAAAAAAAAAAAATATAAAAAGTATTCAAGATACATTTTTTAACTTACTGCGTTTAATTTATTTCCCAAAAGTAATATGATGGAAAAAAATTGAGTTAACGAATGTTCGGCAACCAAAAAACAGCATATTTCTTGATAACCTTTTAAATTATCAAGGACTTTTGAATACATTAAAGGCCATTCTTCTTCTAAAACCATTAAGTCTATTTTTAATTCATAGTATGGTATTTCACTAAGCATCAGACAAAATTTTTCTGCTATTCCAAGAACTGTTCTATCTCCTCCGTATTTTTTTATCA
The DNA here is from genome assembly GCF_025091365.1 of Daktulosphaira vitifoliae. Classification (NCBI taxonomy): domain Eukaryota; kingdom Metazoa; phylum Arthropoda; class Insecta; order Hemiptera; family Phylloxeridae; genus Daktulosphaira; species Daktulosphaira vitifoliae. The sequence continues at coordinate 21,251,509 of NW_026099575.1, read as the reverse complement.
ATTTTACATCGTCATTAATGGGTAATATTCTTTTGACTATTTCTAATTTGTCGACAGAAATTACATTACCATCTTCGAAATTCTTTAGAAATACAATTGGCTCTGACTTAAGTTGTTTTAAAATAATATTTATAGTAAGACTTCTTTTATTATTTAGTATGTTAATAGCAGAAGGCTTAAGAGTATTATTCTTATTAGTCGAGGGAGTTGTCTGGGGTCGCTGTTTTTCACCAAATAATTCAATAATATTATTAGAATCAATAGCACAATCAACGGGATCCAGTGTTGACCAAAAAGAGTTCTCTAGGTTGTTACTTTTAACTTTAGTCCAATTTATCGTCTTCATTTTGACCTTTTTTAATAAACTGGGTGCGGTCTCAGGTCTCATTAGGGGAAGTGGTGGTGGTAATGGAATTGGGATTGGTAATGGTTGAGGTGGAGGTGGAGGTGGCGGTGGTAATGGAATTGATACTGGTAATAGCGGTGGAGATGATTTATTACAAATTGTTGATTGTGATGGAAGTGGTGGTGGTGGAGGTGAAGTAACAATAAATGGTTGTAATGACGGTGAGGGTTGTAATAATGTTGAGTTAAATTTTGATAAAGGAAGCGATGTTCGTGATCCACTTGACGTACACAACTGTTTATCAGACAATTCACAACTGTTTTCGTTGTCTATAACTGAAATTTGTGGCAACTTTTTTATGCTAAGCTTTGATACATTGTTTGAACGCTTTAGGAACAAATAAATTTAATAACGAGTTAAATTAATTGATAAGATTTAAATGTCAATATTATTTATTATGTTAATCAATACTAACTCGAGCTTTTTTATTATCTCTGTTCAAAACTTCTGAGACCACTAAAATAAAGACAAATCCTTTGACGAATACATTCCAAGAAATAAAAAAGATTATAAAAAAAAGCGCTAGAACAAATGTTAGCTTTGTTAGCGTCATCACAAAATATTAATTAAATAACAATACACTAAAATACAATTGCGACACTCAATCACTAAAATAAGAAATTGTAAATTAGCACAGTCAAATTAAATCTCAAAGCTTTTTTATGATTAAACTGTAAAAGAAAATTTGTTGCCAAAACATTTATTTCAGCCAACATGGAACTATGTATTTTTTTAACATATATGATCAAATATTTTTTTTTTATAATAACAATTGAGGCGTTATTCAGACAATAGGCAATTCAAAATATTTTTAATTAAAATTAATCAAAAATGTCAATAATTTTATTTTAAAGCAAAATGCATTAACATATATTACATTTTATTAATATATGTTAAAATTAAAATCAATAAAAAAAATTATAACTTTAATGAGTATGGCCACAATAAAACCATAATTTCATTATAGATCCATTATAACATAGCTATTATTTTAAAATGATATCTAAAATAAGGGTCGGTCAAATAAAAATATTTTTTTACTGAGAAAGCCCTTGAATTTTAATGTACAATTTACTAAAATCTATGAAATAATTCATAAAAGTAATGTATTACAATTTAATTAAAATTTAATCATTATTTACTTTATTGAATTAGCTTTTAATTGTTAGCCTTACTATTTATTATTGATATCTTTCTTATTTTATTTTCAATTTAAAATAAATTTATTTAAATAAGATATAATTGGTGCAACTCTAAAATTAGATTTTTAATTACTGGTACACACATGTATAATTTTGTATTAAGAAAATGTATATTTATCTAATTAAGGTATTTAAGAAAAATGTTGTCTTTTCATAAATAGACTGGTATTCAAATATTTCTTGTCTATCATTTCGCATTACACAATAATAACTATTCATTAAAGCCTACAAAAATGTGTTTTATTACACTCTTAATTGTTAAATTTTTGTAGCACGGGTGTGTATTTTTAGTTTTACAATTTTTTTTAACAGTAATTGTTCATAGGTTGTATAGCGTGAAATTTGTATTACTTTATCATTCGTAATATTAAAGTCATAAGGATATTATTTTCTTACCATTATTTGTTTTTTGTAGCACCTTTACGATAAAAAAATAATGCCAGAGCAAATTAAATTAATCGAAAAGCAAGCCATCCTGTTAAACTTTCATAAGTACGAATCAATTGAATTCAATAAAAAAATCTAGCGAGGCTGCAGCAACATCGTGTGTAGTCACTAACACCTTGTAATAATAATACTTAAAAACAAACAGAATTTAATTATTTTTCCTTACAACAGTTTCTCTTGGTGTCCATTATTTACACGTTTTTCATTTTAATTTAACATCAGTCTTTCATTAGGTACACCCGCAGTAAACTTTCAAATTAAGCTCATATAGTTAGAACTANCAGTGTTGACCAAAAAGAGTTCTCTAGGTTGTTACTTTTAACTTTAGTCCAATTTATCGTCTTCATTTTGACCTTTTTTAATAAACTAGGTGCGGTCTCAGGTCTCATTAGGGGAAGTGGTGGTGGTAATGGAATTGGGATTGGTAATGGTTGAGGTGGAGGTGGAGGTGGCGGTGGTAATGGAATTGATACTGGTAATAGCGGTGGAGATGATTTATTACAAATTGTTGATTGTGATGGAAGTGGTGGTGGTGGAGGTGAAGTAACAATAAATGGTTGTAATGACGGTGAGGGTTGTAATAATGTTGAGTTAAATTTTGATAAAGGAAGCGATGTTCGTGATCCACTTGACGTACACAACTGTTTATCAGACAATTCACAACTGTTTTCGTTGTCTATAACTGAAATTTGTGGCAACTTTTTTATGCTAAGCTTTGATACATTGTTTGAACGCTTTAGGAACAAATAAATTTAATAACGAGTTAAATTAATTGATAAGATTTAAATGTCAATATTATTTATTATGTTAATCAATACTAACTCGAGCTTTTTTATTATCTCTGTTCAAAACTTCTGAGACCACTAAAATAAAGACAAATCCTTTGACGAATACATTCCAAGAAATAAAAAAGATTATAAAAAAAAGCGCTAGAACAAATGTTAGCTTTGTTAGCGTCATCACAAAATATTAATTAAATAACAATACACTAAAATACAATTGCGACACTCAATCACTAAAATAAGAAATTGTAAATTAGCACAGTCAAATTAAATCTCAAAGCTTTTTTATGATTAAACTGTAAAAGAAAATTTGTTGCCAAAACATTTATTTCAGCCAACATGGAACTATGTATTTTTTTAACATATATGATCAAATATTTTTTTTTTATAATAACAATTGAGGCGTTATTCAGACAATAGGCAATTCAAAATATTTTTAATTAAAATTAATCAAAAATGTCAATAATTTTATTTTAAAGCAAAATGCATTAACATATATTACATTTTATTAATATATGTTAAAATTAAAATCAATAAAAAAAATTATAACTTTAATGAGTATGGCCACAATAAAACCATAATTTCATTATAGATCCATTATAACATAGCTATTATTTTAAAATGATATCTAAAATAAGGGTCGGTCAAATAAAAATATTTTTTTACTGAGAAAGCCCTTGAATTTTAATGTACAATTTACTAAAATCTATGAAATAATTCATAAAAGTAATGTATTACAATTTAATTAAAATTTAATCATTATTTACTTTATTGAATTAGCTTTTAATTGTTAGCCTTACTATTTATTATTGATATCTTTCTTATTTTATTTTCAATTTAAAATAAATTTATTTAAATAAGATATAATTGGTGCAACTCTAAAATTAGATTTTTAATTACTGGTACACACATGTATAATTTTGTATTAAGAAAATGTATATTTATCTAATTAAGGTATTTAAGAAAAATGTTGTCTTTTCATAAATAGACTGGTATTCAAATATTTCTTGTCTATCATTTCGCATTACACAATAATAACTATTCATTAAAGCCTACAAAAATGTGTTTTATTACACTCTTAATTGTTAAATTTTTGTAGCACGGGTGTGTATTTTTAGTTTTACAATTTTTTTTAACAGTAATTGTTCATAGGTTGTATAGCGTGAAATTTGTATTACTTTATCATTCGTAATATTAAAGTCATAAGGATATTATTTTCTTACCATTATTTGTTTTTTGTAGCACCTTTACGATAAAAAAATAATGCCAGAGCAAATTAAATTAATCGAAAAGCAAGCCATCCTGTTAAACTTTCATAAGTACGAATCAATTGAATTCAATAAAAAAATCTAGCGAGGCTGCAGCAACATCGTGTGTAGTCACTAACACCTTGTAATAATAATACTTAAAAACAAACAGAATTTAATTATTTTTCCTTACAACAGTTTCTCTTGGTGTCCATTATTTACACGTTTTTCATTTTAATTTAACATCAGTCTTTCATTAGGTACACCCGCAGTAAACTTTCAAATTAAGCTCATATAGTTAGAACTATCAGACTGCTAGAAAATAATTTAATTATGTGTTTTGTAGCTTGTTTCAGACGAAAGAAAAAATATGAATATAATTAATATTTTTATTTCTTGGGTGATTAAATTAACGTTTCTGCGCATATAAAAATGCGTCAAGTTATCACATAACTATCTCTTTGATACACGTGAAGTTCTCAAAAACCAATCAATGATGACCCTAGTACACTTAACGTCCTACACATTGAAGTTTAAGAATGCGAAAGTACAAAAATGCTTTTTTGTATACGTCACTACGTTGTCACTATGAGGTGTCTATTAGTGAGTCCAATACTTCAATGCAAAATTACTTAATATACATATATAACATATGTTTATCATTATTTTCAGGTCGTGTTAACTTCGTTTAATGCACTTACATAAAATTCATATTTGTTTTTTTATTTACATATATGAGGTATAAAGATGCACAACTTTCTAGTCGTGATACATATATTTCTATTCGAAAGCACATATCTATAAAAATGTGATTTATGTCACTTTAAGAATAAAATAAGACGTCGTATCGATTTCAACAGTATCTTTATTCGCACAGAGATATATTTATTTATAGAAATATGTATATTTTATGATTTTTATACATATTTGTTTATCAAAAAATTTTAAATTGTATTAAATTGAAAGAAACGTATGATGAAGTCGATAATTTAAAATATAATTACAATGACGCTATTCGAGGAAAAATGACATCAACCAGCTCAAATTTCCAATAAAATTGAGTTAAATTAATTTTTTTTTACAAAAATAAAAAAATTTTTTTTTGGTCAAAACGTACTTGCTCCCCAAAATAAATTTTTGTCACGTTACTTGATTTCCTAGTTCCTCCCACGTCCCAATCTTGATCAAGGCAAAATCTGTTATTACTAGTTAAGGGACTGTAATATTTCAAACGATACCAACAATTTTATGACTTTGAATTTCTATTATATTTAAAATAAAGTTTTGATGATAACAAATGTAATTAATAATACTTGGAAAGAAAATTAATAATAAGTCGTATTCTTCATTTGACGAGTGTTATCTTCAAAATTTCTATATTTTTACTTTAAGTAGACACTCTAATAAAAAAACCAATAACTACACATTTTATAATGTAATCAACTAAACAACTGTTTAACTATTTAGTAGTAGTCATTAAGTTTTTATTACTGTTTCAACAAATTACTAATTTTTTTTTTGTCATTGAGTAATAAAATATAACTACTTCTTATTATGAGTGTTTCACTTTCATAGAGCATCTTTGTTCACAAGCACCTCAAGCTACCATCAAGTTATTGCCGGTTCCTAAGCACTACTCACAAACAACGTTTTGATATGTCTGGAGTAGAAGTATACTATTTGATGTAATTAAGCCTAAAGTACCCTTCAGTCTTGACGTATTAATTACGTTATAGAATTCCAAACCTTATATTGTTGTTGTTTTTTTTTTTTTTAGTATAAATTATTCATAATAGTCTCTTGTGATGAGTACTGTCATGATTTAGAGTATTAATTAAAATGTATACGTCTTAGTACTATGTAGAAACTGCATTCTTTGGATTCAAAAAATACTATGTAACTTTACACCTATGGTTAAATTATTAACATCATACGTGACGGTTAAAAACGCTGATATCTCTATGCTAACTGATGGAAGGACGTAATATCATTCAGATACTATTTTTATGTTAAATAATCTGAATATATTATTTTTATATCAACTAAAGGACAACCAGTATCTTATTTAATCATAATTTTATATGAATGATGACTCAGTATCCAAAAAAAATAATAAAAGTTTTTACTTATTACGACTCATTGGCGTTTCTTAATTCTCAACAGTTATAAATAATATCAGCGACATATTGTTAGTGATCATAAATTACACTGTTATAAATTAAAATATACTTACTTTCACAACAAAATAGTCAAATACTCACTATTGTAAAATAATAAATAAAAGTGATCATTTCTGTATAATATTGGATACAGCGTATTTGAAATGTATTTATATTATTGACTGTTACTTTATCTATTTAAATATTTTAAATTGATTGTTTATCAATTAAATAATTCATAAAAAATGTGTATTTTGACAACATTGAATGAGTCATGACTCAAAAGTTAAAAATCAAGTAGTTTTAACAATATTTATAATAACATCCATGTATCTTGTTTTGTACAACCTGAATATTTAAGACTTTTAAAAAAACCACCTTGGCTTTTTTTATTGACAATATGTGATAGCGACGGTCTTTCTAATATATCAAGCAAAGTGTTTCTTTGAGCTTATCTTGTAAATAATAATATTTAAACCTGTTTTTCGGTGATTTGTGTTTTAACACAGCACATTACGTTAAGCATACAAACATTGCGTAAGAACTACATATTTCAAACTCACGAAGATGAAATTTAATTTCAATTAAAACAATTAAGTGCTAGATTAAATAATGAACACTTTTAAAGCGACACGAACATCGTATTATTTCATACCACCTCTGCATTTAACTGTTGCAAAATAATTATCGGTGACCGCGATATTTTTCTAATTCATCTCTACGATGAGCGTATGCCACCTGCATTAGTCACAATGTACTTACGATGCGTTTATTGCAAGTAGGCCAAAACTAAATGCAGTTGCCAAGGTTTTGAAGCATCAATAGAAATTTGAATAAAGTTTTAGTAATAAAGTCGTTGGCGATATGTGTAAATAACCATAAAAAACTGTATTATTTGTTAAGTGTAAAGAACTTGATTAATATTACTTTATTTTGTGTCGAAAACATATTCGTCTGATCTTCATATTCAATATGTTTTTTCCAGAAAGTACTGAAAAACATTGCGCAAGATATGAGTTGTTTCGGTAATCATATTAAAAAACAAAAGTAGTCATTTTTAATTAACACGCCTATAAGTATACAATTACTTTTCATTCAAGTTAGTTACTCGTCTTGCTCATAATAATTATGTTAATAATAAAATAATAATACTTTTCTTTTTTATACAGTATACTTAAAAATAAAAAAAAACATTTTATCTTTACGGAACAGTGCCGGCCGTACGCATAACACAAAATGTGATAAAATGTACTTTATTACGTTTCCATAGTAAAATATGTCATTAAGTCAGTTTAGCTTAATGCTGTCATATTTGTCGAAGATAATGAGAAGTCTTTTGACAAAAAATATTGTCTGTCGGACTAAAATGTTACAAGTTTTGAAATTTTCAAGCTTTTTTAACTCGATGCAGACTGCAATAACTTAATTTAGATTGCATATTTATAATAAGAAAATATTTTAATATTATCTTATTTCTTGTGCGTCCTTTTAACTTATTATTTATAATTCCCGTGTCAGGCGACACTCATTTAAATAGCATCATGTTTTAAATACAACAGTTTTATTTGATTCTGTACAGACAACGAATGCTGACAGTTTTTTAACGGTAGTAATAATTATGACATTTGCCCGTCGGATGGTGTGTTGCGCAAAAACCACATGTGTTGCAGCTTTTACACACGTCATATTAATGTACCGCGGTGAAGTCGGCGGTGGATCAAGAGGCTGTACGATCGTGGACAGTATTGCGTACTATTATCGCGTTGGAACAGGCAGACGACCCGCCAATGTCGCATCGAGTCGCCGCGCAGCATTGACGGCATAGAACAGGGTGGGGACTCGAGAGGGGTGTACTGGAGCGTTTTACACGAGAGCGAGTTAGAAAGAGAAAACTGTACGCCGTGTGACAATTAAAGCCGGACGGTCCGTCGTGGTCGTCGACAACCGGTGTGTATGTGTGTGTTCGATTATTATCTTCACAACAGAGTGGTAAATAAAGAACAGCGTATCTTCGTCCAAGATTAATCTTAATGCCTTATAAATTATTACTTGGCTAATATTATTGTTATTGTTCCCTTTGAACTGCTGCTGCAGTGTGGAGTGTGTGTGTTTAATTGTTGGTAACACGCGGGTGCTACGAAAGGGAAAGGAGTGAAGAAGAATACTCGATCGCGTGCGTTCGCATCGTTTACTACTTCAAGTGATCACCGCCGCACACCGTCGCCGTCCGCGTGTTTATCCGCGTGTGTTCGTCTTGTGCCGCGTACGCGACACCGTCAGCATGATGTCACTATACAGGACTATAAGGGGCACGAATGGCACCCAAAAACGAGTCAGAGATAGAAGGTGAGTTTTTCTAGACACAATATTGTAATATTTTAAAATACACTCACCAGTATGTTTGAAGTCTTCAAGCGCTACAATACCCGTAAAAGAACTTTCCCGGCTTGAACTATAAAAAATATATAAATCATAGAATACAAAAATCCATTTATTCTTTTCATATTTTAGTATGTTCAGCAAGTAAGGAAACAAGTAAATCGTATTAAACAACGAGAACAATAAAAACACGTTTCTTTACTTACTGTACACCCTCCTGTATACCATAAGATAATAATATTACCAAATAAAAATAAATAATTCAACGAAATTATTTTTGACGTATTATTGATAAATCAATTATTTGTCCAATAAGTATTACTCTAATCTATTTTATATCAATAATTCAGCTATTTATAAGTTAATTTTGAAATAAAACATTTTTTAGTCATGGATTGTTATCATTACGTTTAAGTATTGTAGCAATGCGGTTCGATACAGTTAAGCAATACGTTTTCTTATGAGTGTTACGGACACTTACATTGACTTCTTGGGTTACTGTATGAAAGGAATTTATTTTTCAAGTAGCTTAGTACTATTTGAGAATGTAGTATTTTGAAACTCACATTTCAATAAGAAATTAAATGGCGAGTTTCGATCTAACATTACTTGTAACTCTAGATTTGNTACTGTATGAAAGGAATTTATTTTTCAAGTAGCTTAGTACTATTTGAGAATGTAGTATTTTGAAACTCACATTTCAATAAGAAGTTAAATGGCGAGTTTCGATCTAACATTACTTGTAACTCTAGATTTGTTTTTTTATTCGAAAATGAAAAAATATATTTTACAGAATGTTTTCTATTAAACAAAACATTATATATTAAACTAAGAAATATCTGATTTTATCAACATTATTTTAATGATTGGAAGGATTTCAACATAATATAAACTAACTCTAAGAAGTGACGTAATTATTCTAAATGATCTTAAATCTATAATTTTGTAAAAATATAGTATCTCTATAAAAATTTATCAAATATTTGATATCATTTAATTCAGTGGTATAAAAGCGTGGACACTTTAATTTAGTAAAAAATTATACATAAATGTTCAGTAATTGAGGAAACGGATTTCTATTGTTTTCAGTGTTTGTAAAAATTGACCTGTTTCCTTACTTAATGAACACTCTGTATATTACTTTTATAGTAAAAGATATAGTAAGTTAAATTATGTCCACTACAGGAATATATAAAGTACATACTCTATGGAGTACTGTTGCATTAAAGGTTTTGATGAATATATTTATGTAGTTTTCGTCTATTGTTTACAAAATTGTCACCTAAATAAATGAAAACGTCATCTATCATAGATGAGAAGGATTTCCCGTCTCTGATATCCGTAAAGCATTGACACCCTTTGTAACAAAAATTGTTAGAAAACACCGAGAAATCGCGGTTGTTATGAATGAATGAAAGATTGAAGTCTATTTTTATTTACATTTAACATAAATAAAAAGTATTTTTTATTGGATTGTTTTTTCTTTAATCTAAATTTTCCATTTGGCTATAATATACAAGTCATTGTTAAGTGAAAATGTGATATTTTCTTTACCTGCTTGATATAGTATGACAATTAAACAAACACAAACAAATATTTCATAATATTTAAACAATTTCGATTAGCTAGTACATATATATATTTTTTTAATAATTCGACAATAACTAAAGGTAAAATACTCTTTGTTGTTACTTACTCAGTTTATTAAAATTCATGTTAGAAATACCTCAAATATTAGGCTATCTCCAGCTTGAAATCAAAAATATTTTTTCATTGAGACTAAAGAATTCTGATAGTTTTAAGTATGTATGTCTTCTATCATTTATTTTCTAAATAATTATTATTTTAATAATAAAGTATAATCTCAATTGATTTACAAATTTATACGACCTAAACTAATTAAATCAGTAATGGAAATTTTTTACAGTGAACAAATATAAAGTTTCTTTAAAATAAAAAACTTGATGCGATGACTGAAACACGCGTGTAAATATCCGATTGATGTTTTATTATCGTAGTTTTTTCTTCCGATGGATTGAACTAATATTATACAATTTTGCGCTTTCCTCGGTAAACATAAAACAATACGTATAGGTAGGTGTTTAATGCTGAGAAATTAATAACGCATTATAATTACTCTACTAAGTTCGTTAGTTCACTATGTATGGACTAATTATCGCAGTTGCTTTCGGTAAAAAACTAAAAACCACCGGCATTGCTTTCTCTAGCGCGCGTGCATTTCTTTTAATTAATTACCCAAACATACAATTATCAGAATCGACAATCGCAACGTAAAAGCAAACACTTCTGTTTCAACTGCAGCGGACTGTTATACTTTGCGTTTGATCAGTTGATTTTGTATTCTTTATTTTTTTTATTCTCATTTTTTTTCCTTATTAATATTAATATTATCTTGCCGAGTAATAAACATCAGTGGACAAGTCAATGTATGGTTTCTTTTTCGTGGCCGGTCGCGTAGGCGAATGGCTAAAGGCGCGTGACGACGGCAGTGACTTGCACAATGTTACGGCTGGCCAGTAAAAATGTATAAATCCAAAAAAAAAGTAAACCGCTCTCGTATTACGTTTCGCGATGAATTTTCTTATTTATTATAAGACTTTTTATAAACATTTTCGTAAGTATATAATACGTGTGTAAAACTAATCGGTTGTATACACAGAGATTAGTGCGTTTAAGTCTCCCGGCTTCAACAAATACACGAGCCGTCACACGGTACTAACATTCAACATACACCACGTTTGAATACACTTCTTCGTGTGTGTTTACATTATATTTTATGTTACAAAATTAATCATTCAATATTATCATTACTAATACAATGAACTTTACCTTGGACTTGCTTTGCGGTCGTCTAACCTAATTTCTTTCAGGTCACCCGCAAATACGTCACCATTTCGCTTGTACATAATATCTATTACATTACGATTATGCGGCGTGGGCAGTAACAAATAATATTGTTATAAATGTGAAACGGTATAGTTTAACGATATGCAATTGCTGAATGACTCCATATAATAATAACCAGGAGAAAATTCCGGGTTGTTACTTTAATTAAGATTTATGAATTCTATTATTTTTTTATACATTTTCAATAAGTTGGTGGCAACCAGTAAGCCTTTGAGTAGTCACTGTAGTTCTTCGTGAAATTATAGCCGTGTTAATGCACTTCTATCATTGATTAGCAACTGAGCTCGAACGCCGTGTGTCATTAACGGAGGCGTCGTTGTTATTCTTAAAGCAATCCAAACTCAATGGTCACGGTAATAAATGATGAGTTTCGGACAATGGTTTCGTGTCCTGAGTATTCGGTACTCCGGGCGTAGTGTGCGATTATTCTTTTGTCACAAAAATTACACAACTACACTGCCGCCGGTCATTTATAGGGTGAGAAATTTTCATGAAAGTGCGTTGATAATTGACGTGCCATTCGGTTAGAGTATCATGATTTTTTTATCGTCACTAGATTTTAATATTTCCCCTAATGTTTTCTCACTCAGGTTTTTCTGACGAATAAATGTAAATTGTTTAGCCCATTTATTTTCTCTGGCTACATCATTAACCGTTAAACTGGTGCCGTGGAGGACACGTGTCCACTTTTTAAATTATGAACATACAGGCATTTATTGTTGTAACTGCGTCTATATTAAGACCTGGCGCCACAGTGTACACAAAACGTGTCTCAAGATGCAAAATTTCATCTTATGTTAATCGATGAAATTTCCCAACACAGTGATTTTATACGACAGGAAGGCGTACGAGATTCTTTTACTTTTCCAATGAGTAGGTAGGTATGTGTATTAATATGCGCCATTAGGACTTATTCAAAATTTATAACCGTTTATTAAAACATCTCATTTCATAACGAGTTTTAACCGCAAGTTGGAAATTCCCTACCACCTATGTCCTGCTCGATTAGTCACCCCATGACCATCAGAGGTCACGATCCGCCAAAAGATTACCAAGACGACGGTCAAGTTAACAATTCATTGATGACAATGTTTAAATTACGACGACCTTAGCAAATACCAATGACTACTAAGTATCATCGTTGTTTGTTTCCTACTAATATAGAGTTGAATGATAAAAGTTACAGATAAAAATTGTAAAAAAATTAATCATCACGCAAGAAATGTTATTAAAAAATGTGTTTTTCTCGTGTAGAATGGATCGAATTACTTTACAACAAAATACGTGTAACAAATTAGGACATCTAAACGTTATAAAGCAATTGAAAAAGCCACTTTTTTTCCAAGGACTTTGTCATAGGCGAGGTCGATTTCTAAAGTATCAAATATGAAATGATACGAATTAGAAATCCGACAGTGACACAGTTGTAATAATCTTCCGAATCAAAGTGCATACAATTGTAATTTTCATAAATAATTTGTCCATAGCAATATGACCGCTATTGGTGCAAATCAAAAACAGTTGTGTCGTGTTTTATTAACGTCCAGCGGAAAGAAAAAAATAGGGTAAATTATTGTTTTATTTTGAGTAAAATAATTACAAGTGAACGTTATTAGAAATTTCATAATGGTATAATTGTACATCTCATGACTTGTTGCGGCAGCACGTTTTTAAATTTTAGTCCGCCTAGAATAACAAATACTTAAACAGTGCAGTGATTTATTCGTTCGATGTAGATTTTATTTTTAATTTATTCCCTGTACAAACTGCGAATGGCGTAACTGTTTACGATGGAATTATTCAACAAAGATCTGGTAAACCGTTGTTCGAGGACGTCGCAGGAATCTGATTATGATGACTTAACGGACTGGGTGCGAGGTATGCTACAGATGACGACATTAGATTCACGAGCGGAGAAGTTCAAGGCCCTTAAATTGGATTCCCGAAAGACAGCTTGGTCTGAAGTTGAACATACAGCTTTTTGAAACAAAAATATACATTGCTTCTAATTCAATCAATAAGCCGAGAAATTACTCGTATACGAGACGGACTACAGCTGAGGCTGTTAAAATACACTGATCTTTTTGGCGATCTCGGCTATCATCACTAAATGGTTATGACTGGTCTTTCCAAACGACCTTGAGTTATCACTGGATTTGGGTCCGGTTAGTAATGAACTCCGTCAGTTATTCACCACAAGATAGTTTTCAAACATTTCTTTATTTTTTCTCATTGTTGTTATTATGACATACGCGTACTGTGGCGAAGAAGCGGCAGCCTGTTTATTTCGGACCGGTCGTCGTAGGCTCTCGCCCGATGACCCTTGGAGTACGGCCAATCTATGTGTGTATTATGTTTACGCGTGCATGGTGCGCTTGAAATATTAATGCCGATTGTTGAAGAACATACGTTATGCAATGCGGCCAGCCCAAAAAAGTCAAGCGACCTCATATCAATTAATTTTTCTTCACCGTTGGACGCCATGTTCGTCTGTACATACATCTTTATAAATCTAAACCAGCGTAAATCAATCAACCGTACGAATGGTAAGGTGTTTTTCGTTTCCATTATAAATTATGCGCACAGGTATTTCACACAACCGCAAATGTCAATAGTAATCTAGATCCTATTTCTTGTTGTTTGTACGAAAAATGTCGGCTATTTATTATTATGCACCGCTGTACCGTTGCAGTCGGAATAGATCGAAGATGATATAGAAAAAGGTCTTCGACCTCTTCGCCACATTTTGGTGAAAATACTATTTCTTCCGTTTGCTTGCATATGGTGGTAATCAATAGTTATCCAAATGTCGAAATCTAAACTCATAATTAGTTCGTTAAAACGAAATTGCTATGTTACGTAACGGGTATAATGTCTTTATTACACACGTTTGAAATCAACTCTAGTTCCGATTCAAGAAACACTTGTGAACTCGTTATGATTTTTGAACATTTTAAACTCATCAAGTTTATATTTAAGTATAGTGATACTTAATTGACGGCTTACTTGATATGTAAACTAATTATTAAGGTATACATATCAGCGATGATTATGGAAAAAAGAGAAGTGCGTTCCTTTATAATGCCAACAACGATATTACTTTTATAATCTTACGTGTTCACATTAGATCCAGAAGTTAATAAGGAAAACGTAAAAATCGTGTATTAAACGAGTAATTAAAACAAGTCGACATAGTTGTATTACTAAATGGATCAGTGATTGGCGTGCTTTTTTTATGGATCGATGCCTCGCGGACAGCTGTTACAGAGGATACTTATGGTCATTACGCGCCTGGCAAAACACCTTGTCAACTCATTTGTCACTAATTTTAGCGTAACTTGTGTGTTAAGTGTCGCATTCAATTACAAAATCGTTAATTGCGTTTAACACAAAATCTGTACTCCTTCTTAAGATATACTTTATAGATATTTTTTAGACAATCTGTAAAAAAAAAATGTTGTCGTTCAATTTTTTTTATTGAGCAATTGTCTATTAACAATATTGTTTACATAACATGAATGGTTTTTTGGTTAAATGTTGATTCACTTCAGCAACAATACTATTGCAAAACTGATTGTATACTTGAAATCAAATATTTATCTATAAAAAAACTACTACACATATAGTAAACACGTGTTAGATTTTTATGGATTTTCATAATAAATTCATACAATAACTTATCCTATATTAATACCAAGTAACTTTTGCAAAAAAAAGAAAACATTTTCCTTTTGGACTATTGTATTAGAATAATTCAAATAAAGAGTGTTTACACTACGTGACAATACTTTTTATAAAGTACCAGTACATTTAATCTTTTTGAAAAATATATATTGATGTTTGCATATCGGCTTGTATGACAAGTCTCAGCTGATATGGGTATATTAGCCACACATTCAACACTTTGGGGTTTTTTTTCCCAGAAAATCGTATTTTTTTTCACTAGTTCTTTCGCTTTGTTAGTATCTTTTTGGCGTAATACTTGGCAAATTATTTACGGCACAGGATAAAAGTACTGATATTATTATTATTAGTATTATTGTATTATTATAATGATCATTATGTTCTATGCTGCGCTTAACACAATTATTTGTGTTAATACAATTTAAGATAAGATTTTTACTGATATTGACGTAATGCATAAGCATTGCTTTATCATATGCTTTAATTGATGTGTTGTACAATATTTTTGTAGAACTTACCAGTGCGAGTAGCGAGAAGCACTGCTGTACATTTAATAAACAAAGTTATATTTATAATTTTGTAACTATAGACACATTAGGATCAGTAACATTTTAATTTGTTTATTAAATATTTTTTGACGAAACACAGTTAAAAACTAACATAATCTTCAGTATTCAAATATATTCAACTTTATGATAACCTTTTATAAAATAATAATTAAATATGGTTTTACACAAAATTGATTAAATTTTCATGTTAACTGAAACATTACAGGGTTACAAAAAAATAAATAAATATTGTGACACAAATTAAAATCGGTTTTATTAGTATCATGTTAAATAAGTCTAGTATTTGAGTTTTAAATTAACTAATGGGCAAAAAAAGTAAATATTATGTCTTACTTGTTTTTACTGAAGCTGTTTGACATTAAGTAATAAATCAACATTTACTAGAGGACAGGTTAACATGATACAGGCAATGACCATTTCTGTGACAAGATATAAAATGAAACATCATATTTAATGTATCTCTATAATAATACTATAAGAAAAGTGGTTAGGAAAATAAAAAATTTGTTAAACTTCATTTAGTGTTATGTAATTAGTTCGGAAATAGTATCTTTGACCACGCAACTTCTTTAATAATTATTAATTTTAAAGTTCGTGATTGTTTTTCAATTATTATAAAATAAATTTTTTTCAGTGATTTACTTTATTAATTAAGTGTTTATAATTAGTAGGTGTAATATTCAAAATAACGAAAAAAAATCGAAACGTTAATAAGATCATGAAATTACAATTACCTAGTATTATTAAACTAAAATTATTTTACAGAATGATCACATTCAATTCATAACAGAATTTTTTAGACAATTTTTATGATAGGCATTGATTTGAATAAATATCGTTACGGTTGAACATAGAACATAGTATTCATGAATAAATAAAAATAATAATAATAATAACTATTATGATGTGTACAATATGTTACACAAATTTGACTGATTGGAATTAATTTCCCCAAATGTTATACAATAGTAACCAATTGAAGTTGAGAAACAAGCGGCCTTGGCTATGTAGCCAAACGGTTGGAATGTTTCTAATTATTGTCCACTCATAGTTTATACAAAAGAAATTTTGTAGTCATCCCTTTATCGTTGAACTGAAAAAACTCTATCTCCCTGTCCAAAACGGCAATTGTGTTTAAAGAAAAATGATCTACAACTTCAGAAAATCGCCGAGTTTGTTCTTTATTTATTAAATCAATGTAGTATTACACACAAACAATACTTTTTCTAGAATAATGTAAACCTTACATACAAGTTACGGTATAATTGGCTGATGGGTTCCATGGTTTATTGTAGTAGACATGTGCTCGATATTTTCATGTCGCAATACTGAACCAATTCAACAACATAATACCAATGATATTGTTAGTCTCTTTTTCAAAGATAAGTTCTCCGTCTTGTATTTATTTATTATTCCTGTATGTTAGAGACTTCGTATTGGATATTAACAGAATAAAGTGTCTTCATAGCTACTGTTCTGCGCCTGGATCGACAAAGGTGACCGTGAGACTTATGTGTTATTATTTTATGTACATAATGCAAAAGAAAACGTGTACGGTGCTCTCTTTGTTTTCATTAAAAAAATAAAAGAAGTGCAATAAAAGTTTATCTCGAGAAGACGATTGGTCAATTTTTTTATTTAACAACTCGTGCTTTTGTGCGAGACTTGTAGATATTGTGCACACCTGAAATCAGTAATCGATGATCTCATTGTGCAAATAAAATCCGAGTACATAATTCAAGTTGGCGCGCTCATTGTCCACAACAGAAACTTATCGCAACAATCAATAATAACTTAAGAGCAACATCAAAGGAATTTGAAAATAAAAACGTTGTACTTTATGAGTATCTATAAAAGTATTTTGAGTAGTATAATATTTTTACGAAAAGTTACGGCCTACAGGTGTACAACGTCATTTTTTCCCACGCAAACATAAGTTGGTTTTCCTTAAAGTCAATTTTGTGTTCCTGTTGCAGTAATAATGTTATAATATATCATTATTATTATTATTGATCAGGCATGCAGGTGTCCGACCGCCATCTCAATCGGTCATTGTTGCCTATGTCATAGAATTTTCCTAACTTTATCGTAGGATTAATGTATTATTGACACGTGTCCTTGTGGTGTACAACTGAGTGGTTGATTTTCTCATAACCATCTTCATATTTTCTATGATGTTAGTCGTTTGAGCACCTCTAAGGTCTGTTTCTATAACGAATATTTCACATAAACAAAAAAAAAAAGAATACCACAATACACATACGACATGTCAATCTATAGACTCCCCAGACATCAAGGATGCCATTACACTGATTTCGTGAAAATCCATCACTACTTTTGTATCACATAAATGCATCAAAACTGGCTTGACTTAGTTTCCCTTAAAAATTCCAGCATGCTATTCAAAAAAAAAAATATATTTCTATTTATGTACCTTCTAATAATGATTTTCCCTATACTACACCAATTAATTTATCTACAACATTGTGATTTTACTAAAATTTCTCATTTGTTACTGGCATAATATAGAAATTTAATTTTTTTTTCACCTGAAGTTTATTTGTATAATCAAATAACAATGTTTCTATCATTATTAATAGCATTACTTTTCAAAATAACATTTTTAATTTGGGCCAAAAACAATAAAAAATAATGGCTTTTTAACCAATAACCTTGTAATAACCAACCCACTCTTAAAAATAATTAATTCTAATTTTTTAGACAATATAAAAACTTAAAAAAATAGCTATTATAATAATTAATATCTTCACAATAATACTGATTGATTGATAAAAATTAGTTCAAGGTAACATCCGATACACCTCGTTGTACATAATGAATATATGTTTGTTTTTGTAAGATAATGCACTTAAAGATAAACTATTTCTGTATGATAAATATATATTTATATATATAATCAACATTCTGTTGTCTGAACCCTATTTTTGCTATTCTTTATGGAATAATTTGCTTATTTTTATACCTATTTATAAATTTATATGTGATTCACCAAGTTGAAAACGATAATTTTAAATAAATTAAAAGAATATTGAAGCAATTATTGAAAATTAAATAAAATTAGCCATGTAAATATGAATTATGAGATTTCTAGGAAATTAAAAAATTATATACATATTCTGCTATTAAAAAATTGTATATAATATTTTCTTTTTTACAACAAACATTTAGTACTCTCATAGTTAATTCTTGGCAGAGTAAAATATAACTTTGTAGACTCAGGATTAACTCTACTCTATAAGCAGTTTGTTTAAGAAGAAATAATATTTGACGTATAAGATGGTGTATCTTAAAAATAAAAAATAAAATTACAGATATTTATTTTTTAAACCTAAATGCCCATTTAATTCACTATAATATTTAATGAACCCGGTTACCTTCCGATCTACTGCAGTTTATGTCCAAGGACTCAGCTATTTTAAGCATGTGTTTATACCTGTAGATATTTACAATTGATTTTACACTAGCACTAATTGCTTATACATATTTATTAGTGAATAAACTTTGATACATTATCTTAACAGGTAATTTTCCCTATTATAATATACGCTATGTTAAATTAATATTTTACTTTTTATTATATTTATCCATGTGACTTCATTATATCATAAAACTGAGATAATACATTTTAAAATTATTCAGGCGATTAAATAATAAACAACCAGTACAAAGTGTATATGTGGGTGTAAGTATTACTCATTTTTGAAACGATATGGGAGTAAAATTTACATTAAGTGCATCGTTTAGAAAATGTGTTAGATGCGTAAAAATGTTTTGAATTATGGAAACAATATTTTGGTTTGTTTAAAAATGGAGAAGAGAAATATATTTTATATGTAATAAATACATTTCTGTAATATGCATGATAATTATTTTATAGTACGACCAATTAAAATTGATCGTCTCGCTATTGCTCATGTGTTTTTAAATAATTGTACTGTGAACACCTACATTGAGGATATAATGCCAACTATTAATATTTCAACAAGTTAATTAGTTCCAATTAATTTATACTAAAATTGAAGTTCACGGAGATATGAATCTATTTTATTTGTTGTAAAAAATTGTTTGTATTACAATCAATCGATATAATTTATCGTCAATTATCATCATCGCTCTTTTGATAAAAATGGACATCCATGTTTATATTATTAAATCAATAATTTCACTATCCTTGTGTCGAATAATTTAAGATTGTAATATATCTTTGGAACATTAATAAAAAATAAATTTAGTTTAAAACCGCTAGGTAAATGGTTTTTGGAGCAAGGACTAGAAATAGAGGTGTGCTACACTAAGGCTCGAGGCGATAATGGCTACTAAACGGTAGCTGTCCATAATATCATAGAACTGATTATAGTGTGTCGATGACGATATACACGCACACTGCAGATTGCACTAGTTAAACTTAAACGGTTATGATGAAAACTGCGACCTTGTCAATACTTTTTATTTGATTTACGGAGAAAGCTTATATTTAGCGTCAACGTGTGTTTTATATCATATATTAAAATAGCTAATTTAAATATTAATTACCTTGTACAGGATCCCAAAATAACGAGAGAAATTTGATACAATAGCTTTTGTTCTCCCATTTCTTCAACTGTTCTATTATGAACTATAACTAGCAATAAAAGACTTAAAATCACAAATCGATTTATTAGAATTAATTGAGCTAATTAATAACATTTTGTTATCAGACAGGCGGTCGATTAACTCACTAACGCCACAAATACGGTCTATGTTCAATCAAAATACTGTACAAATAGCTGTTATTTATATTTATTATTATTAGACCGAAAGAGCCATTTATTTTTCAATTCAGCCTGGTGATATCTTTCTTCTCTCTTAGTGTAAATTCGGGTGTAGTATATAAACTGTTATATAGTGTGATACATTATGTTAAATTGTAATGTAGTTTTTTTTGCCGACCGTAATATGAAGTGTTATTTAAACATCACGAGAAGCCATTTTAATATTGGTAAATACTAGTACGTCTTTTAAATATTGTAGATAACGTTACTAAACTTATACAAACCTATTAAATGCATATTTAAGTATATGTTTTGCTTATTATCATGAAAATAATTAAACACGCCATTTTCAATTTGATTACTTTTGATAAGGTTATCAAATTATATTGCATTCAAAAATATAATTATTTGAAAAGGTTAACTTAATAATTTTATAAAAAAAGTATTTAAATTTAAAATGGTGGTAACTTTTTGACTTTAAATGTTTTATTTATAAAAGTAAATTAAATAATCGATATTGTACTGACATTCTCAAGTTATCTTAGAATTTATAATTTCTAAAAAAATATATGACTGAAATAATAATTATTAGTCTAGAAATAAATTAAATACGAAAACATTTTAGATTAAAATTAAATTTTTAAAGGTTTTTTGGTAAGGTAAGTAAATTAATAGTGATCCTGGTTGTTTTGTAGCCTTACGCGTCTGGTCAAAATGTTTGTTCTCGCCCTGTTAAATCCCCCGAAATGACGCCACTGGTTACAAATATATGGTTTAAAGTACTCATTGTGCAAACTCATGTTACACATACCTACTTCGGGTATAACACTCAAGAAATGACAAATGTATTTTTTCTTTGAACCTCTGTATTTTTCCATAAGCCTATTATTCACATTCCATTATTTATTATGAATTCTTTAAGCTAACTTATGGCGCTTACTGAATTATATCATTTTTTTTTAGGACTGTGATAACATTTTAACATACTAACGTTAGTTAACAGTTTTGTATGTTGTGTGATATTAATTCAAAAGATGTAAAATATTGACACTTCACTAAACATCTGTAAAAAAATGTATGCAACATTGACTTATTGAATAAGTGATGTCATTTTTACTTGAATATATTTGTAAAATATGATGCTATTATTGCGACGTCTGTTGAAACTGCAGTGAAACCAAAGCGTTTGATTATGTACTATTGATGTGGGCCAAGTTCAGTGGAACTGGTTTGAAACTATTAGTTTTTAAATAGCAAAACTGTTAAAGTATCATGTTTATATATATATTTTTTTGCTTATGTAATTTTTATAAAGCTATTTAGTTTAATCGGTAAAACGTAAAATATTTGAAATTTCCAATATGAATAAAAAAATTAATTAAATAACTGTTAAATAATGTATTATATTAATCAGAGATTAATANGTGAATTAATTGATTAAATAATCGTATCTACGCCACTGGTAGTATTTATTTGTTGATTTATAAGTACATAAATACTTTTTAGATCTATCCCTTGTACCTTATAAGGGTACCAAATTATTATTTTTTAAGGGTAACATATATAATTAATTACCTTTTTTTATTAGATAGTTGTCTAACTCAAAAAGTAATTAGTCGATAAAAATTTATATACTAGTATTTTGGCAGTTATTAACACATTTGTTCTTAGGTAGGAGGAGAGTGCGCCTGAAAAATGTCTATTGATTAAAATAACGTAATCCGCATCCAGTTTACTTTTTAAAATATTAATAACTTACAAAATACTGATTTATAAATTGTTATCGACTAGTCATTTTCTTAGTTGTATAATTTTCTAACATTTTATCTATTAAAGTATGTGTGTTGTTATTAAATTAATGGCATAGTAATATAGTATGATACGTTTAATTATTTTTTTAATAATTTTTCAGTATCGAGTATATTATAAATAAAATTTATTAACGGGTAGATTAATTAATTTTTAAAAATGTATTTACTTCGAACAAAAGGGTATTAGTAATCTTTAAATTGGTTGTAAGATTACACCCTATAACAAACAAATAACTAATGAAAATTTATTTTATTTAAAAAACCATATTTAAAATAAAATTGTATTAAAAATACTTAAATCTAAAAAATACATAAGACACCTCTCCCAAAATCTATTCGCTCTACAGGGTATATTTCCACAATCGGTATAATATACCCCTTGTGACATCATCATGTGTTCGATTTTTCATTGAAACATTATTTTGCTTACTGACTATTTGCGCAATTAAGTATATTTTTGGAAAGTTTTGTCGGCTTATGTTTGTTATTTTAGGCTCACAATAAGTATCGAGACCGCCTTAAAATCGTGAAATTCGAAATTAATACGAAATAAAAATCAACAGTCTGATCTTTAATCGAAGATGCCCGTCCTTGAACCCTTAGCATGATGTACCACAGCTCTCTCGGGTTTATCTCACGTCGATCTGTGTGCGTGGCGCACAAATGTCGCGTGAGGACCTTCGCAGTGACATCGAATCAAAGAGAAGCCAATTCAATCGCGGACGTCTTTTGCCGTCCAATTATTATTGTTCGGAGGCCGCGAGGCTAATGATGACCACTGTCTGTTCACCCGGTTTGTATTGCACATGTAAACGAATGCATTGTTACCGACGCTCTTTACTCGATTGTGATTTAATTTCCTTACTACTATTATTTTATTTCTATTTAAGAAACGAAATAAAAATATCACCTCAGGTCTCAGTTGCTTAACAGTAATTATCTCCTGTTAGGATTATCGTCTCTCGTACATGAACATGGCTTCTCTTTTGTCAGACAATAATAAAAAGTTTTAGCCTTATAATTAGTAGTACGAATATATATCTTCATTGGATTTAATTATCTATTCTATTTGTATCAGATGTCAACGCTCGGAACACCGAAAATATTTATTTAAAAATTCTCTCTAGTACTCCCCTAAATTGAATAAGACTTAAAATTCCAAATATTTTTTATTCGTTATTTTTAATTTATAGCTATTACAATAAAAAAAAAAGTATAGGAGTTTATTTAAATTATTGTCGAAAAATTTTTCATTGTTTGGTTATTATATTTATAAATATATCCATTAAAATTTCGCATACATTACTATATATTTTTAGCTTAAAGATCATTTTGGCCCAATCGTCTATTTGTCCCGCTTTCCTATACATCAGGCATCAATATTAATTTTTCATATTGTTTTTGAATTATATAATTGGTGAAAATAGATTGGCATAAAGAGTGGTCATCCTTTTACAGTTGATCTTACATTCTTTTTATTAATATTATATATTTTTTTTTTTTGAGAAAATATATAAACGAGTCATTCTATTATTTTAATGGTCTTGATGGTAAGTGAGGAGAATCGAGACATGGCGCGATCTCTTGGTAAAAGAGTAGATAGTAATATTTAACTAACAGAAAGTAATAATAATAGAATGCGCTCAATTCAAAAAAAAAAAATTGTTAGCATATTTATGTAAGAAAATTTAAAAAAAAAAGATTGAACGATCAGAAATTATAAATAATTATTACTTATAATTATGTTGTAACTCTTAATATAGTTAATTAAAACCACACCCAGACATAAAATTGTTATATACAAACTCTTTTGTTATTATAATGCATGTTATGCAAATGAGATGATTATTCAGACAAAAACAAGTATCAGTGTATTTTAATAAAAAGTCATATTTATTTGTTTAGTAGTTCTGCTGAAGTTAAAATTTGTACTGATTATAGATGAGGGTAAACAATTTATCAAAATATTGATCCTAAACTGTAAAAGCCCATATAAAATGGGTTTAAATAATTAAACTTATACAGAAAATCTTTTTTTATCATAAATAATTGAACATTGTTTCATAAAAATTCTAAAGATTATTTATTCTGTTTCAGGTATGTACACTAATTGTAAAAGTCGAATTAAAGTGGATTAGTAAAATTGTAAGTAGAACAATATTTTGAAACATTGCATAAGTTATAATTTCTTTAAAGTTTATTTAAAGAATTTTAATGAATCAATTTTAAAATATAAAATCAAACATACTGTGAAATTATATTTTGCTAGATTAAAATTTAATAATCTATAATATTTCTGAGATTAATTTTAAACTTTAATAGTGTAATAGAATTCTTATTATAAAAATTTCTTTGCAAATCTTACAAAAATCTTATTATTTACTTTGAATTGCTGGACTTTATACGGAATTTAGTCGATGTTGATATTTATTACATTTTTCAATACAATTATTAATATAGATTATTATCACAGTAAATAAAATTGTGTGGTGTTCTAAAAAAAAAATCTTATGAATTAAAAGACTATTATTAATGTTTTTAACTTCTAAACATTTAATTTATATATTTAAACAACATGGTATTTTGAGTTCCATATTTCAATATGCTAAATAATTTGCTAATCTAATTTGCGTTGTGTTTGGAAGATAATCGTGACGCGTCCGCCCTAATCTGACAATCAGTTTCGGTGGTTTCTACAACTGATGACCTATCAAGGCCGTAGTTCCATAGCTACCGACTGTGGCCCGCTCACGTAACGAGCGACTTTTTGCGATGTATGCACATGTGTAGGTGTGTGTAGGTACCGTATTAAGAGAAACAACCGGAAATTTTATGGTATACTACAACCGGCTCGTAGGACATTTGGATCGCTTAAATTTCTTTAGAGTTATTGCTCCCTTGTTTGTGGGTCAGTCTTAGTCGAAACACCCATTACTGTGAATTTACTTAAACGTCCTTGGTGANAAGAGAAACAACCGGAAATTTTATGGTATACTACAACCGGCTCGTAGGACATTTGGATCGCTTAAATTTCTTTAGAGTTATTGTTTGTGGGTCAGTCTTAGTCGAAACACCCATTACTGTGAATTTACTTAAACGTCCTTGGTGAAATAATCACTACACACGTTCAAAAAATTCGCTTTTTATTGTTAGTAGAATTCATGTGTTATTAGTAGTAAATTACATGTTTGAGTTTATATTTTTTGTAAAATCCGAAATACAATTTTTTAATATATTTAGTATTTATTTTTTATTCATTGTAGGTTTTAATAAATAGTGGAAAATATTTCTTGAATTGAAATTGAAATTTTAACTTGCATTTAACTTTTTCATTGTATTAGTATTTTACTATACTATTAAAATTACAAACAATTTTAAATAAAACAAATTATTTTTTTGTCTTATGTATTATACTTATGTTTAGATCGAATAAATTCTATATTATGTTTATGTTATATAGAATATTTATCATTTAAAATAGAATTGAAAAATAATTTACAATTATTCTTAAGAATAATTTGAAATTCATTATCATATTGGTAAGTATCATATTTCCCATTGGTCAAATCAAAATGTATTCATAAGGTTTCTTTATTTTTATTTTTTACGTATATTGTATTTTGTTATGTAATACAAAATACTAGAATCTTTTTTATTGGTAGCATTGTATAGGCGTAGTGCATATCAATTTTAACAATCGTTTTTTATCTGTTGCTTAAGTCATTATTTTTTTACATACATTTATCGAGTAATAGAAATAAGTCATTTGCTTATTCTAAAACTACTTAATTGAATAATAAATATAGTCCGATATATTAACCTCAGCTAGTCAGTCGGGATGTCGATATTCCGTACAATAAACCAAAATTTGTGGTTTCCCGTCAATAGCTGTCATCACCGGTTTCGACGGGAATCCTCTGAAAATTGTGCTGCCGCATCAAAAACAATGACATCAGAATATTGTTTAGAATTAACACGTCTTCTTTCTATTGGTCTCTAGCTCACGTTATTTCATGATGTAGTTGACCAATAATCAATATGCATAAGACATAAAAAAAAAAACATTTAAACGGCTCTTATTAAGTTTCAGTGATACGACCCAAGTGGAAAATCTCCACCGTCCAAAATTGGTATGGTCAAAAAAACAAGTTTGAAGCTTAGCGCAATCGAAGGTCGTCGCGATTAAGTTGCAACATGAGACTAGACAAACATAAAAGCGCATAACAATAATAATAAGATTAAGTGTTCTGTAGACATAGAAAGATCATGCACGATGTTGTTTACGTTGTATTCAGTCATTTAAGTCTCCTGGCTGGTTCGAAACTCAATAATATAATCGAGGTCGATGTTGACTGCTACTTTTTCTATAACAATAATTGTATCTAAGATTGAATTCGAGTTTTATCTTTTACCGCTACGAGTATGTATATTTTGTCAATCACTGAAAGAATTTCTAATTATGAATTCGGAGACAGATATATATTTCGTAATACTTTTATATTGATGGGGCTTACTTGATTCTTGGGAGAATTTTTGATTGTCGTGACTTGTCTCGCACAGATACCTCAGAGCAATACTAATACAAATATACAGACACGTTAATCTATACTTATCGTTATTGACAGCGTAGGATACAAGCTTAAGTTAATATTATTGTCCTCGTTTCCGAATATGTAATCGTTTATCATGTGTGTATTAGAGCTACCACTACCAGTTAAAAGTCCCATGTGATTATAACTTGTGTATTGTATATTCTTACCAAGATTATTCTTAATAAGTTTATCTTAGATTCTTAAATAATTAGCAAAAATACATTTTTTTTTCAAATGACAACAATCCACAGAGCAGATAAGTTATACAGTGAATTATTGTATTTATTTATCGGATGTATAAAACATTTGTATAATTTATATTTGTAATCAAAATGAGGTCCATTCATGAAAATTGAAGAAAAAACAACCAAATAACTTGGTTCTTGGTGTGGTGTGGCGTTGTGGATTATTCAGCCGCCGCTTTAACGCTAATATTTAGCAGAGCTGTTTGCTGATAGTTCTTGGATGGGTGTTCATATGGGAATTTTAACTATGACACATTCCTTGTCCTCTTACTTGTTCACTCAATCATAATGATGTAGAGTCAGGTTGACAGCTGATGTAAAAATATTGTCAAATGATTAAGATAGAGCCGACTTCAATAGTTAGAATAGAGGTGAATTAATTGATTAAAATCTTTTTGTAAAATTATTAATTGCCAGTTTTTCTTTAACAACCCCAAAATCGTTTTGTTATAATTTTTAGATAATTTCATTATGTAAAAGATGAAAATCATATAAAAATTCATGATCTATAATTCAAATATTATATTAGCTAATTAACACACATTTATTATTTATTTTTAATTATTTTAACGAATTTTTAGAAAATCAGAATATTATTTCAGTTGCTATAATTTAAGATACCGTCAATTAATATTTTCTTTTAAGAAAAGCTATTCTTCATAAATATTATGTTACTATTCCATCTGTTTTGAATAATATAGAATAAATGAACATGTTTGAATAAATTATAAGTATATGTAAATTGATTATACAAGAACTTACAAAAAAGTGTATAGTATCGATAAATACTCTTCTCTGGCGCCTTATATAATTTTATTGCCTACGATATTTCATTTTATATTTGCATATTATTAAACTTTAAGTTTTTAATAAAATTAGGCAAGGTTTTGTCAAAAAAAAAAAAAAGACTATGGTAAAACATTATATCACGTATATAAATTTAAAAATTACAATGTTCATAATACTACTATTTCTCAAACGTCATTGATTATATTTTACTGTCGAATTCATATTTTTGTGTTGTAGTTTTTATTTATACATCTAAATATGTGATTTATATAATAAATTATTATGTTTAAAACTATAAACATTGGCAATTGTAATTGTAATGAGTAAAATAAAATTTGAATTTTATATAGTATATATAGTTTGTCTGTGTTAGTGCATTAACATCGACAAACTAAATAGTTCTATAAAAGTTATATTATTTTGAGTTATATGATTTGTTTAGGAAGATCAATTGCTATGGTATGACTAACAAAATGGTTTATCGATGTATGGTACAATTAATAAAGAAGCGAATATTTTTCTATAATTTTATTTACTAATATTATACAATTAAAGAAGACCACTTCATAAAGATTAGTGCAGTTTATACGTTTTTATTATTAATGATCCTGTTATTCAACAATATTACGCTACACTGAAATAATACTGTTAGTATGGTTAACGTGTATTTCAGAGTAGCGTGTAATAGCGACTAAAGGAAAATAAGAGATTAAACATTAAACTCAGGACATTACCGTTTTTTGGTAACTACACCGGTTTATTGTTTTTTTGGTACATTCCAAGCAAACATTGAAGTGGCGCTCGAAAAAATATTATTTGTTAAAGTACTCAGTAATGTACTCTGCGGGGTACATTACTGAGTATTTTAACATTTATAATCAACTTCTAGACTTCTTCATTAATTTAGCTACCACATAGTGCAAACCGCCTACAGCAGAAAAAGAATAAATATTAGTTGGTTGATATTTTTGTTTATTAGTGTTGACAGTCGATGATAACCTAAACATTGAATAATATCCGACGATTTCTTCTTGAAGCGGAAGGACACATATTTTTAAATGTAATGCGTTGTATTCTTTGGTTCCTTAGAACATCCGTTGCAGCAATGCTTGTCAAAGAGTTAGAGAACTTAAAATCCTACATAAATTATTCGTATACACTGTAATTATTTTAATACTTCTTAAGCTCTAATAAAACAACATAATATTACAATCAGCAAACATATTAAAATTGTTTGTTTCTACTGAATTTACTCTTCATATAGTAAATCCTATTTGAAAACTAATATTTTAAAAAAGTTGCTTAATTGGAATTACAAATAAAATACACGAAATCAACTGGACATAACTTGTTGCTTAGCTCCACTAGGGTATAGCCATATTTCACTATACATAATTCAATGGTTGTTAGTTAATATAATACACGTCCTGTACACTACAATCGGGTTATCGATAGTACCGAAGATAATAAATTTAAAACACCTTCATTTTCCAATAAGCTATAATTTATATCAGTGTTCATTATTCTTCACCAAAGCGTAAACAACATTAGAGTGAAATTTATAAGCTCTTTAGACGCACACGCGCTGTCAATTTCCACTGATTTTTCCGAACGATTTCTTATTGGACTCGTTGATTTTTTATTGCTAGCTAACGCAAATAAGAAAACCAGTCGATTAAGATCATTATATTGCTTATCAACGCCGTCTTTCGGTGAATTATTTCCAGTATTAAGTAATGAGTGTTAAGCTACAGAAAACCAAGCGTTGTATTTGTTAATAGCGTTGAAAAACGTCCAATTTTCTTTGAATATCACAATAGAATCACGACATAACGGCTAACAAAATGGAGTCCGGGAGTAATAATCCACAGCGTGCATTCCATTGATGTATACGTTTGCAAAGGTAAATTGCAATTTATTTTACCTGCATTTTAATTGCGCCGGACAACCAAGGGCTTAGTGTCAAAACAATAAACTATAGATGAAGAAGAAAAAGAAGAAAGAACAAAACGCTACAGAAAATAATACGGCGTTTTGGATGTGAGCCAAAGACGATCGTTGTCCGGTTGTACGCCATGCCGAGGTATTTACACTGGCGAATTCCGTAGCAATAACAAACCTTAACTACCGTCGCGCGTGTATGTAATAACTTTACACTATTATGCATACCCTTCTACTGTATTTACTGAGTTCAAAAACATGTTTATTGTTGACTAGAATGTCAGTTAAATACCGTCGTACGTATTACTCAATAGATTTAAGTTTAGATAAGAAGAATAGAGGTGTACAATGACCGATTCAATCACATTTTGTGCAATTACTTAAACGATCGTAATAAGATCTGTTTAGTTATTCTATAATATAAAGTTCGAGTTGCTTCTAAAGAAGACACAGTTCAAAGTCGTAACTTGTGTTGCTGCATAATCTGTGGTGCGATATAACTTTATTTTAATGTGTTTTGGATTGCTAAAGGAGGTTCATTTATTTCGTGCACAGTGCATATAAGTTAATCGATTTAGATTGCAAACACAAATATCTATTGATGAAACAAATTGATCCACGATGACTCTATTCTAACCGAGATTCAGAAGAAGGTTCTGTGTAATAGTTCCAAGTATCTCGTGTGGCTCGTTAAGAGAGTNTAATGTGTTTTGGATTGCTAAAGGAGGTTCATTTATTTCGTGCACAGTGCATATAAGTTAATCGATTTAGATTGCAAACACAACATATCTATTGATGAAACAAATTGATCCACGATGACTCTATTCTACCCGAGATTCAGAAGAAGGTTCTGTGTAATAGTTCCAAGTATCTCGTGTGGCTCGTTAAGAGAGACGATAACGGTACAAATGGTCACGTACAACCATTTTTGGGTATCTTTATAGTCTTACATAACGAAGAATACATTAATTTTGTGCGGCGGTGTTATTTTCCTACTATTTTCGGTTTAAAAACGCCATTACATGGTCACGGACACAAAGAAGAAGATGCCCGACCGACCTTCAAACACGGTAGTAGGTTTACAAGTCCAGTGGATTTACTGGCATTGTCTTGTAGGCTTTCGTTTTACAACTTGCCGACATAATATGTGAACATCAACGTGCTTGACTGGAGTGCATTTTCTTTTCTCGCACAAAAGTAATTCCTGGACACCCAAAAAAAAAAAAAAATAATCGCAGTACAATTTTTAGTATTGAAAATAATAAGAGTAAAAAAAAAACTTTTCTACTGAAACTTTACACGATCATACTGAACTGTATTATTTTTTTGATATAGAATAGTAGTACAAAATGCACTGTATTTGTATTATAATAGAAATATTTGACAATAATGTATCAAATATCAATACTGAAATAACTGAAAATGATTTAAATTTTTTACAGTGCTTTGATGAGTCATTCTGTTTGTATATAGTAATTATTTATTATAAAAGTATGATTAATAATTTATTACTTATATAATCTCATACTATTTTAACGTTAAATAACAAATTTGCCCGATAACTTGCTAATTAAAATTCTCTTAGTGGACAACGCAAAGTTAATCAATGTGGAAAAACAACCAATTTGATATAAGTCAAATATTTTAATATTGCATACGATGTAGACAAAATACTTCAAAGAGATAATTTACAAAAACAATCTTATTAAATATATGACCTTAAGTGCTGCGAAAAACCAGCGCAAGGTTGCATTCGTGTATTGGGTTTATCGACATCATATCCCTATTTAGATAATATTAGACGAGTAATTGTATCATGTGTTATGAATAGATTCAACTATGAATGAATTAAAAACAATGCTTTTAAGTTTTTTATTGTACTGCACATCACTTGAATGTCATTATGGATTGATTTCTTTAATTTACTTTCTAGAGAAAGATATATCTATTTATATATTCGTGTCTAATTTTTACTCAAATCATATGATGAGCTTTAACTGCATTATTTCAGAGTTAAATATTTTCCCAGAGTATTACAAGATTTTAAGGGTTATGAAATGTTATAATTATAAATCTCTGGTGAACTACTCTTATGATAGTTTTTTATATAGTGGTAAAAAAATGAACCACTGTTTAATAAGCCGCATTGTCGTAAGCAAATATACTGCAGACATTAGACGACACTATATAAAATTCTTCAGTTGCAAGCACCGACATAGCGAATATGTGAAAAAAAATCCCAATAATTGTCTTTTAGTAGAATTCAAAGTTGCAACGCCGTGAACGATATTTTATATGTTTCAATTTTTTTTCATACTCAAACTCATTAAAAAAAAAAGTCGCCTGCCTTGTAAAAATCCGGTTGTTGGTCTATTTCAGTGCACAATAGCCAGCAGGTAAATTCGACTTAACGAATGTGCCGGATTTAAGACACCAAGGTCATCCCCGATCGATGTTCTTTGGTGGTTGCAAACAGTCATTAGCCGTATGATTATTATGTAATCCACGTCGTCGTTTAATTCTGCCGGAGTCGGGCACATTTCGTGACGATCGTTCCCAGTGGATATTAATAGTTTAATGATATCGAAAACAAATATATATATATAATTCTACTAACGATACCAATAAGATCATGAGCTGTTCTTGTGTACCTAAACTGTCAAATTGTCAACAAAATGAAATCTATACAAGCTTAACAAGGATTGGGAACAAAGTACTTCTAGAATAGTAACACCGGTCGCATAATGAATGTTCTAAAGTTTTAGCTGTAATTGATCAATGTTCATAATTTTGTTTCCCAACTTAACATGAAACTAAGCTTTAATAAAATTCCCATATAGTCTGTAAATTGATTGCTTAGAAAATTTGTACGGCCGAAACGATTACAACAACGTCAATAATTAATATCGTGTTTGCCAGTAGTGTTACAAAATAGCAAAATTTAAAAACTCGTAAATTTTTGTCACGATAGTTCTAGTTGTTTTGAAACGCATTTTTGTGTAATGTCAATGTCGTGACACGTGATTAATGAATTGTTAATTATACTAACACGGCGTTTCGTGCAGCATTTCTTTAAATACGATTTTATTAGCTTAACTGGATTGACGTCAACCACTATCGTTTTCTAAAATATCATGTACTAAACCTTAGCTATACTCCAGTAGATATGGATACAGAAAAGAAATTGTGATAAGTTTAGCAAGTATTTAATGATCTTTGGATGTATAGAAATTAATTCGACACACTAAAATTAAATTCGATCACATTGATTTTATTTTTACCAGGCATATTTTTTTTTTTTTGTAATTAAAATATATTAGTGCTCAGAATTTAAATAAATATTTCTGAATTTCGTCGTTGAAACTATTATCCGAGACATTTACATCTAAAATAGATTATTATTATTGGTGTCAATAATCGAAAACCCGGCGGATTTTAATAATCTTAAATGGTGGTATAGTTTACGTGACACTATGTATGTAAACATTGGCCGAGTATTTTCTTCTGAGGTCCTCGACCGTATAATGGCAATGTTCGTACCATATTATTATTTGAAAACCAATATGACCACACTTATTTCTGCATGTGGTTATATGTACACCGAGGTAAAAATAACTTGGCAACGGTTACGCGCCAAAATCGACGACCGATAATAAACTCTGTCACATATCGCAGCATCGCAACTGGTGTAAATGCGATGGACTCTCTAACCCCACGGCGGGGGCGGCGGTGCGTACGTTTAATTTATATTGTTCGTACAACGGGCGATACGCCGTGCCAGGATGACAGTAACGCGATATTATTATCATGCGAATCTGCACGGCTTTTTTACCATAAGTGTTAATTTATTTTCTGGAAATAGAAAAACTTCACTTCTTATGGACTGTGCACGGCATGAACGCTGTGCATTCCTAACAAGGTCGATAAACGTACCGACCGGTTTCGGTGAAAAGGGAAAGACTGCAGAGGCATACGAAGGTAGTTGCCCCGCAGTCAATATGCGCGAGATTATGATACTTATATTCTCATGTCGTCACCGTTGGTCTCTTTGCACTTTGTAGTGGTACGTGAAAACAACCTAATGGTTTATACCGCGGGTCCGGTAATGTACACCGTCCGGAATCGTGCGACTTTGTAAATAAACAAACTTCCTTTAAGTCATAAACTACAGAAACAGTGACGTTATTGCGTATTATTATCTGCCCGTGTAGGACACCCATGTGGTGACATTTTTAACTACAACGAAACGTGTAAACGATATAATTTTATTGTACTCGATCTTAGTTGGAAAAGTATGTTTATATGATTACATGCGAATATTCATTGTTATTTTACTTTTGCCAGTAGGCTTTTATTTGTTCAAATAAAGTTTAATTATAAAATAAAAATTATCTAAATGAAATCAGTTAAAGATAATTATTATTGAAAGGATCGTCTCAATTCTTAAACGTGGGTGGCCAAAAATTATCGCTTTTTAAACAACAAGATAATTTCACTCACGAATTCTCTACCTACTATAAAATACGCCAAAACTGTAATCGAAAAGCACGAGCTCTACCAAACTACATAAAGATCATTAGCCAAACAATTTAATATATTATAAGATTTAATATAATAATAAAATATTATGCGCTTACATTCAACTTCATTTAGTACTATTAAATGTATTGGAATAATATTCATTATGAAAATTACACTTATAGTATTAAAGATGTAAAATTAAGTAACGAATTAACTGCTTCATTCTACTCATCTCCAATATTTGTCGAGTCCATCTAAATCGAATTCAAGTTGATCGGCCCGATAATATCTTAACTCGATTTCTTGGTGCAAGCTATGATTGAGCAATTATATCGATTAAACAGTTAACCCATTATATTCTCTGCATATTTTAAAACTTTTACCTGGAGCTGAAACAGTAGTAAATTGGGTAGGGGAAAAAACAAATTTTCAATCGCCATAGAAAGATATGTTTAATTGACAGTTATTAATTCGTTTTGATTAAATATGTATAGCAGTATTTCTATCATAAAATCATTGATAATTCGATTACTTATGCTGTTGCTTATAATATTTTTTTTTACAAAACGAGTCGCTGAATATAAACTTTATTTTCATAAATATAAATATATTGTATAATTAGCGACAAATGTACACAATGTTTTACGATTATTTAACTTTAATTTCAAGTATTCGAAATAGTCACCTGAGCTATCAGATTACATGCATTTAATGTTGAGCGTTATGAGAATATTAAAGTATTAATGTACATTTTAATGTCAGTAATGTGCTATTTGTGTCTTCTATATGCGTATTTATAGACTTCCATCAGTATGGGTTCTTATGATACGTGTTATAAAGTAGATACTCAATTATTATAAATAAAATGTTATATAAGTGCCTAGAAAATTATAATTTAAAATGGTAACTACTAGTTTCGGCACTGGACCATTAGGTTACATTTAAAAATAAATCATACAAAAAATAGATAAATATGATGAAATTATAAAATATGAATATTTTATATTTTATACTTAATACTTTGAGTTAACACCAAATATTTGATATTTACCTATTCATTCTATTTTTTATTTAATTGATTCATTTTTTAGTGAAATGTTGTGTAACCTATTGCCGAAAAAAGTATTTATCATTTTAAATTATAATACTCTAGGCAATTGTAAATTACATTTATTTCATAGTAGTTTATTGTTACATTAAATTTCTAAGGATTACATGATCTACCAGAAGTTTCGTTGAAATTCATTTTCATTTATTTATTTAATTTATATTTCATTTCAAAAAATTGTTTTAGGAAATGAATGAAAAGTTGTATTGGTGATAGTTAAAATATAAAATTCATTATGTTGTGAAAAACGATCATGATTTAAAAAAATTAATGTAAAAATATTTTTTCAAAAGTATTTTTTTTTCACTTATTAATCCTGTTTTACTATTAAACTAGTATTCTAGGTCAGATTCCTATCAACATTTTTTAATTTCAATAGATATACTTATTATTTTAATAACTAGTGCATATGTATTATAACCAATCCATTATCATTATTTTTTTTTCAACTCGTAGATGTGAATGATACCACAAATTACATTTATTAAGTATGTACCGTCTGGTACATACAAGATGATAGGAACGAATACCTTCTAGATATCCACACAAATATGATTCCAAGTTGAAGAAAAAATTAATCTTTATTTGAGACGAATTAATAAAGATGTAAAGTTAAATTATTATTTATAAAGTAAATGAATAAGATAAAGTACAAATAATTAATTATTTTAACTTAGTATTATATGCCTATTAACTCGGTCATATGAAGATGTTGTTCCAAAGGTAATGATGCACTTAGCTAATGTCATTATTGATGGCCAGTTTACAATATTGAGGTGTGTTTTAAAATTAAATTTTTTTAAAGATATTTGAGGGTTTTCACCATTGTACATGTGCGTTAACATCTCTAAAGAAATGCTTATTATAATTTTGCAGCGTCAAGATAAAATGTGGAAATCACCTACTTGACAAATGCCACTCGTGTTGCATGTGACGAAACTATGTTTTGATTTGACACCATACTACTTTTCTATTATTGTGTAACAATTTTTATAAATATATTTTAGATTAATAGATGATTATAATTCGAACAAAAAAGACTTAGTTACACACATAAGAAAGAACATATTATTATGACATTATTATGTACCACTTTGCAGTAACTACGATTATTTTTATATAAATTCATCGCAATATTTGAAATAATTATTTTTCAATAATGTCGAATAGAAATTATAAGTTACAAATAAACAACAGACCAAACGTTGTATCATACTATAGAAAGATATTTGCGAATATCAAATTTTTTTATAAACAAAAAAGTGTTTATATATCTATTTAGAGAATACTTCATAAATAATTCTTTTAATTTCACATACAGATTACCAAAGTTTTTTTTGAAAAGATATAGTTAACATATTAGTAAGATGGTTGCATCTTATTTATTTGTTTTATAACCGAAACAAATTCATAAAAAATAAATAATTAGTTACACTTAGAAAAATGCATATCTCATAATAAAATTTCATGCATGGTCATATTATATCATATCATTATCTTGCTGCTCTATCAAGCTATTTTATCTCATAATACACACAATAACCGGTTTACATTTAAATTGCTTTTGACATTTATTGGTAATTATTTGAAATATAATTGTACCAAGAATGTAACACTTGTGTTGAATATTAAAAGATTTCTGTTGTAATATTATTACAACTCGGAGGTAAGTATTTAAAAATCGAACAATAAATTAACCCATAGGAATTTGACTATGATAGTTGAATATGTATAAGTTAGGAATGTGAATTAAAAATTCACAATATATGTGATTTACAAGTTGTTTTCTATTATTATGAATTGGTATGGTTTACATTTATGGAATGCTGAAGGTTTTGTTGTTAAAAATTTATTTTTCTAGTACTTTCAAGCGTCTTAAATGTTTATCTATCGAAACATTTCTGAATTAATGTAATTTATAAATAAAATAGAATGTGTTTTTTTTTTTACAGACATTTAACTGTAGAGAAATAGCTAAATAACAATTGGGTTATATTCTAAAATGACGCTTATAATTTATGTTACATTTATTGCAGTATAATGAAATTCTATAAATGTTGTTTTTATAAGTATTTAAAGAAATAATAAAATTAGGTAAACAATTAGATTCGGTTTTTTATTTATTATGTAGTGTAAGGTGACACAGTTGTGCTTATTTGTATATATAATGAAATGTAGGTGACTATAGACCGATAAAAAGTAGGTGGTTTCTTCAAAATAGACTAAATTCTATGATTTAATCAATTATAGCAGTTTTCGTAATCGCAAAAAATGTTTTTTCGGTTTATAAAGTAAAAAAATACAATCCAAATACACAACCTCCTTTTAATTCATGAAATAATTTAAAAAAAAATTCATGTCAAACGTTATTCGATCAAATATCTAAGAAATAATACAGATTTCAACAATAAAACGGAACGATTGCATTTTTACCTATTAACACATAAATCCATTATTGGAAGAAGTGCAAACACAGCTTTTTATAATTTTATTTAAAACATTTATCATGTTAAATTATTAGAAAGAGATTTTAACACTTGTATCATAGTCAAAATGCGGTTTCATCTAGTGTATAATAATCAATATTAATCCTAGTCCAAATAAAATGTACCGTTCTATCACTGCACGTGTTTTTTATGTGTGAAAATGAGTTTTCAAATGATTGCACCCTATAATATTAAAATAATAACACAGCAAAATATTCATCGGTAAATTCGCACGTCCGCGGTCGTGTTTCGTGTAAATCGCAACCACCGCAATCACAGCGATTTTTCAATTACTGCATACTGTTATATCATGTGAGTAACAGCAGGTGCCACACATCCATCCATAACGTATTGCGGTTTCATATGTTTGTTAAATTAACACTCCAAGACCGCCTAACGGTCTGGGGACTGAACTTTGGAAAACCTATAACCCTGTGGACGATAACCTTGATCGCACTAATTCGTACGTGATCGGCTAGTATTAATAACGCAAAAAAAAAAAACATAAATAATATTTCTATCGTTAATCCGTCAAGTCCGTTAGATTAATCCTGTTAGATTGGTACTGACGGTATGCCAAAAAATTCTCATGTGTGCAATAATGTTTAAGGATTCAGTCGCATGGGAAACTGTAAATCTCCAGCTAAAAAATCACTAAAAACAATTTATCCGATGTTTATTGGCTATTCTTGAGCGCGAGTCGCAGTCGCCAAGTCCCGACCATGTAGGATTTATGTATCTATTGATTGTTTCATTGGCGCATAACAGTTCAAAATGAATAAAATTGATAACCACAAAGAAAATGTAACGTGTATCTATTGCAATAATTTATGTTGTTTCTGTACATAACAAAACACAAGTGCAACAGCATACCAAAGCTACAGATTGTTAAAATTGATATTTTATATCAAACGGTTTTGCACAACCTTATAAAAACCGATAAATTTACATATTTGACATTTCCTTAAAATAAAACTTTTTACTATTTTTTATTCAATTGTATTAATAGTAATTATAGGCTTGTATGTGATGTAAGTGTTTTTTTTAAGTAAGTTATAAAAAGTATTTATGACAGTAAAAGAATACAAATCTTTATCAACATTTTTAATAGTGAAGCAAATAAAAATCGCATTTCAAAAATTAATTTAAAACCTGGAAAATTTTTAGATAAACATGTTTTTCTAATCAAGGTTATTAATAAAAACAAGTTTATTTTTAAGATGTAAATTGAAAAAATTTTAATAATAATTTTTTGTGTTTTAATGGGTAACGGGAATTAGTTATTTGTTTAAAAATTGAATTCATGAGTAAACTTGATTTTTACATAAAAAATTACGTAGTAATTATAATAAATGTCTTCATAAATTTTGATTAGTTGTTTAATACTTGGCTTAAAATCCATAGCGTGTCCAAAATATCGTCTTTAGGCGATTTCATAAAAATGTATTGAACACACTTCCCTCTCTCCAAAAATTGTTTCTCTACTTTAAAATTAATTATACTTAAAGAACAATTTTTTAGCTATTGATTGTTATTCAAAAATAATAAATAATCATCGTTAAGTATTAATTTTGTACAAAAATAATTAGTTAGCTTTTGAATGTTATGTTTAATAACTAATATTGTAATGAGCATTTTTTATTTCGTTCAGTATTCGTTAAATTAATAAAATTGTCATGAAGAGTACTTTATTCTATTAATAGAATATTTGTCTTAATGACAAAGATATAATCCAATGAGTTATTATTAAGGAAATATGTTCATAGTTTTTATTG
Organism: Daktulosphaira vitifoliae; assembly: GCF_025091365.1. Taxonomy (NCBI): domain Eukaryota; kingdom Metazoa; phylum Arthropoda; class Insecta; order Hemiptera; family Phylloxeridae; genus Daktulosphaira; species Daktulosphaira vitifoliae. The sequence goes on along the minus strand of NW_026099575.1, from coordinate 21,211,666 downwards.
GTACATCGCCAGAGAAGATTAGAGAAACAATTTATGTAAAACAGGGTACTTGCATTTTTCATATTTTTTGATGTATAAAATTTATGACATTTTCAACATTGAATTTCGAAGGATTTTTATAGAATAAAAATATTATTTGCCTTTTTAACATAAAACAATTTAAATATTAAACGATTTGAAAATCATAGTTAATATATGTTTTTTAGAAATAACCAAAGCAGTTTTTTTTATATTTGTAAAAAATAATGAACATTTAATAATATTAAATTTATTTTGTAAATAATCAACAAAATTCCTTACAATTTAAGTTATGGAATAAAAATTGACAATAAATGAAGTATTTTTTAATCGATATTCATATTACCAAAAATATTTCCACATATATCCATTGAAGGTTTATATTCTTTATTAGAAATTCTCATAAAGAATTTATTTATTAATTTAATTTTTGTCACTAAAATTACAAATTGTCCAACAAAAAAAATGTCTACCAATTTAAAGAAATTTAAATTATCGTCCCTGAAATTTTTTTGTGAAATCATCTCTGCCTTAAATCAAGTCGAAGCTATTACTAGAAAAGTGTCGGGCGTATAGCGTAGACCACTTAACAAACAGTACAACATTAATATATGGCTACCACAATGATTATCAAACACATACAATATAATGTGTTTAATTCGATTGTGAAGATAGTATACTCTAAAAGAAAGAGAAAAAATTACGTGCCAATGTGTATTTAGATTGTCATCGATGAAAGAGTTCTGGTAGTGGTAGTGGTGTGTATACATGGAGGTGGCGATGGCGCTACAGAGGAAAGTTGTGTAAGCGGATAATTCTGTTTGGTCGACAGAAGTGGTGGTCGCGCCGTCCGGTACAGTCGTACCACGTAAGAGTCGAACTCTCTCCAATGGTCGTGTCTTACACGTGTGTTTACATTAGTCGTATCGATAAATGTGCTGTAAATTATTAAAAGAATCGATTGTCATCAAGTGTGTATCGTTTTTTAGTGTTGTTAGTTTTTTGGGCGAATTTCTTCACATCGATGACAGATAAATTGGAGTAGATCATCTTCACTCAAATAGAAATAATTTGTGGAGATTTCATTGTTAAGGGTGAAATTGAGTACTATTTTGGTAAGAAAAAAAAATTATTTTACTTAAAATTAATATTTATTATATTTTTTACTAATCTTTCAATTAAGTAATTGAAAGTAATAAAAATTCCACCCTTAAAATACTAATAAACTCTGTAAATTATGCTAATTTTTTATCGGGTTCGTAACCATTTTATCAATATTCCATCAATAAGTTGTGAGCTCAATATGTTATGGCCTAGATTTTACGACTAAATAGTTCAGTTCAATAGAAAAGGGGTACTAAAAGTGAAGTTTTATAGATAAATATAAATTATAAATTTCGAGTATACATTGAAAATTAAAAATATTTATATTATTTTGTATTCATTCAGATTTAAGTGAATGTACGGTTAGCCAAGTTGTAGAACGCGCAAGACGGCTTAATCTTAAAATTGCCTTCGGGCCCGGTTTTACTTTTTATTGACCACTGCTGAACGTGTAATGTTTCAGTTGTATACATTAGTGATGCGACACAATCTTCGTCTTATGTAACCACAAAAACGTTAAATAATAATTCAATAATTTATGAAAAAATATTTAAAAATGTAGCTTAAGTGCAAGACAGTTTGATACCATTCTATAACATATGTAATCTTGATTACGGTGACTCCAGGCTTACTGTAATAAAAAGTACAATGATCTCCCGGGGTGCATTTCTCAGACTATTCGTTTTGTTTTAGAATAAAACATTTTGCACACTATTAATTATTCGATTCACATGCAACAAAAAGCAATTAAATAATTTATTAATTTGTCTTTGGAGGGTCTTGAAATCGATTTATAGCTGCATACAATCCGAATTCACATTCAGAAAATCATTTAGACGTGCATTGTTTAATTAAAAATTACATTTTAAACTCTAAACTTTTAAAATTTCTATGTAGGTAAATTTTAAATTTTTCAATCAATACAAAAATAAGAAAAATGTACAGTAAAAATTTTGTTTTACACTCACAAAAATCATCTTTCTAACCAATAGTCGTACGACGTTATAGCCAATTAGGCAATCGATCTGAATCATAATAAATATTCTGTTTAAACAACGTGTAATTATCCAGTTAGATAGTTTGTGTTGCATAAATTATTTGCAGTTAGCATCCCATTAATCCACTAATACTTGATTTGAAAAGAAGTAAGTTTTCTAATAAAACGTATAATCATATAAATTTTATCTAAAAATGAAGTATTTTTTAGATACCAAAAAGTCATATAATTATAATGGATACAACTAGGGTCAACGTTTAGTAGACTATTAACACCGATTTGTATCGAATACCGATTATGTATTATTCACGCGGTTAATATAATAATAATATTATTATTACTCAAGGACGGTTAAAATACAAATGAGAATATTAAACTCACGAGCTAGACATTAGCAATTATGACTAATGACCATCACGGATTGAATTACAGTTGAAATAGCTACTGATCACACGTTCAACGAGATTAACGGCAATATTTTTTTATCGATTGCTTGTGTACGCCAAAGTCATCGTTATCGGATATGATATTAATATATTACTGTGTCCAGTTACAGGCGATTAGTCGGTCTAATGTCCTCTAAGAGTTTTTTTAGCAAGGATATTTATTATGATATATTTGTTAATACTAAATGTTAATAGTCTTTTTTTATATCTTGTTCGTCACCGCACATGAATAATAATACTACATAATTATTGAAACTCTATTCGTGTCCTTAACCATTGCACCCTGGCCTAGCCAAAGACGACCGTTGTCCAGTGAAGATTTATAAGGCGGAGGTTCCAAAATCGTTGAACAATTGCCAACACCGTTTAACTGAAATATTGTAGTGTCATTAGTGAAAACATTTTCTAATACTAACATGAAAGTTAAAAATAGTTTTTTCTTAAACATTATTTTAGTTTTCATGCATTATTGGAATGCATAGCTAGTGATAGGATTAAAGGGAAACGATAAACTTTCCGGTTCGATGTACAGTAGTAATATTAATTCCGATCACAACGATTTTTTGTCGTCCGATCCCAAATCACGTAGAGACAAAGCACTGCACAAGACGTGCTTGGTGAATATATATATGCACTGTTCCCACACATGTATACGTACACGTAGACCATACACACACATTCACAAGATCATTCACATAATGCCATGGCCGAAAACAATATAAGTTAACAGTCAAACGCACGAACTGCTATTAATTATTCCAGAAAATTATGTCCCCGTCGGCTGAGTATTATTTTTACTGCTATCATATGCCAAAAATTTGTTTTTTTTTTTGACATTTTGGTGGTCATCGTACTCATCAGGGGAGAGGCAAAACCATATGTTGTGAAAATATTTTAACGAGTCGTTGTACCCGCGTAGAAAATATTATGTGTATGCATTACTTATTATGAAGAGTATTGACGTTTGACTAAGTAAAAAATTTAACTTATGTATAAAAAAATAATAATATGACTGTACATAAAATGTACTCGTAATTCTCGTTAAGAAGACAATTCAATCCAAAGGGTACGGAAAATGAATCAAAGCGTGCGCTAATCGAGTGAAGGTCGGAAGAAAAATTCTTCATGCACGTTCCACCGATCAACGACACTGGGTATCGTCGTACATCCATATTATATTTGCATAGACTATTGCTAATGTCAGATTTGTATGTTTTATAATAGCATACGGTAGTATATACAGGAAATTTCATCCGTGCGTAACGACTGGTCGCTAAACGTTGTCGAGTCATTATCATAAAAGAACTTTGCATCTTCAGGGTCTGATATCCCGAAATTAAGTGGCGATTAAAGGAATCAATGGGAACTCCTTTTGTGAGTATTAATCGTGAATAAAAAATAATTGAGAAACAAAAAGCTCAATGATGCACTAGAAATAAAAAACACTTACATGTGTTAATTTAGTTTTTTTTTTGTTTTTGCACTTCACGTCACTGGTAGCTTTCGACTTTCTCTTCCTTCCGTTCGGCAAACTAATGCCGCCGGTGAAAACCTCTGCATCGTATTACAACTGTTATCATGTACACAAAACGTACAATATTAATAATACCATGACATATGTACACTATCAGAGGGTATTTACAGAAGACTAAACATGCATTTAGTTGTTGTTTCGGTACAGCTTGGACGCTGGTCAATCGGATAAACTGTAAAATTATAACAAGAATATAGACCATCTAATTATTTACTTTTTGGAGCATTGATTCCTTTTAATGTGATTATACTTGTTGTTCGATGATCTGTTGGAATAATGTTATATATATAATTTCGTTTTTATTTTATTTTGCGTAATAATATTACAAAATACTAAACGTTTATTTTAGCTCAAAAATCAAGTTCAACAATCCCACATTAGTTTAGTTTTAAACGCAAATGTTAAAATGTAAATATTTGAATTTGAGTTTTTTTTTTCTATAACACTGGTTTAATTCTTTTTAATTTTTCAAACGTTATTCCAATTGTTATGTGTGATGTATACGTTGGGTTATAAACTCGGCCGGTTTTCTTATGTTATTGCATGTCAACTACTACGTTATGCGTGGGTAAATGTCATAAGAAAATATATTTTTTCCCATCACTAAGCTGATTACATATACATTAATGAATGTTGTAGCAGCCAATTGTAATAATTGTAATATTAACTCATCTTCAAGAGAATTGACTGTTGTGGAAGTTCTAGTTTTACAACTACTGACCAATATATCAGTGTTGGCAGCTAACTGTGAGGTCAAGAACCCGAATGATTGTCATAGGATTAAATAATACGTATGAGTATAAATATATATATATTTAAATGCATTATGTTATGTAGATTCCAAATTGCCTTCTATAGAAACATACCCCGTGTTCATTAATTAGGTGACTACATAGTGATTAATAGTGGTCTTGCCAAGAACCCTGATCGATTCGTTCTATTGTGTTTTCTGGAGGGGAGGTTGTCATCGGGGGGTGTATTTTTAATTGAACTCTGTCGGTGGTTTTTAGTGGTGGTAAAAATGGTGGTTTATTTTATACTTCATTATTAGAAGACGCCGCTGTCGTGGTTAGAACAATATACTACGAGTAACAATATAGGACCCGAATGTAAAGTACGCGACAAATGATACCTTATATACAACAATATGATAACTTAACGTTTTAATAGACTCTGTTTCGCAGCCTGTACCGTGGGATAACAAGAGCCATGCACGTCTCATCTGATAGAAAGAGAACACAACTCGAAATTATGTGATATTTCAAAAAGCCTAAACTAGAACTCCGTTCAAACCGAGGATCATTATGTGAATTCAATTTGCTCGAGTTTTTTTAAATCGTATCACACTATGTTGCAATTATTACACTTTTGGTGAGGAAATTGTGAAACATCTCTAAGAGTTTTACTTTATTTTCCGACAATGCTGACTGTTTTGACGCGTCATTTGGCCCACGCGGTTTTCTTCCCTCGCTGAACCCAACACTTTAAGTCGCAGAATAATATAGTCTACAACCGCATAATGATTGTACGGTCAACCTGATTTTGTTTCATTGAGATTTAATTGACAGTTATGTCATTTTTCCGATGACACATCGCATCGATTTTGCCAGAGGTCATAAACTACAATATAATACCATGTTATTATGTTGTTTTTCACTGTACGTACCCCCTGTTGTGATGCCCTTTTAAACCTATTAACTTGGTGTTTATATGGGTTTTGGCACATAGTCCGTTAACCTGTCGTACAAATGGCGTAGGATAAAAAAAAATAACGATTTTAAAATGTTGTCGAACGTTCAACAAAAAAGTGGGCGACATTCAAGATGATCTTTCGAAAAATGTTGTATTAATTCCGTTATAATAAAAAACAAACACACGGCCTAACGGTTACGATTGCGTCAACTCGACTGACCTAACGGTGGGTTAAGACAATAGAATTTTATCGATTCGGGCACGTGACTTTTTAATCGAAATCACTCGTAAGGTACAAATTGTTTGTTTTCAGTAAAAAAAAAGAAAAAATGAGTCTTTACAATGTTAACACTCTTGTATATATACTTTTATTATTTACATTTATTTTCGTCAAGAATGCCGTTCTATCTTTGGGGGTCGGCAAACCCTTAGCATGAGATGTTTGAAAACAATCGGACAGTCTTGTTGTGCGTACTGGACGCAATTGTTAAGACAATCGAACAATGCCAGGATAGTGGTGTTCCGAAAAACGAGCACAATAAAGATAATGTGTACGTATAAAAATGCATTATGCATCCAATGAACCGTCCACGGGAGGCGATTCTCCTTATGCAGGACAAGGGCCGGCCCACCACGTTAATATACACTCATATCGTATGCTGTAATTCGTCCCACACGTCCGTTCGGACGTCCTACACTTACGTTCTATAAATGGTAACCCTCGTGGTGCTTATGTCTTACCCGCAACAGACACGTATTATGTACAAACTAATATAATATGTACAATATTAATATTATGTTTAACGAACCGTTAATTCGCCTATGCGCGAGCGTGTTAAATGTGTTGGAAGTAAGTCAGGTTATCTGATGGCGAAAATCAACCAATTGTCAGGGTCATTGGCGCCACTACGTGTAAAAGATGATCGGCCAACAGCAACAGTTGGGGTAACGAGCTGCGATTAATCGGTTTTACCTTAACGCGATATTCAGAAGAGTATATCGACCAAGACATGTGTACTTGCAGATGATTCACATGTGATTCTATAGACAAGGTTTTCCTGGTGGTGTGAATTTCGTACGTTGCAATAATTACTTAATCTAGAGTCTAGAATGATATGTTCGCACAGAGTTTCGCCATGAGAAAATGTGTTTTTTAAAGTTACAAAATCCTTTGGCGAACGATGTTGACAATACCCCCAATGTTATTTCACATCGGCGTACCAAGGTTTATTTTTAATTTTATGGTAACTCTTGTTTTTTACAATCGTGGGAAGGATTTTTGGATAATCGGATATCGGCTTGCGCGATAATAATTATAATAATGAAATACATTGGTGCGAGCAAACGGTAGTAGCTTGGGAACTTTCATTGCGATGGAAATCCAGCACTCATTAGAATATTGTCTTCCTTTGTGCGCGTAGTCTTGAACATCATCGTTTGTCAACGAAATAAGTACAAATCAAATGGAGAAAAACATTCTTCATCTATTGTTTCGTTGTTTGAATCACATCGGACCATTTCTGTTTACAAACTTGTCACACGTGCGCGCTTCATAGGAGAAATGTAACTTGTAATTTATGCGACTATTATTCTATTATTGTTTATTGTAATTGCTATAAAGTAAAATCTTACATGGGAACGGTCCATTTCTTTGAGTATCGATTCTGTAATAGACAATGTAGTTCTGGGGCAACCATTTTGAAAAGCGAAAGTGTCTGTAATGAATGTACATGACGTTGCGCTATGATTTAAAATACCCCAAAAGTCAATCGGAAAATTCATCTGAAGAAAGTCAATAGACAAAATAAAATGAACTTTAGTGTATCTATTTAGCCGCATAAGTGAGTTCACACGATTTCAAATGGCCATCGCTAATAGCGAATTATTTCTATTCCATAAATGTCAATGTTAATTTTGCTGTCTTATAACTATTCCTTATTAAGGGAGTGGTCTGGTATAATATTTGACCTAAGTAAAACCATTTGTTTATTATTCATTTGGGAGATTCGCACAATACAGTGGAAATATAAACTGTTGGCGAATCGCCCAAAATGATCCATAACATGTTTAATTCGACTGAGAGTTTTTTTCACATACAATTTATCCTGGGAAAGACGCACGTTACATCATTATATCGCATAATAATGTACAGTGACATGATATATTAAACTTTTCTTATTGAACTGAGAACTGCAGCGACAACTTAAATTTAATTCTACGAGAACAATATGGTCATTTAAAATCGAATGGTTTTTATAAGCCAACAAAACTGTTGACATTAAATAGTTGAGCTTTTAAATTTAATTTATAAGTATACGCGTTTAATGATACGAAACTATTGAAATTAAATGAGTTGGGCATTTTCTTACACACTTTCGCTGCTGCTTTTACAATTGTGTTGTATATTTCTGGCTCGTAGAATGTCAGAATAATAATGTCTTGTCGTTATTGTAGTTTACGGCAAACCATTTTTTTTCCGTGCGCTATGACCTTTTCCATGGGCACACCCGTACAGAGCATTGGTGGTCGGTACACGTATATTCTATGCGTACACACTCGCTTTTGGTATTCAAGTAAAGCCCAACCGTAGAGCCTAAACCATATGTAATTATAATTCTAGAGAATAATCTTTCAGTGGTCCTTGAACTCTTTTACGAGGTGACAATTAAGCTTAAATTGAAACAATAAAATCACTTTCCTCGTAGTATAAAAATTGAATTTTTTAAAAATAATAATACATAATTATGTGTAAATCCGGCGTACGCCTTCGTTTAGGTTATCCAAAAAAATAATTTATTATACATAATTTTTAATGCACTACCGAAAAATATATTTTTAACATTCATTCAGCTTTTGCTATAATAATCACAGTTCAATATCAAACAGATAACAGAACATAAAATGTTCAATTATGTATGTCACTTTTAATTAATATGTTCTCGATACCATTTTGTAATAATGTGTACCATTTTTGTTATAGCTGCCCGTCATTATCAGTGACTAGCGACATGATATCAAGACGGCGCATACTATCCAGATCTCGAGACGATCTGAACCTGGAGTCCGGAGCCGGATTTCCTGTTCAGGTGGAGGACGAAGAAGACGTCTGGTACAGCAAGGATAAACTGTATAAGGTACGTGTCACACTTGCATGTTATTATTTTTGTGTTATCAGCTGTGAATAACAATCATATGGATTGCATCTAAAGTTTCGTAGACGAACTTCGGACGATTTAAGATTTTGAAACAAGTTATGAGTGTACGTCCGACCTTGCCCATTTTAATATAAAACGTTTCGCTTTTTAAAAATGAATCAACTCGTTCATTATTTTCCCATACAGGTCGTTGTTATAGAATACCTTTCACTTTTTCACCCGAAGACGGTTATGATACTAACATTATAAATACGAATGTTTTTTTTTTTGAAACACGAGCAAATTTGTTCCGCGATCACAGCACCTCGATTTTGTGGGAGTAGGCGACCTTGCTAAGACTAGAGAATATTACAATGACTTAAAAAAATTCGTTTGACACGAAACTCACCCCAGTGTTTAACGTGTGCGGCTAAATGCGCAATTTCTTAGGTACTTATTACGACTGATATTAAATTCCATATTCGTCTATACTCATAAGCTTGAGTTTACAAATTGCTAACATTAGACTAGTTTAATATTAAATCAAATGTAAAACTAAAAAACGCTACATTGAAACATGCTAAATGAATCTTACAAGTCCAATTTTTGTTGTTAATCTTTAAAAAAGTGTTGTATAATAGTACAAGACAATTCAACTATATCTAGTGAAAAAACAGACAATTTGCAAAATGACGTGTGTGTATGTGTGTAAATTTTGCAACATATGATGTATATATTAAGTTATTACTGAGTCATGGTCAGAATCGGCCGTATGGTTTAATTAAAAAAACAGTCTATCTTATAGTATTGTATCGCGTTTAACAAGTAACATACAAATATCCGACATGTGGTTTATAATATTTTAACGTAACAATATAATAGTTAAATAATCATTTGCGGAGCTTCCTTATCTACTTTCGCTTAGATGACCAAAATGTTCAAAATGAATGTAGTATAATTGAAAAAGACTTGTTTTAAGTAAACTAATATTTTTTGAAGTTATCCCATATTAATTATAACGAGTATATTATTCATGGACATATTGAATCGAGTTAAAATTCAATTAATTAAACTTTTTATTTATCCATATAACGTAAAATACTATTGAAACCAGAAAAAAATAAATACCAAATTACGTGATGTAATAGATCATCCGATAACATTGAAAGAGTGTAATGTTTTGATTAGTTGCTTTGGTAAATTTATTACATATTATTATATTACATGCACTTTAACATTAACATATTCGTTGGCAATCTTATACAGCCGCTGGTGTAAAATTTAAATTTTAAATATGCTAATACCATGTCCCACACATCGAGTTTAGCATAATGTCAAATTTTCCGCGACCATCTTTTTAATCAACTTCGATTAATCTGTCGATACGCCGCCTATTGTTGTTACTCGCGGGCGTCCACTGTCAACTATTATGATATTATTATTACTGTTATTATTTTTACATTATTATGTGCGTTATCTACCAACACGTTCACTATAATCCGATAAGTCTTGAACGACGTCAAAATGTAGATCGGTCCAAATTGCACAATACACTCAACAATTTTTTTAGGTGTACTTGTAACAATAAATAATAATAGTTATAATATTATTATGTGATCGTGGGAGTGTCTCGTTAGCGGATTCAATACTGTACCGCCTTGTCCGCCCATAAATCCATATGGCTGCAATTTTTACACGGAAGTTTCTTTAAATAAATAATCAAATTCATATGGAATGGTTTATAATAAAATATACTGCCAATATATTATTTCAAATTTTAAACAGTTCTCAAGTCATTTGTTTGTTCGGTTGACAGTTGTACATACAAAATTCAGATCCACATACTGGATTTACAGTCTACAAACGGATGAAAATGATAAAATCTTAATTTTAAATTTTTTGTTAAGTTATTTTATAACTAATTTTAAACTATCGCGTAGAAAAAAAAATCAAGGTTAAAACATATATAGATTACAATATAAAAAAGTCGTTTTGAAAATGTCAGTAACATGATGATTTGAAAATATTCGATCACCGCAGAACTCGCTTAACTTGTTTCTTTTGATTATTTAAATTTGATACAATGTAAACTAATAATGAATAATTAAAACTATATATTGAATTCGTACATATAATCTTCAATGTTATTCTTAATTATTTAGGCTAAATTTTAATCGTACCGAACGAAATATTGAATATAATTTAATTCATCGAGCAGGACAAGAATAATTATTAATTAAAAACTAGTTAATAATTATTTCAATGAAGATCTTTTTTTTTTTTTTACAATAAGTTTTTTATTTACTTGAAACACTTAATATCTAAATGTGTAAATATCGTGAGTGACTGTTTCGATATGGTCGCGAATGTCTTATGGTATAACCATAAGGGTAAGTGTTATTATAAGCGCGACACCAAAGAAAATACTTTGTGTATTTTGAGAAAATGCGTTTCCATTGTCCGGTCCGGAAGGACGAGTTAGGAACTGCACGAACTCTGAGCACCACCGTTGACGTCGAATGCAGAGAACTGTGGTGACCTTGACGGACGTTGAAACGAAGTGTGGTGCGGGTGAAAGTACTTTCACCGATCCGCACAATTAACCTCAGCCGGTTGCCGCTAAGACGTTCCATCTGTTGCTCGCGTTACAATAATAATAACAATATATGTGCTATATTAATTTTGAGTTATTACTGTCATTATGTCCATTCGATTATCAATGAGTGGACTTCATCCTTTATACGCGAGACACTTGAATGTATGAGTCCTAAAATTTACCAATTGGTATATTTCGGTTCTTTAATGTAAATTAATTAAATCTGAATCTGTATTTTATATATTCTAAAATATTTATAGGATTTCGGGCCCGACAACCCCATTAAGCCGTTAGCTGTGACGTTGTATGACCACGGCAAGCAGTTAATGTGGAGCGAGGTCTCCTCTGGCACGACAACAATCTGCCGTCACCTCTCGTTTGTTTCCATAACTTTGCAATGTCGTCACGTTGTTGATCCTTCGAGACGTTTTTTACTGTCTATTCCAAACTCGTAGATTGCTTTTATTCGTTTTTTTTATTTTTCTTCTTTTTTAAAATGTGCTAATGTCGGGGATAGTAAGGGCGATTAATATTTAATAAATATAACATTGTACAATCAATTGTTACACCGATTAAATTTCATACTATTCTCTATTGCCGTCCTTGTGAAGAAAACCATTGGAGAGGAGGCATAATTTTGTTATTTTAATTCTAAGGACACATCTTATTGTTATCCGTTCAACACGTTGCCTATACAAATAATTTTATGCACATTTTGTTCACTCTCATCAAAATGCGATAACTTATCAAACAACCAAAAAATACAAGTCTTGACGAATATTTTTAGTCCAAGGCAAACGATGCGCTAGCAATCATTTTGATTAGATAGCGTACAAGAAATTTGCACATGATGCATATCTGAATTATTATTTTACAAACATTCGTACATTTTTTGGTTTCTTTTCAGAAAAAAATAAAATAAAAAAACGACGTTTCTGTGACATTCGGTTACGGAGAACCGAACTAAAAATAGAACATTACATTTCTCAACGTGTTTTCACGTTTTCGATCGCATTATCTTTCTTGTCGTTTTGATATCATTTAAAACGTTCAATTATTATGCAATGAGCAGAACGAACAATAAGAAAGAAAGAAACTCGTTTTGTTCGATACTTGTCATTTTATAAATAATAATTGCACTCTGAGTGCTGTTTTGTTTGCTGTATTATCGTCTGAGTATTATAGAATGAAAAGCGTTGATGATGAATTATGTTAAACCGACGGCCCAGTGAGGTAAAACAACAACGAAAGCTTCTTTAGATCATTTTTCACTAATATTGATTTTCACCATTCTCGTGTTTAAATCAGAAATGCTAACAGTCGCGTGTACTCGTCTTTTCCGGTTTACATTGCGATGGGTTAGCACCGTTTCGAATTTATAATAAGCCTCTAAATTTTCTTTTTCGTTGGTCAGTGAAATCATTTAGATTCATAACAATAAATATTAATTTATGTTTTCTACAAATATTTCCCATACTATTAAAACGGCAAATACTGCATCGCGTTCATCACATTTCCTATTGTAACTTATGTAGATTTTGATATTTTTAAGTGTATCCAATTGGGAGTATGAATTGTATATGCGTTTGCATGAAGTCGCAGCGAAAAAAATAAACGTTTTTGTTGTTATTCACATGTATTTATTGACACTCATATGTCTTTTACCATTCTATAGTAATAATAATAATAATAATGATAAATGTTATGAGACACTGCAAACGCCTACTCAAAGCTATGTGGCCGACTTTATATATTTTTAATATAAATAATAGATAATGCCTTAAAAAAAAAGTGTTTACACAACCCAAATTCTAATGAATGTTATAGTGGTGTGCGGGAGATGAAAAGGAAACGAGATTATCCAACCGAAGAGGAAGGTCGCAATTCTCCTACAGATATTGCACTTACAATAATACAATTGCACTCTTCGGATCAGTCGGTCTATTTTTAACAAATTCACCCACCGTCATCTAAAAAAAATATATCTAATTTTTATTCCTGTCAGATTAAATTAAAAAAATCAGAAACGGATTTTCATTTTTTTATTTCTACTCTGTCGATTATACTACATTATTGTACTGCACGCTTATGAATTATGTACATCCCGGCGAGAGTTATTAAAGTTGATACGGTATTATGTTAATAGCACTTTCGTCCGTGTCTCTTTAGAGGTTTCACTTTTAATTTTTGAAGATTTATTACTATAATTTGAGTATGATCGAAACGTGTCGTGACAAAACAATAATCGCGAAATATTAACTAGTCTGCTGTACTTTTTATACACGTCACATGAGCCTCAAGAATACAGCTGCTGTTTTTGTCGCTTAAAGTAATCCATCTTTGGCTACGGACACTAGTCTGTTTATTGTACTTCTGCTGAGTGCACTCTCGCTTGTCGAAACACTTTCTAGACGTGCGTAAAAACATTAATTATAAAACTACTCAAACTCCATTTGTATCGTCAACAGCTCCTTCGGCTGCAATAATTCGGCTGAGACGTATTAACTAATAATAATGGTTACTGTTATTTTACAGTAAAAAAAAATATACCATCAGTATGTTTTAGAACAATCATCTGAGCGCACATCTGTTTAAACTTAAGTATAATATGCATTTAAGATCGCGAAGGCACCAAAATAATTTGGTTGACACTATAGCTCATTATTGTTATACTTTTTCAAGATAATTAATCGTCGACCCCCAACGATTACAATGTAGAAATATAACAACAACGTGCGGTAGGCAAGTTGTAATTGCAATAAACGGTATACTGTATCATATGCGGGACTCGATTACCGTGAACTTGTGAACTTGTAAAACTGTATCGATTGTGTGTATGGTATTTGTATTGTGTTATTGGAAACGGCAAGTATTTTGCTATGGGCGTTTTTGACCTCCGCTATGTATTAGTGACTTGCGCACACACAGCACATACACGACGTGAATCTAAACCTGACTCGAGATTGACACCAACGTTCCCCCGAGTATGCGATGGTGGATTTATTGCTGCTGCCGTTGTAACCTCAGAACGTAGGGTGGAGTAGCAACAGCTGAGATATTAATACTATCTACCTTTTATATTTGTACCTATATAATATTATAATGTGCAAGTGTGTCCGCGCAAGAGAATTATGATCATATTGTTCCAATGAAGGTACACACAGTATATTATACGTTGTGCATTTAGGGCGGACTGTGACCCACACGAGACACATATAAGAACCACACAAGAATATATTGCACAATTTTTATTTGTATCTGTACAATATATGTCTAAGTACAGAGACCACAGTTCAAGTTTTTTGTTGGATTTTTTTTTTACATTTATCAATAATATTTACTGTCTCCTTTACATTTGCTTATGAACGGAATAATCGAACTGTGAGCTTAAATTTTCTATTTGTTTCTTTCATCTTCAAACTGATTTTCCTTCTGTATATGCGTGTATTGAGACCGTTTGACCTTCGAGTTCAACGCACCTGGACTGCCGTCGTCTGTATAAATAAATAAAAGTACGCATGGATAATAATATATTGGTAGGCCGGCATGTACACATAGATATATTTATACGTGTGTTTTTGTATGGATGTGCTTATGGTAGACTAAGGAAACGCGATAGTAAAAAGGAAAGCCGACCACGGGAGAATTGCCCGTAAAGAGGGGAAACTGGTTGGTCGCAAACTGCCGCCGAAATACACTATCGTCAAAGGTAGACGTTTTATTTATTATTTTTCTATGAAATTACTCTGTCCTTTTGCGGTATCGATTAAAAACTAATCGACCGAATTCCGTGAATTGTTAAAAAAGAAACCAAAAAAAAATCCTCCAAATATATTCAGAGTAAACAAACATCGTCATCAAATAGTAACTCTTAATGCGCTTTAATGACTGGTAAATAAAAATAACTATATAGTAGATTTCGATATATTTTTTTAGTTTAACTGTGCAATACAATTTTTTGTTTATAAAAGTTTTTCAGGCTTTTAAACTTGTTAAGCGCATCCCAATCGTATGATATAATCTTCAAATTTCGCCGTTAGTTCCAATAATAAATACACGTATTAATAAAAAACGCGTCGGTACTGGATTGCCTTGGATGGCGAAAGTGTCGATACGTACGCCCTTCAGGCTGCAAGAAAGACTGTTAACCCAGTTTCTTACGGCCGCAGTGCACTAAAATATTATTATATACATCGGTAGGTACGCCTCCGCCGCGTGCCGCACAACACGGGCGATTACGTTTGCCAATTACAACCATATATACAATGCACTAACTTGCACAAAGCCCGAGTGTTTAAAAAACAGTGTTTAAATTCGCCCCTCGTCGCAGCTTTTAGCAGTTAATCGACTCTGTACCTCAGAACGTCGTTTCGATGGAAACGCCTGTAGGTAATACGCCTCGTTATTGATAGTAATTATGTTTTAAATACTTGAACAGTATGCGCGCACCGAGAGCACGTATAATCGAGAACAACAATACACTCTTATTATCAATTAATAGTACTCCTTAAGGTGTTGTCGCTGTGGAAATTTTTGTGTACACGTTACACAATAAATCAATTAGTAATTACATATTCAACAATATCGGGAGTAACGCAATCGAAGAATACATTCAGTATTGTTATTAGAATCCACGTGATCATCTCGCACGCGAAATCTTTTGAACAATATCCTGTTTCTGCCAGTGATCAGTAGGACACGATAAATGTACACATTTGGTGGTTGTTCTGAGTAAATTATATGGCCAGCGTGTTTACAATAATGTGAAAACGTGTGAGAAAAGTAAATTAGATATGTAATATAACATTCGGGCCAAGACGCAGTAAGATACATCATAATCGCACGGCTGTTGCGAAATCGTAATAAAGAAATTGTAAGACTGTCTCGCGAAATTTAAGTACTAAAACACTATTACTGTACACTAATAACGATTTAGAAAATAAAAAACACCTAGGGAAACAATATCGTACCCAAGAGATGATACTATTAACGTGAGACATTTTGGAACGCCTTGAAGTCGATTTGAACGCGGTGCATTCGTGATTACTTACAAATGTTTAATTCGTTGTCACTGAACTACATTAGTAAATTATTATATCATTTCTTTACCACATAACACATAACCTTCGCCAAACGTTTTCAAATTCGAATCGTATGCACGTTGTCACGGAACAATATCATTGTATGAAGTCGTTGCATAAACTTTTGCCGCTCTGTAATACAATATGCAAATTTTATTCAGTTATTTGTTTTTATCCCGAGGGTCGGGTTAGTCACCGTAGCATGCAGTCCAGTCCTATGCCCAATTAATACTTTAGATATTGATGTTTTATAATCGAACCTAAATTTGATACATGCTGTTGGTGTGTCGATATGAAACCGTCGCGTTAGCCAATGTAATAAAACGGACAGACCGCAGCGGTTTCACTGACTACAGGAGACATAATTTCACAATAATCACAACAATAATTTATATAAGCGAGTTAAAAAATCAATAAGTGTTTGTTGTTTTCTATGGGTTGCAAACAATAAGACGTCGGTATTGCGCCATTCAGATGCCGTTAACTCAAGTTTTATACGTAGGAAATTTATGTGTTCATGTGGGGAGGAAAATCTATACAAGATAAAACTAGACAGTATTTAGTTATCACCTAGTGTCAAACGTGTTACTTAATTCCAAAGTGTATTAAAGTTGGATTGAGTTCAACGTCAATAAAACTAAACAATTCCAATAAATCTCAAAACGCGCGAGGGCGAAATGGCCCAGTTATATTGACCTCGCACCGGGTTGGGCGACATAGTGAACTTGGGTAAGAAAATTGCATAAACCGTTGAGTTATTGGTGTTCATTTTTTTTTCTTTTTTTTTTTTTGAGACGCATTACATCAGCGTATGTTGTTGATTTATTATATTGCGGTAATAACATTTTCCTTATATTAAACATCGTAAAAACAAAAACACAATCAATTTAAAATAATTGACGTTTTCTGTTACCACGCATTCGAATATTTGGATTATTCAACTTGGCGTGGTCCCAGTGCACACAGCTGTAGAACAAGATGATAACATTTCTTATGATTATATTATTGTAATAAAATTATGCAAAAATGTGCTGGCATTGGCGGTCTGCATGACTGAGCCCCGGATCTTCGGCCACGGTCGAAGGTCCAGTGTGGGCTTTATATTATCATACGGGTAAACCTGTTCTTTTCGGCACAAAAAGTATTTTTTGTTGGCAACTTTTGTAAAACTATTTATCTTTCATGTATTTTGCAAATTTGGTAAAAGAAATTACCCAGTGGCCAAACAACTAACATTCCTACATTAATTATAAGACGTGATATACGTATGATCTTATTTATTGTAAAGCATCAATTATACGGTGGTCATGTGTTGCTTGAGCATTCACACAATTGCGTTGAAAAAATTAGTTCAATTGATTTACTTAGTAATCACATTATAACACCTTTTCCACAATTAGTTAAACGTGGTACCTACTAAAAAAATTAGAGTTGTAAATAACTATTGTGTTAACGATCAACGTTATTATTTTCATTGTGTT
The DNA here is from genome assembly GCF_025091365.1 of Daktulosphaira vitifoliae. NCBI lineage: Eukaryota > Metazoa > Arthropoda > Insecta > Hemiptera > Phylloxeridae > Daktulosphaira > Daktulosphaira vitifoliae. Next base: position 21,193,583 of record NW_026099575.1, on the reverse strand, counting down.
ATTATTTTTACAATTATTAATTTTATATTTTATTTTCAAAATATTAAGTAATTTAGTTTTTTTTTAATATTTTCAAAGTTTTGTCGACCGTCTCATAAATAGCTCTTAAAGATTACTAATAAAATTTTCTCTATATTACTCTGAACCATTAACGTACAAGGTTAAATAAACAAAACAAATTTTGTTAATTAGATTGCTTAAAGCAAAATTAGGTTTTGAAAAATACATATGGTTTTTGATGCTGTTACACGTTTTATTTTTAAATACACGTTTTTTGAACCTCGAGGGTTCGTAGTATTTTAGAAAGCGATTAAAAAACTATATCTTTATACGACTATGAAATTTTTGAAATAAAAGTTATGTACCAAAATAAAGTAACACGAAATTAGTTCTAGTTTTGTTAACATTTATCGTGTAATGTATTTTTTAATCGTTAAAACTCGATAAAGACTTTCGACGAGCTGATCCACTTTCTTTTTATAAACTAGATATTAACACACGATATGAAGGAAAGGAAAAGTTAGACCAGTCTACAATATCATTTATAGTCCTATGTACAATACGTTATGCATACAACTTAGTTATCGCAGAGATTTTGTTTTTGAGATTATTTAATGTTATCACTAATTTTATTATAATGGCATGCCGTGTTACACTCGACTCGTTATGATTCGCTGGAGACTCGCATTTATTTTTATTACACGTTCACATTTGTAACTGAGTTTTTATATAAAAGCTTGATTTGTTAATTTTACAAACATTACTATAGTAAAATCGTATGTTTAATTCTTGTTGTAAGATAGGTTTGATAAAAAACTAAACATGTAAAAATGTGAAAATAAAATTTCATTCGCATTCTCGTATTCTTATGCAAAGACAAAAATATATATTTTACTTATACGGTTGGCAGCTGTTTATTCAGTACAGAATTTCTACCGTCCAGTATACATTTGACAATAGAAACATACATCATATAATTTACCAGAGACACTCTCTGGGCACATGCACATTTTACGCAGAGAACAAAAAGATATACAATCGCAACCTCGAGAATGTATAATTTTTCCACCCCTCGTACTCGCCGCGTGATTATCTGTGCAAGTTGTTCTTCTCTGTAGTCCGTACAGTTTAGATGAACCTAAAGATATTGTAATAAATAATAAAAATGTCACAATAAAGTATAATCGATTAACAGTTGAAAAATTAAAAAATATGTTTCATATAATATAATTTTTTGTAATCCGCAATAATAATATTATTTAAAAAGATTAATTCAGTTTGTATATAGTTAAGTAAAACGCCAGCTTTTTTCTGGGTAATATTGTAGTTTTTCCATTTTTTTTATGAAATAATAACACTTTCTGACAATAAATTCACTATTATTACTTGTCATTAGGTATATAGACTATAATTTACTTGATATCTGCTAATAATAATTATATATTTTATCACTACAGCTATTACAACTTATGTGTTTTTAATTAGATGTCTAGTATATTTTGAAAAGTAATAGCTCAGCTATTTTTGTATTCTTTATTATTATCACGTTCAGAATAGTATAAATATAATAGGTATAAAGTTTTCATAGAAAATATTAACTATAGCATGTTTGCTTTCATTTTTTTAAACTAAATGATGTATCGTTAAAACCAACAAATTAGAACTTTTCTAGTAATATAATGAAATTCAGATTGAAGTGTTCTAAAGTTATCACTAATAGTGTACACTTTGATATTTTTATTGACTGGAATTTGTTATACCTATAATCTAAATACTAAGTGACGTCATATGTTAATTCGAGTAAAACAATGCTACTCAATTGGTTTTCCGAGTTTCGAAAAAAAATAACTATTCCTAAATATTTTTGAAATAACACAACTAGTATGCTACTGCATGGTTGATGGAGCTTAAATTTTTTTAATAAATAGCGAAATGACATTATTGTTAATTCTATCATTTTCTGGGATTTAACGTCACGGTGCGTTGAAATAATTTTGTTTCTATATTACATATAGAAATATATATCAAATAATGACAAAACAAGAGTATTGTTTTAATTTTATCTAATTATTAAATTATTAAATAACTCTTTAATTATTTAAAATTTTACTGTTAATATATGCTGTATATGAGTACTATCCTGAAGGTTTATATACCTTCAGGATAGTTAGTTTATATGTTATTCAGTTTTAATAAGCAATATTCAAGAACTTTTAAGTAAGTACTAGTTGATATAATGATCAATTCATTTACCTAAAACGATTACTTAGATTTATTGCTTTGTTTTTACTTAAGTATGTTTATAGTAACTATGATTTGGATTAATAGTGCCGTTTTTGTGAAAAGGTCTACATTAAGTACTATATTAAATCATACTTGATGGTCAATAGGGTGTGCCTTGACCTAACTGATTTTTATATGTTCGGAACACTGCCAAATTAGCGTCATTGGAAGTACTAATCACTAATGAGAAATAATGCTATAGGATATGCAATTTTTAAACTCAGACAGTCATGAAGGTCGAATTCAATTTAAAAATGTAACAAAGAAAATCTAATGATGGGTTGCAAATTTTAATCGATCCATATCTGTTAAACTTGTTTCGATAGATTTATAAGCTTCACTACCTTGAAAGGCACTCATAACTACAGCTACGGTCTAGTAGTATAAGTGCATCGCTCTGGCAAATCTTTATAAAGATTTATTTTACCATTATTATAACCGTTATTATATGTAATTTAAACTACTTAACATCGATTATCTCTTTAACTGATTTCCTGTAAAACATTATATAAAAAAAAATTCTGACCTAAGACTACACATAACAATCATCTCAACAAGATGACATGGTTAGATCATAATTTATTGTTTTAATATTTTTAGTATATTATATATACATTATAATAACTAGAATAATATAATATATGTAGTAATAATGTAGTCATTAAAAAGTGTTTTTTTTATCTATATGGTATTCATAAAGTATACTAAGATAAGTTTAACGCCCTTTTATGTTCACACATATTATGAATATTGTTTTAAATGAAAACAATTTATATTGTTGACCTAATTTGAAGTAATTTTAACTACCCATTATACGCGAAGGAAAAAAAATTCGTTTCGTAATCTGAGCCATAGTTTCAAATTGTATTTTTTTAGTTTGTGTTCTTAATTGGATACTAATGATTAAATAGTTAATTTGAGTATGACACCCTATTATTCATTAGACTTTAGTCAACATACTAAATGAAAATTCATTAACAGGCAACTTAATATAGTATATTTTAACTTTATAGTATGTCATATTCTGAGATAATTAAAAAAAACTATAATTTTACTAATCAAAAAATTACAACGATAAAACTTTTTAATCAGCATTTTATATTATACAGCACTTTATTGTATGGATTTTAAATTTTTTATTCAAATTTCTTGTCACTATTAGTTTTTGTTAAAATATTTGATTAAAATTGGGAATTAAAATTAAAAAAAAAAAACATATTATTTAAAATAATTTATTTAATTAATTTAAATCATAGTACTTTATGTAGTCATACTATTATTTACAGTGTATCTGGTGTATAAGTTTTAACATTCGTTGAAGTCACTGTAATATCTCAGTATAAACTGTTTATGTTATTGTTGTTATTAGACGTGTGCTAAATAGTTTAGAGAAAGACACTTAACATTTCCACTATCATGGAAGCAGTTTTTTATACATTTGTAATGAGCAACCATGAAATTATTATTATTGGTCATTACAATACAGATAAGATTGTATATTTTATTATATACTCGGCTGCCGTTTGAAGTGTTTGAGTGAAAGTATTTTTAATAGTATTAGAGGCATTGCACGAGTATACACCGTGTGATATAGTACGGTAATTGCAGCTCATCGATAAAATTAGCCCGAGAATGTTCTGTAACCAAATATTGTGCATATTATAATTTATTACACGACAGGGGATAGTGAAACTGTAGCTTGAGGGTTTGAATTATGTTGGAATAATATTTGTATATACCACCTAGATTCGTTAATCCTATACGATTCATATGATCTACATAATATTATTATTACTGTTTTCATTCATAACTGGATCGACTAGATTCAATGCCCCCAAGATTTATTGGTTAATTATTTTTGTGTTATAGTAGATCGTACCGACGTAAAGTATCATTTTTTGTAATACAACCTATTGCATTAATATTTTGTAGTTAGAGGCTATTTTTGCGAAAAAAATATTTGCTAGACGCACAGTTTCGAAGATTAAAAATCATCACTTTATCATATTCAGTATTTCCAATATTTAATTCTCAATCTGATTTCCCTGTTTACATTGAGTTCTCATACACTTCTGTATAGTATTATGATACATAACTAAAAAATTGAAGTTTATTCGAGTAATAACAGATTTTACAATACCGAAAAGTTGCAATATGGTGATGTCGATGATTTATTAGTCTGCTTTATCTATAATATAGGATGAATTAAAGTGATAGTTATGATATCATAAAGTTCGTGTAATATATCAAGTTTTACGTGATTTAATTAAGTTGTGTACTTATTTAAAATCCATAATCTAGATGGTTATTTTTGATATAAAATGCCAACACTTAACATTCAGTTTATTATTTCCTTCCACAAAAAACGACCAATTTGTTTTTGAGAGGACAGGCGAGAAATCTACTTAACCGAGTTATCCGAGGTTGCGAACCGCCATTATTAGGTTAGGTCGGATGATTATGTCTTGATGGTTGGTAATAATGGATGTCAAGTAAATTTCTCGCGCATAAGAGAATCAGAATTTAAAAGTGTGTAGAAAAACACTTTCTTTAATCGTTTGAAACTAACACCTAACTATCATGTAGACAGTCACTTGTAATTAGTCTTCTAGGATGAGTATGTAATGAGTTTCTTAAACACAACCGTAATACTATCAAATTACTATTGATGACTTGTTTCCATCCTAATTCTCGTAAACACTATCACTATCTACCTTCCGCAATTACTCGCAATAGCTTTGGAAAATTTCATTCTATTAATGGACTATCGTTTAAGTCTTCGAGTATTAAAAGGAATAACTCTGTTTACCAACGAAATTTGAAAGCAAACGGTGTTTATATACTTTTGCAAAATTGACTTGATATAATTTTACGTGCGTTGTGAATGAGAAACGTATTATAAACTTTTTTTATTCATTGCGATCTACATACATTCATTGTATGAATATTTCACAACTGAATATTATGCGTATACAGTAACGTACATTACAGTCGTACATATTCAACAATCGCACACAGTTGTGCAATATCGCACCACACCTCTAAAAAGACTCATTTGATTTTTAGTTCATAGAATAAATGCATATATAGCTAATTAAGTTAATATTCGGATTCGACGGGTGGCGGCGTAAGCTATCTGTTTAGGCCTTAGGGTCTTACGATGGAAGTATAGTGATGTTGGAATTCAATCGTGTTTCATTCGTAATTGTAAAAAATGTTTTCAAATGTATTGACAATTTTTTTTAATCAATACGAATAGCTAGTCATCATCAATTGATTGTCATAAATCAATGTGTACTAGTAACTATGAACTCTACGGGCTCTTACAAAAACTATAAAAGCACATAATCATTTTATGTGTTTATTTATTATGAAAACCAACAGCCATAGAATTATACCAAGTGTCCACTCCAATGAAAGATGATTAATTCTTCTGATTTTTACTCTTTGCATAATAACTAGTTATAATAAAATACTGTATAGCTGCAGGTATAGTTTATGGTATGTCAGTGGATAATGCCATATGAATTCTAATACCTAATAATGTGCAAGTTCACGTGCCTAACTGATATAATGCCTCTTGCATTCTGTCAGTGATTGTACATTAACATACAAACACATTTTTTTATGCATTGGCATTAGAGTGTTATGGATTTTGGAAGTAGGCACTATTTTTAAATAACTTCTGGTCGCCAATCCACTTGCATTTCTGTCACTGATAATCTACAAAACCATAATAACACTTGGTATGTTGTATAATATTATAACATACGGCGACTGCGACACCCACATTCGTGTCAGAGATCAACAGCCGTTACCTATCTTTGGTGGAAGCTTAACAATAATTGTGAATTAGCGCAATGGCTACTGTTTATGATCGGAATTACAGCAGCCGTGACCTACGAAGCGGTGGTATCGGTGTAACACCAGACGTGTGTGCCCACGCCGTAGCAGTGTTATCCTCACACATTATATTCACAGTGTGCTTGATTATTTTTTATTTTTATCAAAAAACCACAATCTATTATATAAAATCAAAATAGTCTGGTCGACGCAGAGGCGTTGAGAAATAACGTAAATTTTTACCGTTAGAAATCATTATAATTTTATTACCACTGCACATTTATTGTTTCCCATATTTTATTCTGTTATTTGTGGTATAATACTCGTGTTCACAGATTTTTTACTCGCAAAGATTGATATTTGTTCGCATTTAACGTCATGGAAGAATAGTCCATGGAAATTTTAAATCTTGTATTTTATGGAGTATATTGAGAATAATATAAATTAATTTATAGTTTACCTAACTGTTAAATTAATATTGAATGGACAAGTTTGCTTTGGTTGATAGTTTATGCTGAAGTACAAGTAGTCTTCAATATAATGTGTATTTTAATACCTCACAAAAACAGCATTGTAGCTAAAGGGCATTCCTACACCGCATGTGTTTTTTCATGAATCCTTTTTGCACGGTGCATGTATTATTATTATATGTGCTTTAATACGATTATAAGGTAGCACACGGTGTTATTTTAGGACTAGTTGAAGATACCACTAAACATTCCTGGGGCCTTATCCGTCGTCGATTATAAGCAATAACCGCTGTTGTCGCCTAAATGAACCATGAACACAAAATTACCATTCACGGCCGGGCGTTCTGCCCTTGCTTAAAAATGTAAATTAAATTTAATGAATCGATCGAAGAGAAAAAATAAGTTGACGAACCCGCAAATTATCTATATTTAAATTTTGTTTTACTAGAGGAAATCTGAATACATGTACAAGGCCGTCTACCACCACGCCCTAAAAGAGAAAGAAAATAAATCGGTGCAATTAGGAGCAACTATAGGGTTGAATAATAAAACGTGTGAATTAATTTTGCTATATTTGTCTCAATCGTTTATTTTTTTACGAGGTCATTTTGTACACAAACTGTTTTGTATAAATAATAATTCCAATGTTAATATAGTCTTAACAACATAATACATTATCTCATTAATAATAATATTAAAGTCTCTTTTTATAATTGTACAAATTTTGTATAGATTATATTTTAAATATAATCTATACTATATACGTGTAAAACTTTAAACATTTTCTATTATTAGTAGTATAGAAAATAGATACATGACTAATGTTTAGCATTAGATTTCACAATCTTTCTTCTCATACAAATTTAGTTGTAATAAACGAGGCNTTAATATAGTCTTAACAACATAATACATTATCTCATTAATAATAATATTAAAGTCTCTTTTTATAATTGTACAAATTTTGTATAGATTATATTTTAAATATAATCTATACTATATACGTGTAAAACTTTAAACATTTTCTATTATTAGTAGTATAGAAAATAGATACATGACTAATGTTTAGCATTAGATTTCACAATCTTTCTTCTCATACACATTTAGTTGTAATAAACGAGGCATCAATCAAAGAATAATAAATGTTCTATGGTACTATATTGTATTGATATGTAAAAGCCGATAATTTTTCGCACGTTTGCTAGTATACTTCTAATAAAATTAAACAACAAACTAAGTTTTAAGTCTATGATATTATAGTTGAACTTCATTATTTTATTGAGTTCGTTGTACTAGTATGCCTGACCGATCTTTAGGTAGTCTGTATGATCGGATCATACATTAAAAATAACCGTATGGTTAAAAAAACTACCGGCATTGTTTAAAGTATCGTTCCGAATTAAAAAAAAGAATCTAATTTTTAATCGGAAGAATTTGACGTGACGAAGGACCGTGTTAATAAGTGGATAATTGACGCTCGGTGATCTTTTAAAGCGATCTCAGGTGTAACAATGACTGAAATTCTTTCAGTGTTTTTTACCGATCTTCACCTAAGTACTCATATATAATAATTAAAAGATTGCTCAAGCATTAAAAATGTAATGTGGAGTGCATCCGTGGATGCACGACTTTTGTGGAACAATAAGAGGAACTAAATAGTTTTATTTTTATTTTCTATTTTTAGGATCACATCCAAGAAGTTTTAGATAAATGGACTCAAATCGACGATGAGATATGGGCCAAAGTTATTGTATTGGAAAGGAATCGTCGGGTGGCCAAAGCTTACGCCCGAGCTCCCATACTTACCGTAAATGGCTCAGATGAAGGATTCGACGGATACAGGTAAATGAATAATCACTTTTTTACTAATGAATAAAAGAAATCTATTCCATTAGTATTTTAATTTTGATATTTGACTTTGATGATTACTTAAGATTCAAACCAGTGTTTATTTGATGTAATATGACGTTATANGGGTGGCCAAAGCTTACGCCCGAGCTCCCATACTTACCGTAAATGGCTCAGATGAAGGATTCGACGGATACAGGTAAATGAATGATCACTTTTTTTACTAATGAATAAAAGAAATCTATTCCATTAGTATTTTAATTTTGATATTTGACTTTGATGGTTACTTAAGATTCAAACCAGTGTTTATTTGATGTAATATGACGTTATCTGACAATATATTTTATCATTCAGAGGTTACATTTCTTTTAATTTCATTTAATACATTTTTTCAAACAATAAATATAAAATGTATCATTTGACGTGTACTTCTTGAACTCAGAAAAATAGCTTCTATGGTACAGTTATGATTTTCTTTAATGTTTTTAAAACACCAACAAAATATTAACATATATTTTATATGATAAATCCAAGACTGATATAATACTGTTGTTATGATATTATAAAAATGGTATTAGATTATAGTTATACTTATTAGCATATTTCTAAAGACATATTAAGCCCTCGAGATTTTTTCATCAAATGATCTTTTAATCTTAGATCACGATTAAAATTTAATTGTAGGAACTTATACGCAATGTGTGTGTACACAGTGTTAATTGATTTATTTATCAAAAGCAACTATATAATAGCTTATAGTCAGGTAGAAAATAAATACCTAATATCGGATTTATCACTTTTAAAGGAGCCTGTTTTTCTTTTAACCGACTAATATACAATAAAATCTATCGAATGGAATCAACAACTTATTTACTACATAAGAACTTCATTATCGTTTACCAATGTTGATAGCATATTATTGTATATATTTGCATATTATAATATTTAATGTATTGTAAAATAAAAAATAGATCTGGTTCTGGAATGATGCTCTTTACAAAGTCAGTGAACTCTCATGATATATGCATGTGCACAATATTTATATTTTCTTCGGGTTTTTCTCACTTTTTTCCTATACTTTCCAATTCAACTCAATTATTACCAGCGAACGATAACGCGAAACTGTCTGTACGTACGTTTGTGTTTGTTGAATCGCGACAATATATATATACCGTTTACTCTTGTACACAACTGTGTACATGTAAACGTATGTGTCATGTTCACAAGTATACTTGTAGCTTTATATGGTGTATATGGCGAGAACCCAATGCTCACGTGATCTCATAAATCTCTTAATACCTAATCTATAAGTTCACAATAGAATTGCGACCAAGTTGAATTTATTGCGACCCGTTTGTCTATGAGAGCTTAGATAATACAAGTTGAGTTTGAAACCAGTCTTGACCAAGATATACTAAACACATCGAAATTAACAGAGTTTTAGCTATAGATTCCAATGCATGACGCAATATTATTGTTCAAAATTGTGTTCGCTATTATCTTGTAACTTTATTACATTTTAATAGTGAACCAATTCGCGCTCCAACTTTAATGTGATACTCTAATTGATAGCACTGAGTCATTTTTTCAACTACTTTCATTATCTAAATTCTTTGTTGGTTTTCCAGCAGCTTTAGGCAAAAATCTTTAAAAACTTTTTAAAAACATATTATAGTATGAAAATATTTTGTCTGTAAAATGCCAAGGACTTTTCATTCCACGGGCTAACCATAGACGTCAAGTTATTCAGGGTAATGTACGCTAATTGATATTACACTTAATTTGTTTTTGAAGTTGTGAAACTATTATTTTAATTTCTAGTTTAAAAATATTTATAATGACTCTGTCATATTTCTATGTGGTAAATTAAAAAATTTTAAACTCTCAATAAGTACTCAAGCCAATAATTTTTACATGACAATGATTTCCCGATTTGAGCAAAATTCTATTATCGAGTTTATTTATACNAATCTTTAAAGACTTTTTAAAAACATATTATAGTATGAAAATATTTTGTCTGTAAAATGACAAGGACTTTTCATTCCACGGGCTAACCGTAGACGTCAAGTTATTCAGGGTAATGTACGCTAATTGATATTACACTTAATTTGTTTTTGAAGTTATGAAACTATTATTTTAATTTCTAGTTTAAAAATATTTATAATGACTCTGTCATATTTCTATATGGTAAATTAAAAAATTTTAAACTCTCAATAAGTACTCAAGCCAATAATTTTTACACGACATTGATTTCCCGATTTGAGCAAAATTCTATTATCGAGTTTATTTATACATCGTGGGTTAAAAACAACATTTGAAACACCTACGTTAATGCATGTACCCGCAAATTATTACCTCGACCTCCACGTAGTAAAAATATATCTTCGTTTTAGCTGTAACATGTGATTCCACCTTTGGGTCAAAATTTATTGGCTATAATATACAAAAACAAGAAAATTCCATTTTTCAAAATTTACCAGGTAGCTGAAAAAACTTGACATTTTTAACATATATATATATATATAAAATTATTCATTTAAACTATTTTTGCTTGGATATATTTATTCTTCGTTTTCGTCTTAATTTAGAACTGTTGAAATACGATTTTTAAAATAAAAAGAACTAACTTGAAAAGTTCATTAAATCTCTATTTACTAGTTTTTCATTCATAATTTCTTCTTCTTCCTCGCCTTAATCCCAACTACTTGGGGTCGGCCATCCTAAACTTCCACTTGACACGATCTCCCACATTATCTACGTACACATCAGCTGTCCTCATATCGCATTCAATAGCATCCCTCCATCTCTTTTTTGGTCTTCCTCTACCTCTTCTTCCTTCAACATTAATTTCTATAACTGTTCTTACAACTTCCGATTCTTCTCTTCTCATAACATGACCAAACCATCTAAGTCTATTTTGTCTCATCTTATCCACGATTGACGCTACACCTATACTCCTTCTTATATTCTCGTTCCTTATTCTATCTTTTCTAGTCACTCCACGCATCCATCTAAGCATTCTCATCTTTGCTATACTCATTCTCTTTTTACTTTCTTATCAACCGCCCAACCATACATCCTAGCTGGCCTTATTACAGTCTTGTAGAATTTATCTTTCAGCCTCATTGGAATTCTTTTATCGCATAAGATGCCAGACGCTTCTTTCCACTTCATAATTTATGTTTAAAAAACTCTTCATTGCTAATTAAAACTATAGTACCGCAAATATATTGTTTAACAGTACGATGACTTGACCATTATACTTTCAATCCTACTTTTAAATTGACTAATAAATAAATACTTTTAAACTAGGATGAAAATAAGATTTACTCTTTTGTAGCTAGGGTGTAGAATACAAAGTCCTCACGTCATTGTTCTCAATCAATAAGAATGTTATGTAACTTGGCACTTAAATTCAGATTAAACTTTTGTTTCGATCGTTGTTAAATGCAGTTTTGCAATAATGAATGCAACAACTGGTTTAATCTATAACACACTTTTTGATTAAACATCATTCTTTGTCAGATACCGCTTAATCATTTTATAGATAGATAAAATCCACGCATATCGTATATATTAAGACCTTAGGCTATGTATGTTATTCACCATAGATTTTCATTTTATTTTATAAATATAATATTCAGTCGTTGTAAGCGTGTTTAAATATATTGTTATATTGGTACTTGAAACTACTTCCTACACAAATTTAAATCTCAAATTAATTTTTTTTTATACCGTGTTGTTGATCAAATATTAAGGGTAAACGGGTTTGGTCGAGAACAAACTATGCAATATTTGTATAATGTTTTTATATAACAAAGTAATATGATGGAAATCAATGGTTGTAGCACATATTGATAGATATTCATATTCATAGAATTTATTGTAGAAACATTATAATAAATATCAATTACCTCTTGTTAGTGTACATTTAAAATGAATTTAATAATGCCAACAAGTAGAGCATTAACACTTTGAGTTTTATGAAATTATTTTTACGTGGTTTGCAAAAACGAAAATCGACAGTGAAGTTACTGATGAGTGAAAATTAAGTACATCTATACTCATTATTTCACTGTGATGATAAAAATAACATTCTAGCTTTCTATCACTCGAATGCTTAGTACATTAAATCGAATTCAAATGTAACATTGTAATTTATACTTTAATTTCTTCGTAAATTGTTTCTCCGGTAATACTAATAGTAATATAATGAAAACAAGTTTCAAATCTTCAGTTTCTTTTATGGAACTTAGATCACTGAAATTAATTAACAGATATTAACATATTTTAAGTTGTTTTAATCTTTAGAAATCGTATAACGAATATATTAAATATCCATCGAGAAAAACTATTGAAAAAATTACTTCGGATTTTTATTTGATAGTACGTTATTAAAGTCTCAAAAAATTAAGAAAATAAATTGTTTTCCATTCATTGCACATGCATAAATTTTATTATGTATAGTCCTATCTTATCTAATATAAACCGAAGTTTACAATTTTGTCAGAACATTAATTATAAATCTTGAAAAATAAATCATGTATATTATAATTTTTTAGATACTATTCAACAAAATATTTTTATAATATTGTTATTAAAATGTTTAATTTTATATAGCGAAATCCTTAAATATTTGTAGTCTTTAACTTTTGAATCAATCAGTTTCATTCATAAAAAATAGTGAATTAAGTAATTTAATTTTATTGATTCCTCCCTGTCAGTAAAACAAATTAATAATGATGTATTAGTATACTCGTACAAATATACAATATTATCGTACTGAGAAAATAAAAAACACCGATTCACTCGTGTTTATGTGTTAACGCGTATAAATGACAATCCGGTCAGGCCGGTCCGATGGCGACATAGTGTCGCGGATGATGGCTAGTGTGTGATATTTTGCACGACTGCGATGAAGCTGAACTCGAAAACGGCATGATGTCCACGTTGATCGGCATGACTGTGCGGCTCAGTCGCTCTTAGAAGATTCACAAAATAGATTAGCAAGTTAAATAACAATATATTATTATTACACACACAATAATATATTATCTATGCCACGTATAGTCATGCCGAAGTTTTCCTTTTCCGTCATAATATTATGTATTATTTTAATTTTTGAATTATTTAACAATTGAAGCCAAACGGCGAATAAGTCCAAGTGCATGATACATTTCTTGGCAAATAAAAAAAAAACCCACCTGTAGCCGATTCTTGAATGGTATATTGTATTGAATTCAATTACGCATAATATTAAATATTTACACATCCATACTACTTATCTCATTTATTATACTACAAATTCCATCTTGCTTGACTGTGTTACGCTGACTATTATTATTACGATTATTCTTCTGATTGAATTTATTCAATTAATGTAATATAAACGTGAGACGTTTAATTTATTAAAGTTTTAGATAACTAAGAATTTGTGTAGTGACTGAAAAATCAGTGTCATCATTAATTATAATCATCTAAATAATTGTATAAAATGCACCAGAGGTCAGAATGTACCCGAAGGATATGTTCGAATGGGCGGTATTAAATTGTATCGTAATTTGAGATAAGATAAAATTTTGTTGGTGATTTTGAAATGATTTTTTGCCAACTTACGTTACTTTAATAAAAGAATACGTCATGTAACATATAAGGAAGTTCTACGTCCAAACTATAATAATTTCAGAAACAACATTGCACGAAATATACCCTTCAGCAAATATTATGCAAGGCAGTATTGAAACAATTTTTCGATATAATATAAAATTCATATCTTCGGATGAATAAATTAAAATACTTATTTTAAAAAGAACATCGCTATAATAGAACAAACAAATATTATTTGTTGGTGTCGTGTTAACATAATTATATTGAATAGGACAAGTATTTCTAAAGTAAAGTAATAAAACATGCAATTCATCTTTAACTGGTATTAATATAATATTTGCAGTAAATTAAAAATCAATTTCGTCCTTAATAATATATATTTAGTGTGTTTTCTATATTTTTTGTTCTTAATAATCAAAAGAGTTCGTCGGTTCATTAGATAGTTTTAAATAGTTTGTTTGTAGAAAAAAGTTGCAATAAATTTATAATTATATTAATTCATATAAATTAGTAATTTATTATTATAAAATAATAAATTGAATTTTTACTTTCTATCGTGTTAGTAAAAGTTAAAATATTCAAAACTTTACCGTGGATTTTAAATAATATAAAAATTCATTAAGAAAATCATTATAAAATATGAATAATAAACCTAAATTAATACTTTCGTAACCGCTTATGTTTGAAACATATAAATCTTGTTTAAAAAACACTTTCACGTTATGTTTGGTCATATAATTAAAAAAAATTTATTTGAAATTAAATTCCACATTTTTTTTTGGAACCAAAATTGAATAATTTCCTCTTTTTTTGCTTCGGTAACATCATGATTTGTCGAGCTATAATATTTTCATAATAAAAGCTAATGAAAAAAAACATCATGATTAAATTATTCGATTTATAAATCCATGCTAAGAAAATGTTACTTCAATTATATTACATATATTTGGAACATCTTTACGCTACGATAACATTTAATTTATAAGTAGAGTTAGTCTGTTAAATGAGTTAGCCTTTGAAAAATAAAAAATGTGATACAAAAAATATTTGAATTGTTATTAATGTGCTGTTTTATTTATGTATGGCCTGAATCTCTTTGGAATATTTGTAATCGGTTCAAGTGGTTTACCGGACATGTCACCCACAATAGTCATTACTTGTGAAATATTTGCGATTTAAATTTTTTACTGTTATGGTACGTGCTGCGGTTGCGTCACTGGTGTGGGCGATAAATCGATCGTTTTTCTTCTCGAAAGATTTATTTCACAAGTCCTAATAGTCTTTACGATTGTCATGGATCAATAACAGCTCTCTTAAACAGTAAGCCGTAAAATACCGGCTGCTTTTCATTTATCTATGGTATCCGTTTTAACGACCATAAATCATCTGCTGATGTGCCTCGCGCTGTGCATATAAGTGATAAAATAAATGACCGTGTGTAATTTGTCTAATAGTTATTTATTTAGCGATTAGTCGCGTGTGTTTGGTTTAATAATATGTATACAACGGCGAGTCCATTCCACTCGACGCCACAGCAGTAAATTGTAAATGATACAACGAAAATAATAATTATAATAATCACATTACGCCTAGTCACCATTAGTGGGCGTGAAATCTTTAAGATATTAAAAGGCGGATAGGTTTTTAATTGAAAAAATAAACGTTGTGTCAAAACTCTGGCGCTTGTCTGACTGTAAGACAACTTTCAGTACAGCCTACAAAAACATAGGTTACCTATTTGTAATTGGTAGGCGGTTGGCTAGTAATAAAAGCACCTAAAGTTGTTTGCACTAATAGTGAAAACAGAGTAATTTAAAAACTATAAACTATTTTTATATAATGCAAGGATAATGATTTAGACTCGCACAAGCAATGCAATAAAGTGTTATTTGAAAGTAAATACCAAAACACGCGTTTAGTGGTCTGCTTTAGAATATGTTTGTATGGATACTTGTATTTGTCACGTATAATTACAGTAACAATAAATGACATAACAATCGGGATAATTACTTTTCGTTAACTCTTGCCCTAGTCGTGTCTCATGACTTACACGTATACTTATTTACTGTGTGTCGCGGTCAAAACTAGATCACTATGGCGTGTTTTTCACGGCTTAATATTACCTAGTCTAGTCTATTCCATTTCAGCAGTTGGCCGAAGAAAAACAAATAATTCGGCCGAAAACGTCAAAATTTTCGCTGGTTCCAACATTTCCATTACATTTCCCCCGCCTTTATCTCAACTACTCGAAATCGGCTATCCGTATCCTCAACCTCCACTTGACACGATCTTCCACATCGTCAATACACACACCAACAGTTCTAATTCGCCCTCAAACATATCAAACCAACTTTTTTTCGGTCTTCGTCTTTTTCCTTCATCGCTCATTTACATAGTAGTTCTTGTAGCCTCCGATTTCTCTCTTCTCATAATTTGACCAAACTATCTATTATCTCATTGATGATCGACGCAATATTTATGCTCCCTCTTATATATTCATTCTTACATATTTTATTTTCTCTCATCACTCCACTCATCCATTAATGTATTACCATATCTGCTACACTTATTCTCTGCTCTACTCTTTGCCAAACATCCAACACTCTGATACATACAACATAGTTGGTCTTATAGAATTTATCTTTTAGCATCTCATTAAGATTCTCTTATCACAGAAAACACCAGACGCTTCTTTCCATTTGATCTATTCATATTTATTTGTCTGCCTCACATCTTCNACAGAAAACACCAGACGCTTCTTTCCATTTGATCTATTCATATTTATTTGTCTGCCTCACATCTTCGTTAATAGCACCGTTTTTTTGTGCAAATGACTAAATATTTAAAAAATTTCACTAGTTCTAACGTGTAATTAAAAGCCTCAAACTTGAGATAGTTATCGAAAGCTACCGCAAATACTTTTACGTCTAAAAATTATTAACCTAACTTTAAAGACAATTAAATCAACAACTAATTATATTGCGCACCAAAACTGTCAGCAACAGTGTATTAACATGACGTTAATACATTTATAATTTTATTGAAAACCCCAGTTATACCGCATGTACATTGATCTAGTGAGTCATTACTAATGACCATCGAACAATAGTGTTTGATTGAGTTTTATAATTGGGTAAAAAACGAAATCGGTAGCGAACATATTTCGATTGATAATTATTTTGCTTTCACTCTGACTATCGACGAATGAAATTTAAATGAAAAATAATATTGGTTCTCCGTTTTTAATCAACAAAATATTAAAAAAACACCATACAACCGCATGGTTGGGTGCACGGTACGAAATTGCAATTTGATTTTTGATTAATGTCTAATGGGCTGTAAAACCGATTACACTGTAAATCCTCAACTACTCGAAAAGTTTTAATTAATCAACAATGCACCTAGTAAGGCACGGTTCGGTTTTGCTGAGAAAGACGGACACGTGACTTAGCAAATACGGGTGTTTATTATAATTGCTTAATTGTAATAAAAATAGTAATCGTGACGGTTCTCCATATATACTGTGACAGCTTATTAGAACGTTGCACAGTTGTTTACGGCAGTAATTTTGATATGTTATACAATATGACAATAACAGAAACATAAATAGAACGTCGCTACCGAATTGCTCGTTGCCCCATCGTCTATACTGCATAAAGGATGTAATAACTTTGAACCACTATTAGTTCGCAAATTACTATTTACAATTATTTGCACCTATAGTACTTGTCCTATTATACAATAAATCTATTCAAAAAGCAACATCGAAATTCATTATTCCCACGTTTGTGCATGTGTGCATAATGAATAGCATAAGTAACAAAGTTCAGCGTTTAGTTTGGCCTACTGCCCTTTTTATTTATTTCCACCCGTTTCGTTCATTAGCTACCAAAACCAATATATGACCTATACTGTTAGCAATGCGGTAACACAGCCTATTTATTTTGTTATTGCTTTATTGCCCGCTGCAAGCCATTTCATTTGTTATTGTAACGATGACGGTCAACAAGTATAGTTCTTAAAACAGAAAATGTAGAGTATACTAACGCCTCGAGATGTAACTGAAACTTTTGTCCAAACACTATTGATATTTACATTTCGTTTACTTAACCCTGTCCACAACTCATTTCTTCCGCAACAGATCAAGTATAAAATTATATTAACAAGTTTCTATTTAAATGTTATCTTCCGTTATCGAATACTGAGGGCTTATATAATCCTAAGGCAGCGCGCTATCAAATTAACAGTGACCTCTTAAACTTGTACCAGATACAATTCACTGGACATAATAAGAAGGTACAAGATATTATATACG
>NW_026099575.1:21126161-21175120 GCF_025091365.1 Daktulosphaira vitifoliae | reverse complement strand
TCATTAAATCTCTATTTACTAGTTTTTCATTCATAATTTCTTCTTCTTCCTCGCCTTAATCCCAACTACTTGGGGTCGGCCCCCTTATCCTAAACTTCCACTTGACACGATCTCCCACATTATCTACGCTCACATCAGCTGTCCTCATATCGCATTCAATGGCATCCCTCCATCTCTTTTTTGGTCTTCCTCTACCTCTTCTTCCTTCAAAATTCATTTCTATAACTGTTCTTACAGTTTCCGATTCTTCTCTTCTCATAACATGACCAAACCATCATAGTCTATTTTCNTCTTCTCATAACATGACCAAACCATCATAGTCTATTTTCTCTCATCTTATCCACGATTGACGCTACACCTATACTCCTTCTTATATTCTCGTTCCTTATTCTATCTTTTCTAGTCACTCCACGCATCCATATAAGCATTCTCATCTCTGCTATACTCATTCTCTGCTCTACTTTCTTATCAACCGCCCAACCATACTTCCTAGCTGGCCTTATTACAGTCTTGTAGAATTTATCTTTCAGCCTCATTGGAATTCTTTTATCGCATAAGACGCCAGACGCTTGNAGCCTCATTGGAATTCTTTTATCGCATAAGATGCCAGACGCTTCTTTCCACTTCATAATTTATGTTTAAAAAACTCTTCATTGCTAATTAAAACTATAGTACCGCAAATATATTGTTTAACAGTACGATGACTTGACCATTATACTTTCAATCTTACTTTTAAATTGACTAATAAATAAATGCTTTTAAACTAGGATGAAAATAAGATTTACTCTTTTGTAGCTAGGGTGTAGAAAACAAAGTCCTCACGTCATTGTTGTCAATCAATAAGAATGTTATGTAACTTAGCACTTAAATTCAGATTAAACTTTTGTTTCGATCGTTGTTAAATGCAGTTTTGCAATAATGAATGCATCAACTGGTTTAATCTATAACACACTTTTTGATTAGACATCATTCTTTGTCAGATACCGCTTAATCATTTTATAGATAGATAAAATCCACGCATATCGTATATATTAAGACCTTAGGCTATGTATGTTATTCACCATGGATTTTCATTTTATTTTATAAATATAATATTCAGTCGTTGTAAGCGTGTTTAAATATATTGTTATACTGGTACTTGAAACTACTANTTTAAATATATTGTTATATTGGTACTTGAAACTACTTCCTACACAAATTTAAATCTCAAATTAATTTTTTTTTATACCGTGTTGTTGATCAAATATTAAGGGTAAACGGGTTTGGTCGAGAACAAACTATGCAATATTTGTATAATGTTTTTATATAACAAAGTAATATGATGGAAATCAATGGTTGTAGCACATATTGATAGATATTCATATTCATAGAATTTATTGTAAAAACATTATAATAAATATCAATTACCTCTTGTTAGTGTACATTTAAAATTAATTTAATAAGGCCAACAAGTAGAGCATTAACACTTTGAGTTTTATGAAATTATTTTTACGTGGTTTGCAAAAACGAAAATCGACAGTGAAGTTACTGATGAGTGAAAATTAAGTACATCTACACTCATTATTTCACTGTGATGATAAAAATAACATAATATAGTTTCTAGCTTTCTATCACTCGAATGTTTAGTACATTAAATCGAATTTAAATGTAACATTGTAATTTATACTTTAATTTCTTCGTAAATTGTTTCTCCAGTAATACTAATAGTAATATAATGAAAACAAGTTTCAAATCTTCAGTTTCTTTTATGGAACTTAGATCACTGAAATTAATTAACAGATATTAACATATTTTAACTTGTTTTAATCTTTAGAAATCGTATAACGCATATATTAAATATCCATCGAGAAAAACTATTGAAAAAATTACTTCGGATTTTTATTTGATAGTACGTTATTAAAGTCTCAAAAAATTAAGAAAATAAATTGTTTTCCATTCATTTCACATGCATAAATTTTATTATGTATAGTCCTATCTTATCTAATATAAACCGAAGTTTACAATTTTGTCAGAACATTAATTATAAATCTTGAAAAATAAATCATGTATATTATAATTTTTTAGATACTATTCAACAAAATTTTTTTATTATATTTTTATTAAAAAGTTTAATTTTATATAGCGAAATCCTTAAATATTTGTAGTCTTTAACTTTTGAATCAATCAGTTTCATTCATAAAAAATAGTGAATTAAGTAATTTAATTTTATTGATTCCTCCCTGTCAGTAAAACAAATTAATAATGATGTATTAGTATACTCGTACAAATATACAATATTATCGTACTGAGAAAATAAAAAACACCGATTCACTCGTGTTTATGTGTTAACGCGTATAAATGACAATCCGGTCAGGCCGGTCCGATGGCGACATAGTGTCGCGGATGATGGCTAGTGTGTGATATTTTGCACGACTGCGATGAAGCTGAACTCGAAAACGGCATGATGTCCACGTTGATCGGCATGACTGTGCGGCTCAGTCGCTCTTAGAAGATTCACAAAATAGATTAGCAAGTTAAATAACAATATATTATTATTACACACACAATAATATATTATCTATGCCACGTATAGTCATGCCGAAGTTTTCCTTTTCCGTCATAATATTATGTATTATTTTAATTTTTGAATTATTTAACAATTGAAGCCAAACGGCGAATAAGTCCAAGTGCATGATACATTTCTTGGCAAATAAAAAAAAAACCCACCTGTAGCCGATTACAGAATGGTATATTGTATTGAATTCAATTACGCATAATATTAAATATTTACACATCCATACTACTTATCTCATTTATTATACTACAAATTCCATCTTGCTTGACTGTGTTACGCTGACTATTATTATTACGATTATTCTTCTGATTGAATTTATTCAATTAATGTAATATAAACGTGAGACGTTTAATTTATTAAAGTTTTAGATAACTAAGAATTTGTGTAGTGACTGAAAAATCAGTGTCATCATTAATTATAATCATCTAAATAATTGTATAAAATGCACCAGAGGTCAGAATGTACCCCAAGGATATGTTCGAATGGGCGGTATTAAATTGTATCGTAATTTGAGATAAGATAAAATTTTGTTGGTGATTTTGAAATGATTTTTTACCAACTTACGTACTTTAATAAGAGAATACGTCATGTAACATATAAGGAAGTTCTACGTCCAAACTATAATAATTTCAAAAACAACATCGCACGAAATATACCCTTCAGCAAATATTATGAAAGGCAGTATTGAAACAATTTTTCAATATAATATAAAATTCATATCTTCGGATGAATAAATTAAAATACTTATTTTAAAAAGAACATCACTATAATAGAACAAACAAATATTATTTGTTGGTGTCATTTTAACATAATTATATTGAATAGGACAAGTATTTTTAAAGTAAAGTAGTGAAACATGCAATTCACCTTTAACTGGTATTAGTATAATATTTTCAGTAAATTCAAAATCAATTTCGTCCTTTATAATATATATTTAGTGTGTTTTCTATATTTTTTGTTCTTAATAATCAAAAGAGTTCGTCGGTTCATTAGATAGTTTTAAATAGTTTGTTTGTAGAAAAAAGTTGCAATAAATTTATAATTATATTAATTCATATAAATTAGTAATTTATTATTGTAAAATAATAAATTGAATTTTTACTTTCTATCGTGTTAGTAAAAGTTAAAATATTCAAAACCTTACCGTGGATTTTAAATAATATGAAAATTCATTAAGAAAATCATTATAAAATATGAATAATAAACCTAAATTAATACTTTCGTAACCGCTTATGTTTGAAACATATAAATCTTGTTTAAAAAACACTTTCACGTTATGTTTGGTCATATAATTAAAAAAAATTTATTTGAAATTAAATTCCACATTTTTTTTTGGAACCAAAATTGAATAATTTCCTCTTTTTTTGCTTCGGTAACATCATGATTTGTCGAGCTATAATATTTTCATAATAAAAGCTAATGAAAAAAAACATCATGATTAAATTATTCGATTTATAAATCCATGCTAAGAAAATGTTACTTCAATTATATTACATATATTTGGAACATCTTTACGCTACGATAACATTTAATTTATAAGTAGAGTTAGTCTGTTAAATGAGTTAGCCTTTGAAAAATAAAAAATGTGATACAAAAAATATTTGAATTGTTATTAATGTGCTGTTTTATTTATGTATGGCCTGAATCTCTTTGGAATATTTGTAATCGGTTCAAGTGGTTTACCGGACATGTCACCCACAATAGTCATTACTTGTGAAATATTTGCGATTTAAATTTTTTACTGTTATGGTACGTGCTGCGGTTGCGTCACTGGTGTGGGCGATAAATCGATCGTTTTTCTTCTCGAAAGATTTATTTCACAAGTCCTAATAGTCTTTACGATTGTCATGGATCAATAACAGCTCTCTTAAACAGTAAGCCGTAAAATACCGGCTGCTTTTCATTTATCTATGGTATCCGTTTTAACGACCATAAATCATCTGCTGATGTGGCTCGCGCTGTGCATATAAGTGATAAAATAAATGACCGTGTGTAATTTGTCTAATAGTTATTTATTTAGCGATTAGTCGCGTGTGTTTGGTTTAATAATATGTATACAACGGCGAGTCCATTCCACTCGACGCCACAGCAGTAAATTGTAAATGATACAACGAAAATAATAATTATAATAATCACATTACGCCTAGTCACCATTAGTGGGCGTGAAATCTTTAAGATATTAAAAGGCGGATAGGTTTTTAATTGAAAAAATAAACGTTGTGTCAAAACTCTGGCGCTTGTCTGACTGTAAGACAACTTTCAGTACAGCCTACAAAAACATAGGTTACCTATTTGTAATTGGTAGGCGGTTGGCTAGTAATAAAAGCACCTAAAGTTGTTTGCACTAATAGTGAAAACAGAGTAATTTAAAAACTATAAACTATTTTTATATAATGCAAGGATAATGATTTAGACTCGCACAAGCAATGCAATAAAGTGTTATTTGAAAGTAAATACCAAAACACGCGTTTAGTGGTCTGCTTTAGAATATGTTTGTATGGATACTTGTATTTGTCACGTATAATTACAGTAACAATAAATGACATAACAATCGGGATAATTACTTTTCGTTAACTCTTGCCCTAGTCGTGTCTCATGACTTACACGTATACTTATTTACTGTGTGTCGCGGTCAAAACTAGATCACTATGGCGTGTTTTTCACGGCTTAATATTACCTAGTCTAGTCTATTCCATTTCAGCAGTTGGCCGAAGAAAAACAAATAATTCGGCCGAAAACGTCAAAATTTTCGCTGGTTCCAACATTTCCATTACATTTCCCCCGCCTTTATCTCAACTACTCGAAATCGGCTATCCGTATCCTCAACCTCCACTTGACACGATCTTCCACATCGTCAATACACACACCAACAGTTCTAATATCGCCCTCAAACATATCAAACCAACTTTTTTTCGGTCTTCGTCTTTTTCCTTCATCGCTCATTTACATAGTAGTTCTTGTAGCCTCCGATTTCTCTCTTCTCATAATTTGACCAAACTATCTATTATCTCATTGATGATCGACGCAATATTTATGCTCCCTCTTGTATATTCATTCTTACATATTTTATTTTCTCTCATCACTCCACTCATCCATTAATGTATTACCATATCTGCTACACTTATTCTCTGCTCTACTCTTTGCCAAACATCCAAAACTCTGATACATACAACATAGTTGGTCTTATAGAATTTACCTTTTAGCATCTCATTAAGATTCTCTTATCACAGAAAACACCAGACGCTTCCTTCCATTTGATCTATTCATATTTATTTGTCTGCCTCACATCTTCGTTAATAGCACCGTTTTTTTGTGCAAATGACTAAATATTTAAAAAATTTCACTAGTTCTAACGTGTAATTAAAAGCCTCAAACTTGAGATAGTTATCGAAAGCTACCGCAAATACTTTTACGTCTAAAAATTATTAACCTAACTTTAAAGACAATTAAATCAACAACTAATTATATTGCGCACCAAAACTGTCAGCAACAGTGTATTAACATGACGTTAATACATTTATAATTTTATTGAAAACCCCAGTTATACCGCATGTACATTGATCTAGTGAGTCATTACTAATGACCATCGAACAATAGTGTTTGATTGAGTTTTATAATTGGGTAAAAAACGAAATCGGTAGCGAACATATTTCGATTGATAATTATTTTGCTTTCACTCTGACTATCGACGAATGAAATTTAAATGAAAAATAATATTGGTTCTCCGTTTTTAATCAACAAAATATTAAAAAAACACCATACAACCGCATGGTTGGGTGCACGGTACGAAATTGCAATTTGATTTTTGATTAATGTCTAATGGGCTGTAAAACCGATTACACTGTAAATCCTCAACTACTCGAAAAGTTTTAATTAATCAACAATGCACCTAGTAAGGCACGGTTCAGTTTTGCTGAGAAAGACGGACACGTGACTTAGCAAATACGGGTGTTTATTATAATTGCTTAATTGTAACAAAAATAGTAATCGTGACGGTTCTCCATATATACTGTGACAGCTTATTAGAACGTTGCACAGTTGTTTACGGCAGTAATTTTGATATGTTATACAATATGACAATAACAGAAACATAAATAGAACGTCGCTACCGAATTGCTCGTTGCCCCATCGTCTATACTGCATAAAGGATGTAATATCTTTGAACCACTATTAGTTCGCAAATCACTATTTTCAATTATTTGCACCTATAGTACTTGTCCTATTATACAATAAATCTATTCAAAAAGCAACATCGAAATCCATTATTCCCACGTTTGTGCATGTGTGCATAATGAATAGCATAAGTAACAAAGTTCAGCGTTTAGTTTGGCCTACTGCCCTTTTTATTTACTTCCACCCGTTTCGTTCATTAGCTACCAAAACCAATATATGACCTATACTGTTAGCAATGCGGTAACACAGCCTATTTATTTTGTTAATGCTTTATTGCCCGCTGCAAGCCATTTCATTTGTTATTGTAACGATGACGGTCAACAAGTATAGTTCTTAAAACAGAAAATGTAGAGTATACCAACGCCTCGAGATGTAACTGAAACTTTTGTTCAAACACTATTGATATTTACAATTCATTTACTTAACTCTGTCCACAACTCATTTCTTCCGCAACAGATCAAGTATAAAATGATATTAACAAGTTTCTATTTAAATGTTATCTTCCGTTATCGAATACTGAGGGCTTATATAATCCTAAGGCAGCGCGCTATCAAATTAACAGTGACCTCTTAAACTTGTACCAGATACAATTCACTGGACATAATAAGAAGGTACAAGATATTATATACGTTTCAACCATAGCGAAATTTGCTTTACATGTACATTACATGAGAAAGCTTATGTTTTTAACCGTTTGATGTTTTTAAAATGTTAGAAATTTATAGTTTACATTTGAACTCTGGTCAGATCTGCAACAGCAATGTCGATAATCACTATTTGCAAACTCACTGATCTGTGAGTTTCATTTATTATTTTGTGGGTGTGTAAAGATCAGTCGCGTTTCTCTTCCTGTACTACCATTCAATTAATTTTTCATTATCGAAAGCCGTAGTTAATAGCTTCAGTTTAAGCAGGTATAGTATTTAGAATATCAACGATTATGCGTTTAGGTATAATAACTTGTGTAATGACACAGTGTTTTGCTTGTCAACAATGGCTGATCATCAAAAAACATGTAATTATGAAACCTATAACCGATAACCATCCGCACCGTCATCCATAGTTTTTATTTTCTACAAAATTTAGTCTTTACAATTATTACACTCGGTTATTAAATTACAATCACGCTGATTGTTCACCCACACAGTTTCATTTGTTATGCGATATGCAAATCATGTGAAGATAAAATCAGATAGTTCCTAAAATAAAGTTGTCGCGATCATTAAAACATCATCTTTAATTGCAAAACTCTATATAAAAGTCCGCATAAATTACTCTCGGGGCATTTAAAGATACACGAATAAATCTAATCGCGCATTTAAATGTTAAAATATAAGAATAGTAATAATAACGAATATCTTTACTAAAAAATGATTGGTTACCGAACTATTATAACGTTCCATAATCTTTGTGTGTATCTACTGTTTATATTTTAATTAATAAAAATAAATTCTAAATAGCTCATATGCCATAAGCTCTTATGTCAGTTACGATCGTTAATGAGTACAGTCTGCGTGTAAATTATATATACGTTGAAGTTTCGTTTTAATTTATACATAAATGTAAAAGAAATTCTCGAATTTCAACAAAACAATGCTCAATTATATTTAAACCGTAGCAGCTCCAATTATTATTTTTAATGGAACGAACTGTTTGTTATTTCTCTTAATCACAGTGCAATTATTGTTCATCGTATTAACGCGGCGGCTACAGCAAAACAATGGGGATCTGGGTGTACCTAGTACTCCACGCACGGTGAAAGTGCTGTGGACTGGGTCAGTATTGCATAATGTCGCGTCCTTGTTGTTCTTGATATATAATATATTATATATATATATAAATATAGACCGCAAACTCATGAACAAACGTGCAAACTGAGAGAGGCAGCAACTCTATCTACTTCCATCACGCAGCCCCGTTGCTCAATGGTAATTAAATCACGGCAACGGATCTGTAGCTGCCGCCAACGCGCGTACCGCCACAACCGCAGACGCTGCCGTTGGGAAATCCGCCACTGTCGCACGCATTGAACCTCGGATGTACCGTTTGTCAACACCGTCCAATCGTTAAAACACACCAATTTTTTGTTTTTTTTTTTTTAATAGTACACTTGCTACCAGCCTTGATACACAATACAAATTGTGCTTAGGTACATTGTTTTCGATTGTTACACTTAACCACAAGAAAAATTAGATCAAATCGATCAATACAACTTGACTACGAATAATGATTGTGCATTTTCAAGTACTGTAAATCGAGGACAACGTCTTGTCTTCAAAGATAAATACGTTTCAGGCCGCAAAATGGAGTGCCAATTATTCTTATGCGATCTGATTAACCATTCGTCGCTATAGTAGCAGTAATTTTTAAATTAAATAAGAAGTTTTCATTCAATACCNGTACCGTTTGTCAACACCGTCCAATCGTTAAAACACACCAATTTTTTGTTTTTTTTAATAGTACACTTGCTACCAGCCTTGATACACAATACAAATTGTGCTTAGGTACATTGTTTTCGTATTGTTACACTTAACCACAAGAAAAATTAGATCAAATCGATCAATACAACTTGACTACGAATAATGATTGTGCATTTTCGAGTACTGTAAATCGAGGACAACGTCTTGTCTTCAAAGATAAATACGTTTCAGGCCGCAAAATGGAGTGCCCATTATTCTTATGCGATCTGATTAACCATTCGACGCTATAGTAGTAGTAATTTTTAAATTAAATAAGAAGTTTTCATTCAATACCTTGTTATGTATACCGTAAATGTAACACATTTGATTTGAAGCTCAAGTGCATAACATTTATATTAGCTACGGTCGACATGCAATTCGCAGAACAAACACATGTAGCCGCTATCTAGTTAGTTGGGCACCGCTATGAAGATTATACAATTAATATTTTTAACTGGATCGTTTATAATATTACACAGCCCACAGGTACATTTTGATCACGTTTTTATCGTGCTCCTAATATTATAGTAGAACGGCTTTACCATTGTAGTCATTGTGATAATGTCGGAGTGCCGCGTTCGTGAGAATGATCATATTTCATACCAATCTTACATTTCTGTGACATTACGAAATTGATGTTCTCGCGTTCTACAACTTGCACTATACTTAGCCCAAGGTTACCGTCTAAGTATATCACTTTTGTGAATCATAGTAAAATGTTAAAGTAACACGGTTTCTATACAGTTACTCAAGGGGACATGATTTGAATGGTTGTAAATACAACGTAGTATCCTTCCCAAAAAATTTAACGAATCACGCAATTAAATTTCTACCGTATCCTAATAGTATTTCCTTTAATACAAAATAATTAAACAAACAGCAAAAAATACTTTTAGGTATTAACATCTTTGGTACTATATTACATTAATAAATTTTTTTGTTAGTATTAAGCTAAACATTATAAATGGTAAGAACTCTATGTGTTATTTAATTTTTATTACATCAACACCAGAAGTTAATATGACTAAATTACATATATGCATTATAACCGAAGAAAATATTATACTCGTATATGAATACATTTATAACCACTAATATGTTTATCCATTTATAATAGAATTCATAAGCATAAATTTGTTTAACTTGAAGTATTTCATTATATATTTAACTTGTTTCAGAATCGGTGTAAATGGCTTTGACAATCCTATGCGTGATCCTAAGACCGAAGAAGTAAAAAAACAAGTGGGCCTTGTAAGTAAAAAACAAAATAACAACTGCAATTTAATATCCTCTTAAAATCTTCCTCAAGCAAAAATATATTTATCTGTGAAATCACGTAAACGATAGTGTTTGGCACCTTTTTTGTACAGTTGTTTTTTGTAATTTTCTAGGGTGTAAAAGTAAAAATGGACGACCAAGGAAACATTTTAGTGAAAAGGCTATCCGGAAAAAACGTTTATGTTAAAAGCGTATCAAATGCTGGAGAAGAAACCAGCATCGGAGCGGACGTGCTCAAATTACCCAACTACTGTCTGGAAAACGACAAACCGGTTAAGGTAAATAATAACATAGGAAATGTGCGGTCATTGTTAAAAATGACCCTGCAAAATCTAATTATATTAACTCGGTGCAGTGTGCTTGCAAAAAAAAAAAAGACCTAAAAAGTCATTGAATAACAGTTGACCGTTTACAATAGGCGACGTTATGTTTACATTGTATCTGACCGAGACATTGTACAACTGATACAGAAAATAGCTGAGACAACACGACAGGTGGATATGAGAGCTGTTTTACTGTATTATCTTTGGCCGTATAGTTATTATTATTTATGGTTTGTACATAAAAGAGACAACCAATCCGTGGACCAAAATAACGTTAGGTGCTTGTACGGTTAAGAGATAATGTCTTAGGCTAGTGTATGTTGTATCAAGATGCATTGCTATATTTTATTACCTAGTGTTAATACAATCATGTGAAACTGAACGCAGGAACAATAGAATAAAATAAAACTTATAAGTAATGCTGTTATTTGTTAAGTTTTATTAAGATGAAAAAACAATTGTATATAAGCGTTATAGAGTAGTAACAGACTTACAAGTCTCTCGTATGTATCTAAGAGTACTCCATTGTATTAATTGTTTTACGTCAGATGTAGTTTCATCAGACTTTTTCACATTAAACTATAAAAAATTGAGATCTTTACTAAAATTATAAAAAAAAAAGCATTATTTCATTAAATTTTAAGTAGTTATGAAGAATATATTATATTCAAAACTCTTATCGAGTAATTTCAATATGATTTATAGACGATAATTCTTAGCTGTCAGCTTAAATATTCCACCTTTGTTTATTTCATAATTACATCCATAGTATTAAGCAGTTATACATCAATAGTTTCCAAAAAAAATAATTCACTTCCACTTTATTGTTCTCTCGACAACTTAAACTATTCAAAATCGACTAAATTACCAATATATTATTCATACTTAATACGTGTCTAAGAACAACACGGCAGTTATCGTTTGGGTTTTTTTGACATTTGTGAATGAAATCTAGCCTATGACCGAGCATAAACACTTTTTTAGACTGTTACATGATTCAACAGACCGATACAAATAAACACACTTTTTTTGCTTGGGGTGTTACTCTTCGATCGAGATAAGATTTTCTCGCGAAGGTCAAATACAACGTAGAGGAGTGTAGAACAATACCTACAGATTTTTTTCTTTTATTATTATCAATATTCTCTTTTTTGTTGTCGTTCGATTCATATACATTTGAGTTCATTGAATGCTAATTTTCGCCACCCCGATAATTAGTTCGACCACCTCCAGAGTATAGTATTTATTTGATAATTGTTTTTGCTATTAACAAATTCCACTCAACATAGTCATACAACTATCAATGAAAATATTCGCACGGTGGCAAAACTTTTAGTTATAACTAAATAGTCGTCTATCGTAGTGCATTCAGGTGCCAACTTTTAGTAATAATAAAAAAAAATATTATAAAATTTCTAGACTCTATTTGAAAAAACGATTATGAGGGTTTTCTTTTTTTTTTTCGCAGTTGTTTGACATGAAAAAATTCCAACAGAACGTATCTAGAGAACTACGAAGAGCTTATCCAGACAGAAGGCGTTTGGAATGTCAATGTTTAAGTGCCATCAGCTTTGTTAAAAATGAACAAGACATGTTGGAAAGCCCAATATGGGTGCTAATCATAAACGTCGTAGCCATGGATATGCTCAAATCGAAATTGCCACCAAGTAAGCGGGTTTGCTTAAAGTAATAAAGAGATATCAGTTTATTAGTCAGCAAAATACACAATTCAAGTGTAATTCACATAAAGTAAACAAATCAAGTTTACCGTTTACGTATATTTAAGTTATAGCAACAAAATATTAAGAAATTCGTTTTTATAGTACTCCCTAATACACCAAATGAACATCCGCAGAAAAATATAAACAAAATATTCTTTAAAAGTTAAAATATATTGAGCTTCAAAAACCACAAAAATTACTAAAAAAATGCACATTAAATTAATATTATTATTATATATTTAATTTAAAATAATATTAGCCACAAAAAAATTATTTTTTTATATATTATTTTGATTGGTCACAGGACCTATTTGATTAGTAGCCCCGAAGGTTCCCATCATTACTACGGCGACAATTCATTTCTTTTGATAGTCTACCACACAAACCCGTACTAATAGGTCACTGAACTACATCAAAATTTTATTTTCCTTAACAAAAATCATTTTCAAATTAAAACAGCCCTCAGAACAGTCAACATTTTTTTTTTAGGTGGGCTTTTGCATATATTATGAATGTTATAATCACTCCAAACACAAATTAAATCTGAATTTTAAAATCGGTCTTTTAAGTAATTGTATTATACAGGGTGTTCAGTAACAAACAATGAGAACAATAGAAACCCGTTTCCTGACTTACTGAACACTCTGTATAACTTAAATTTACCAAAGAGTGTATTTACTTATTTTTTTACAATCTAACTATTACACTCAAGTTCAGTTACTTAGCCTTTGTAATAATATTGATTTAAGTTTCGAGTAAGTGTAGGATTTGCAGAAGTTGGCAGTACTTTTTGACTTACAATAACATAGAAGAAATAATATTATCAGTTTCATCCTACACTCCTTTTAACTATCGTCAGACATCAATCTTAAAAATGCCCACGTTTAAATATGAATTTCAATTAGTCATTAAAAAAAGTCTTTAACCTTATAGTATCAATTGAATCATGTAATATCGAAACGTCTTGAAATGTTTCTGATATGGTCAAGTGCAAATTAAAATAATATTTTGAGTTATTCAAATATAAGTTTCCTGTTTGTTTTTTCTTCTTAAAATTTCGATCAAATTAATTTATTGAGTAATGAGGTTGGTATCAAATTGATGTTTCTACGCATCTATTTTGTTATCAGTGGCAAAAACTGTTTCGCCTGACATAAGTGATTATGTGGGTCATCACGAAAGGACAACACGGCCGTGTTCTCTTACAAGGACACGCTCTTGCGATCGGTGTACGGTACTTAGTTACATCAACATAATGGGTGGTCGCACAACAATGTCTCAGGCATGCTTTTGTTTAGTACATAAACTTTTCGCGAGCACATCGAGGGTAGCCAGAGTGGTTCATAAGATAAGCATAAGATTCTTCTTATTTTTAATTGGTTCATTTTGGCGTTGATAGTACGATGTTGCACATTTAAGAGTCGCATTAACCGTGAAACCGTTATGCTTTGGACAGATGCGTATCATAGTCATGACTTATGATACAAAGATGGAACGCGAGAACAACAAGATCTTCATGTGGTCAATACAGGGTATAGTGGAAAGATTAGTGTACGCATGCGTGTATTTGTGCGTATGTATCTGGGAAATGCTCCGGGGTTAAAATACTCTTAAAAAGGAGGTCGGACGGTAAGGTGATTGGCACAAAAATATATGTACATTTTTAAAATACACTGATCAATTTCCATCGATTTATGGATTCTAAAACGAATGCCCGCGCGCGTCATAAAAAAAAAGGAATTAAAACCGGATACGTCGTCACAACGTCCTAACCGGTGGTAGTTGTGGACGTTTGTTCACTTTTTCATTATATTTATTATCATACGAATGTTTTTATTGTTGTTTACGCAGTGAAACGCTCTGTGGATATCAAGAACCGGCCGAGAATCCCGATTCCGGACGAAGACCCGTACAGCATAGCGGGCGCTAATATGACTGCGGCAAACAGAGAACAGCTGATGATGCAGACTGCAAATCGTCGTGGAGATAAACCGCCAAAATTACCACCAAGGGATCCATCAAACCCGTACCCTCATGATATTCCTAAGGTAAGTACCATAACATCATATTATATTAATGTCAAATATTTTTGTAATTTTTACGACTACATAATTATAGCCTGACTATGATGACATCGAAGAAGAAGAAAACCGATTGATAAATGGCATGAAGCAGTTTACCTCATCCCGAGGAAAAGATAAAGTCAAGGACAATAAAAAATATGGTAATTATTTGCACTATTTTCTTAAATCGGTAAATACCAAAATTGTTTTTTTAATTTGAGTATAAATCAAAACAAAAGATCAAGGGATTGGATGTTGACATCATACAATTTTATCAATAGTTAGATTGCATATTATTATAATAAAATATCCAAGAGTGTACGACTTAATTTCATATTCTGTAAACAAAACAATACAATACATTTAGTCCGTCACATACTATTTGGAAAACATTATCACTTTGTTGAACTCAATGAAATATGTCTCACAACAGCTGTCGTTGTGCAGTTTTAAGTCCTTTTTACTATTAAAATCGACCAGCTTAACATTTGATAGCCGATAGACGATACACGTTTATTAAAATAAATGAGTGACTGACGGTCCATGTAAGCTAAAACGAAACTGATATTTATAGCCAAGGTCCCAACACTTGTACTGATGATGACCGTGTTAGCACAAGCGGTTTCAAAACGCTCTAATCTACTAAATTCACGCGAAAGCAATTTTATAGCCTTGCTTTATTACTTTTCCTTTAAGTGCTATTTAATATCGTTAGAATTATTATTAAAATAAAAATAATAATAATAGTATCAAAAAGGTATGATAAAGTTAATATCAAAAATGATCGCTCAAGCAATTTTGAGGTAGGTGCGGTTCGTCACGTCCCTGAGAAAGGCGTCATCATCTCTCTCGACTGATCCGTGAATGTCGTCGTCCTTTTTTATTTATGCCAATATTCAAATATTGAAATAATTGCAAATAGCAATAATAATAATAATATATAAATATTGTTGTAATGATAGCGTGTAATACCCTCGAATTACCGGTTTATTTTAGTTGTAGAAACAGGTGAAAGGCTACAGTGCGCTTGAAACCGGCTTCCCGCGGGACTTTCACTAAAAGAATAGGCATCCCGTACCTTGACATTTGATTTTGGTACTTTTTAAGCGACCCGCCACATCTATATATAATTACTTTTTATGATTTAATCACGTACGAATTATTAAATTAACCTGTAGACTCTGTGATGATATTGAATTTAGTATTTATTTTTCAGACGACCCCTATTACTGTGGGCTAAGAGCAAGAGTTCCGAATTTTGTAAAAACGTCAAATGGAAAGACTAAGGATGCCAAAGAAATATTGATTAGCCACAAACTCAGTACAGCAGTGCCCCCTTCCAGGTACCAACAAAACACGATGGCTCTGTCGAACGGTCACCTATCCGCTGCCGTACACTATCACCACCAAATACAACCTGCTATGTGGCACACACGTAGCTTCGACAGTGGAATGGGTAAGCTTCGATTGTATGAAAAATAATAATTAGATGCGAGAAGAGTTTAAAAAAATTAATCTCCTATTTTAAATATAAATTTCCATTAAACTCTGTTATCTATTATTAGGCACCAATTCTTAATTAACTCTCAAAATGAAAAAAATTAAGAACCTGTTTGAAAACTATTTTATTTTCAATATTCGTGGAAGTCGCTAAGAAATTCAGTTTTTATTATGTCCTTAATCCTCATAGCTGTAAATGTCTTCGGAAGCAATATAATAGTAATACCGAGTAGGCTTATGTCTTCACAAATGAAATATATTATAAAAAAAAAATAGTTAACAGTCTGTGTTTACTACGTTCAATTGTATAGTATTTCCATTAGAGATGTTAACAGGGTAAATCAATACACCGTCAGTGTAATAACAATTTTTAGCATACATATGGTTTTTTAACGTTCCATGTAAGACTGACTAGTT
Organism: Daktulosphaira vitifoliae; assembly: GCF_025091365.1. Lineage (NCBI taxonomy): Eukaryota > Metazoa > Arthropoda > Insecta > Hemiptera > Phylloxeridae > Daktulosphaira > Daktulosphaira vitifoliae. The sequence goes on along the minus strand of NW_026099575.1, from coordinate 21,158,632 downwards.
CGCGTACGGCTATATTGCGCAATTCTCTCGGAAACCCGTTTAAAATGATAATGCGTTCAACTGTTGAGCGTATAGCTGTTTGGTATAATCTCTTGAATACTCGCAGCCGCCTTTAAACGACATAATTACACATTATACTGCTATAGTATAGTATACGATTTTCCGATTGATCGATTAGTTTTTTGACGCTTTTGAACTGAACAAATAAAACGCATTAGGCCTAATGCGCATATAATTTAGCTATTATAACTAAAACGGCTTTCTATTACACTCTCTTATGGTTCTTTTGCAGATGCCGAAGTATTCGATTCACCTTACAATCACATATACGGCCGCCTGCCCATACCCACCAGAGGTTACATACCGGCAGGTCACAGGACTCCAATGTACGTCGGCGATTGGGACTAGATATGGCAAGACAGCCACGTCCGTGACGGTTTTAAACAAAAAACGAAAAATAAAAATAATATAGATTCTAATAATATTATGTTGTTCTTGACTGACACACTTGACATGTGTGGAAACGTATTCCCAAGTCTTTATTTTTATATCATAACTTTTATTATTAATAAAATTGGTTATAATTATCTATGACCAGTATTAATTAGATTAAGCAATCATTTTGTAGATTGATTTTATAGTTTGCATACATGTTAATTATAATGATTTTATACATAACGTAGTGAAACCCAAATTGTATCTAATGGGTACCACAAAGTCATTAGGTAGACGTATCCTTTAATTAGCAGTCATCCGCTCGTGAAGTTAAACTTTAAGGGTTGTTATTGTTATTTGATATCATTTAAATAGTACATAATACGTTTCAAACCTTGATATTTTTTAGTGTAAATTTCTTTGCAGACATTGGGCTTTACTGCGTTTTGTAGGTTCACCATTTTAGTTGTTGAATCATAATGACAGACTAACTTGTAAATTTTTTTTTGTAACAAACATGCGTACCATTGTAAATTAGACGAAAATCGAGCTGGTGTGGGGAGTAGTACAGAAAAACGATCCAAATCTTCGTATGACATTTTCTTAACAAGATTAGTTTAATTATATGTTTATTGTATAAAATTATTTATATATTTCGTTGTTTTATATTTTAATTTTAGACTACTTAATTCGTCATTATTATTATTGATACTTTTTTTTGTAGAATTAATTACTTATAATAATAATAATAATGATAATTATATAAATTGTATATATTATATAACGTTAATTACGCTGTGCGCTCAGACGGACAGTGATTTCACCGTTGAAAGTCGAGCGGATCAAATAAACGTTGTTGTTGTTTAATAATGATAATTATATCAACGATGTGATCAATATATTTTTATCTATATATAAATATTATTATACGTATACATACCAGATAATTGTAGTAATATTGTAATAATAATTTACGTACTTTTAATTTGTAAACAGAGTAGCGTTTACTCTCATTTTTTTCTGTCAATACCTAATCCTCCATACCCTTACTACTATAATTTTAATATACGTTACGAAGTGATTCTTTCGTATCTATTGTATTTATGTTTTAATAATGATAAAATAAAATATAAGAACGTATGTACATCAAGTCCGTGTTTAATAGTTTATCCTATGTGACCTTGATTAATTGTCATTTAATGATACTGGTATCTCTCTTTCATTGCCATGGGACATTGGACACTTATTATTAATGTCATCATTATATTTTGACTTGCAGTCGAATAAGAAAGTGGGATCAAAAAAAAAAGAAAGAGAAACTAGGGCTTGTTTTGTAGTTGCTAGAACACAATGTTTCAAGAACGTGACGACCTCCCCGTATCTTGCTTGATGTGACCAATTGTTTTGTCTTCTAAGCAAGATTCTAGTTTCCAAAAGCAGAATAAGCTGCGTTGATAAACTGGAAAGACTGAAGGGCATAGGGTTTTAGTCGAGTGAGCGACAATATGTTCTCTGTATGAATGTAATAAGTGTTTGTAAACTAAGAAACAATCCACTGTAATAAAAAAATACAAGAAATTTACAAAAAAAAAAATGATAATCACTTTTAATAAAGGCATCCCCCTTATTTATCGTTGGCTATTGACGTGCGTCATCATGTTACTAAATCATAAAAAAAATGTCTCAATGTTACCGTTCAAAGTCGTAACTCCTCATAACTTGTAAATTGTCACACGGGACCTTGATATAAGACGGATATAGTACAGACAGAACAAAAATAAGATATTGATCCAGACTGGAATTCGCGTGTAAGCACTCACGGACAACATTGTTAAATCATGAAGTCGTTCTACTGTCGTGTAAAAAATAACCAAAGTCTTTAAGTACGCATAATTGATTTTTCTTGACATTCAACTGGCACGTTTACATTGTGGAGTAGATTTTAAACACTTATGATGTATATGTCTTACGAGTAAATATCTGACTATCATGTAAAGTGCGGCTTGTATTCATTATTTTCGATCGCCCTTAATTACGTTAGGCGTCATTTGATTGTGGTTGTTATACCACAGTGCATGTCTTCGGCTGCAGTCTGACAGCTTTGTATTATATTGGTTCTCAGTATGTCAAAGGTCTACATATAAAAGAAAGAAAAATAAAAGAAAGTCATTGAATTCATCACGACTGCGGCCATAAATTCAATAATATTTAATTACTGATATAAAACACCAAACATTTTGTTAGCAAGCAATGGCTTAAAAGACTTTTAAGATGATATTACATATAGGAAAGTAAAGAGTTTTTCAGTACAAGCAAACAAGATGTGTTTTTTTTTTTTTTTGTGAAATTAATGTTATAATTTTACTTGGTACTTTTATCGAAAACTAAAAAATAAAAAAATAGTGTGAATAATTCTAAGGTGATCGGGTAAAAACGGCTTAAGTACAAAAATTGCATAAATGAGGTTACATGCATTATAATATTTAAAAAAAATACACTTTTTTGAAGGGCTATGAAATTATTAATTTTGAACTCAAGCTCTTTTACCCCAGCACCACAGAACTTTAGAATTAGTTTAGAATTTAATAAAATGTTTGTTTAGTGTTTGTGAACCTGAAATTTTATAACATTTTTATGTACTTCACTAAACACACAACAAGAGACTAAAATTTACATTAATTTGAGTCAGATAACTTGATAGATGTTATGGTAGTTGTGTAATTATAAATGAGTTTTAACAAATTATTATTGTACAGCAATAAAATGTTAACCAACGCTCAGACTTTTATATATATATTTAAAATTTACATTGTGTAATATTTTATTTTTATTTACAAATTATTATCGGATAAGTGTAAAGCGTTCACAACTATTTATTAGTCATCAGTAAGTCATCCTCATAACGATTTCGTGCTTTGGAAGTAAAATTAGTTAATCAAATTATTAAAATATAGTACATTCACGGCCAATTCAATTGCTTCACACATTATGCAGATAGTATAGATAATTGTGTACAATTTGATGTGTATAAAAAGCTTAACGTTAAAATAAATAGTAGTGCTTTCAGTGAATATATTATTCATAATATAGCATTATTATTATAGATATTTTGTAGACAATGCTGCGCTATCTCACATTGACCATGCAAATGTACACGGCCATCACAAACGACTAGCTTACAGTCGCTGTCGGCACAAAACGAAAACGAAAGCGCCATCCCTAGTTTTCATTTTTTCATTTCATCTTTGTGTAGTCACTCTCGTCTCAACTTGGGTCAATGGACTGCATTATAACTGCAGTGTCTTGTGAATACACATGCACATTGTGAGTTAAATTCAAAACAGTTCATCGCTAAGTTAACGACGGGCGATGAGAAAAATAGTTTTATTTTTATACTTATTACTCAAGCCCATAAAATCAACAAGTTTCTGTGGCTTATTATTTTATTTTATCGGTTCACCGGTACTTTTTGTACGCATTGGTCGAGCGGTCCTGCAACCGAACAATGTTGTGATGGAGTAATTATTTTTTAAAAACGATCTGTCGTATTTCATTTTATATGCCTTTTATTCTTACAGCGATCATGTGTGTTTGTATGTGTTAAAACGACCAGAGGTAAGCACATGTCGTCAGTTTGCCTTGTCCTGGCGTAGGAGTACAATATGTAATATAAAACGTACATCCAAGTGTAATAATAAAACACTTGATTGCTCGCTAGTCCTACGAAACAATTGTTGGTTTTCGACCATTATTATAGATATTATTATTTCATTATGTGATATAATACTATGCATACCCATATGACATTATGATATATAATACGTGTAGAATGCGTAGTACGTTAGAAGTAGACTCAGTGGCATGATGTGCTTAAAATGAAGACATTTTGAGTCAACCCTTTTTAATGTGAACGTCATATTATTATAATTTTTGAAGATACCTTGAGAAGCCGGCGGTGATTAAATGGATCTAACGTTACGGATACACACAGCAACATGGACGTTGATCTACCATCGACGTATTAAATAAATCAATGTCGATTTCCCTTTTTTTCATAAGAGTTTATTAAGACGTCACGACCAAGTGTTCCTGAACATGTACGAGTACAGTATGAGTACCATTTAGGTGCAGAATAACTTCAGCTACTTGATTTTCTTTCCGTTCAACAACAAACAAACTATTACGACATATTTATTAATGAAAATGTATAGAACTCTTATTTAACTAATCGTCATAGAATAATACTGAAATAAAATAAATGGTATAATAATGTAATATAATCTTACTATCAATTATAATTTATCCCACTGGAATAAAATTTGTTTCGGTGATTGTAAAATTTTACTTGATCATAAAAAAGTGACAGTACTTTTAATTTAGTACATTTTTTTAGTTTTTCGTATATTTAAGTAGTTATACAGTAGTAAATCGTTTTTGAATCAAATATTAAACGTCTCTTTTTGATGAAATCGACAACCACTCGGAATCAAATATAAAACGAAGGACAGAATTCAAGGTTCAAATAATTCAATGATATTGTATTAGGAGAAAGTGTGTCCAAAGATAAAATAGAAATGGAAGAGTTAACTAGGTAAAGATTCGGATATTTTATTGATTAAAAAAAAAATATGTGATCATATCTACGAAAAACTAATATGGAATGATTAGACGATATTATTTGCATGGGAATATCTAAATTAGAACATGACCAATTGTTCTTCCTTTCATTTCTATTCGTTCATAAAAATATACTCAATACACATTACTATTGCACTTTAAATTATTGACCATTCAGAAATGAATCATAAAATTCATATAAGTCTTGTTATGAGCATAAGCAAAGAAAACTTATATAGGCATTTCATACCTCATACTCGGATAGGTCAAAAAGATAATAGTCTACAGCAGATATAAAAACAGTTACACAAATAATAAATAATTATAACAAGTGTAGTAATTATAACTTAAGTCGACTTTTGTCTGTATAACGGAGATAACCGCAAGTCAGTTTAATATAATCAGTTGAAAAATTATTATCATACATCATACGTTATAATGCATTGCTAAGTCTGTGAACAAAACTGCCGCATTTATCGCGTGTCTTAGTAGCATTTCTGTTGCCAGGCAATCCATTTTCATTATGAGGGTTTATTATGAGGACAAGCTATTGGCAGAAAGCCGGCGGTTTGTTTTCAATCCCATCGCCGTCATGTCGGGCTCGTATGTTTTATGCAAACTACTCGCTACCGGTTGACACAAACTATATTATCATTCATAACTACCCTTCCTCCGTCCAATAGGCATTATCGTTATTATTCACTGAGTCGTATGTTTAACAGCTCTTATGAAAATAATATGTCAAAATTTTTATTAGTAATATACCTCCACAAAACAATTCGTTTACTGAGAAACACATAAAAGTAACCGTCGCATTCATAAATTTATCCTGCATCCGTGTATTAAAGTCACGATAAAAAAGTATACTGTAAACGGATGAATTTTCTCTAATATAAAAATAGTATTGAAAAAATGAATAGTTTTTTACATTCTTAGTTGTTGTTAATTTTACTCTCATTAAAATATTTTAGGTATTGCAATATAATTTACCTACCCACGTACAAGAAACTTGTAGCTGTGTACAACATACGCATATGATTTTTGTATTTCTTTGAAGGATGTTATACAAGATGATTATAATGGTTTCTTTTGTAGAAATTTGTAACGCTGAGGGAACAGAAAATTATAATACATAAATTATTTTTTACGCTTTGTTTTAGTCTTAATTATTCTTCCCGTATATACGAATTAAATCCTATAAATGATATTCATATTGACCATACTGTGTATAGTTTATAGAATGGAATAAAATTTCCTGACAAAATATTTTTTTCGTAAAATAATAATGAAAACAAAACCCAGCACAGGAGGGTCGTGACACAGTAGTGTCGTGGCATAGTTGAATCAAGNGGAACAGAAAATTATAATACATAAATTATTTTTTACGCTTTGTTTTAGTCTTAATTATTCTTCCCGTATATACGAATTAAATCTTATAAATGATATTCATATTGATCATACTGTGTATAGTTTATAGAATGGAATAAAATTTCCTGACAAAATATTTTTTTCATAAAATAATAATGAAAACAAAACCCAGCACAGGAGGGTCGTGGTGACACAGTGGTGTCGTGGCATAGTTGAATCAAATATAATGATATCTGACAGTGATTAAAATCATTTAAGTCATAAGAAACGCTTTAATGCATTTCTGTGGATTTATATTATATAATTATATAAAGGGAAATGGTGTAATATAAAAAAAAAAGTATATCAAATGAAAGAGGGATATAAATATTATTTCTCAAACAAAAATTGTGTTGATACATACACTTTTCAATAAGTTAGAGCATTATAAAGTTAAAACATGTAAAAATGAAATCGAGAATTTTCACACAAAAATAGCATTTGGTAGCCATTTTCACCATGAAGACAAAATTATGTCAACATTTTTTTTTCCATAATAAAGTACATTACATTAGCTTAAAAAGTTTTAAAAATTAGGAACTTTTAAATTTGTAATTTTTTTGGAAGTTCTCCCATTTACGGAGAACGAAGGAAATTTTTTCAATTTTTGACGGTAATGTCTTCGACTAGATACGATTTGTAATCTTTTGACATATCGTTGAAAAAAATCGGTTCGGTGAGAGCTGAGAAAAAGTGGTAACAGACACAAAAAAAAATAAATAAATAAAAAAAAAAAAAAACAAACATAGAAATTAGTATCATATCAGCTTCGCATCGAAGATAAAAGTTCTTAACAACTTTTAATCAAATTGTATTAACCCAATCCTTTTGATTCTAGAATTCTCAGACTTATTTCTAATATTTCTAAATTAAATTTCTTATTTGGTTTTTTAAAAGTAACTTATTTTTAAGCATTCAATGAGTACAAAAAATAAATCATAATTGACTATAGCAATTATAATTTTTTGAAGAATTTCCCTTTATCATGGGAATTTAAAAGATTATTTTGTAATTATGTTACTGATTGCTTCAACAAGATACGTTTTGTGATCTTTTGATTTATTGTCGAGCAAAATCTGTCAAGTAGAAGTGGAATAATCGTGTATAGTGACACAAGAAATAAAAAATATAGCAGAGTAAAACCAAAAGTTTCTCAAATAAAAATTGAAGCTAAAATAAACGTGTTTATAAAGTGTAACTATATAAAATACTACCGGCAATATTTTTCATTTTATTGAAAGAGTAATTACTCTATCAGTCCTCAAGTGTAATATACATAATTTTTTTTGTCATAATTGTAATTAAAATTCCTTTAAAAATAGTAGTAGGATATTTATTTTTCAGTTGACAACAAGAAAAGGCAGAATAATGATTCTAATAATTTCTTTAATATTATTATGGGTTCTATAAAAAAAAATTTGTTATAAAAAACANCTAATAATTTCTTTAATATTATTATGGGTTCTATAAAAAAAAATTTGTTATAAAAAACATTATCAAAGTATAAATTAAATACTACAAAATCAAAAAAATATTTTAAAACCAATTGATTTTATATTTTGTTTATTATTTTTTATGATATTAATAGTGGTTGTAATAAATCTGTATTTTATAACATGCTCAATGTAGTAGCTTTTTAATCAAGATTTAATTCTTTGATAAATTTATCCTAAGTAAAACTTAAACTACATATAATTAGTTGAATATAAATGTTTTATTGAAATACAAAAGTACAAATAATAAAAGTTTTTAAATAATGACATAGTAAATTGTATTGTAGTTTTAATTAACATTTTATAAATATTTCTTATTTTTTATTCTTCGTTTTATTTTAGAACATAAATGCAAATATTTCGTATAGCATGCCTAATTTATACCACTGAAGTCATAGCTCTTCTCAAGGAAATTCAACATATAACTAATAACTCAGTTGAACTCTGTTTTTTTGTGACAAATTACACGGTTATAATTAAATGGATACATAAATAAAAATATTGTTTAAATACTTCAAATGCGCTGGGAGTTCATCGATTGTGTAAGCTTCTCGATTTCTGTTTCTATCAAAAAGTCGATACATTATCATATATGCGCTTGATTTTCCGTTAAAAGTACTTTCAATTTTATGTGGTGGTATCTGTGTAATGGTTATAATCTCATAATTGTGCTATTTTTCAAAAAATGTAAATACTTACGGGAGTAATAATATCATCATTACATTCAAACCATTGTCCCGACTTGAAATCTTTTATGTATGAGTAATAGTGCCCAAAAGTGGCTTCACCTTTATGAATGATCACTCCGTATAATTCAAATATGGAATTATAGCCATCCACATCCATTGAAATGATAAATGGAAAAGATACTCTGACAAAAAAATTTCATACAAAAATTCATAACAATGTTTTTTTTACGTTTATATAAACATTACGTACTTGTCTTTTATTTTTTCAGGTNATAAACATTACGTACTTGTCATTTATTTTTTCAGGTTTTAGACTATTTATGTTATAACTAATCCTACCTAGATGAAAACATAAAATATATGGGAGCTCTTTAAATTGTTGCCCCTTTAGAAATTTGCTTTTTTTTCCACAAATGTCACAAAAATGTTCGTCTAATATTTCAGGTCTTAAATATTGTTCTATTGCATATTCCTATTAGTCAAGTATATTAATATAAAAAACAAATTTATTAATTTAACTTTAATTTTGCTTTTTCTACATTACACATATAAATATAATACGGTGCATATATATTTACCAGCGAGTCATATGATGTCTTTCCATCAATAGAGCGAATAGGCAGAGAAATATCTAAAATGTGGAATACTGTTCTTTACTTTTATTGCACATAGTACAAGTAAGGTATTCGACCTGAATGCCTGACAAATGATAATGAATAGTAAACACGATGAACTAATAAAATACTAATCAAGTCTAAAAAAACAGTCATGTTCATTTTTATAGTAAATACATTATACTTGCCACTGAATAAATGACTAATCATGTTAGCGGACGATGTAAGTTGCAACTTCTCGTCCAAGATGCCCAAAAAGTATCGACCAAACTCTTGGACGTCTTGCTGGATATCTGTGTCCTCCTGAGTCCAATCAAGACTTTTTGTTAAGCCATTAGTCTTGACCGCCGATGTGTCAGGTCCAAGTAGTTCTACAAAAAGCCTTTGAAGTTGATAAGCTACGTTAAACCAATTGTCGTCACCGGAATTATTAGGGAATGTCAGTTCCAACAACTCGTTACGAAACTCCGGCGTATGGAACAAGACTTGGATGAAAGAATTTAAATAACAAGTTGCCCCTTGGTTTTTAATACCACGGCACACTGAAAAATAATTTATAAAGTATTGGCTATAATTGAACATTTTTCTTTACCAAATACATATTTTAAAAGTTAAACTGTTATTACCTGGCGAAACATTTTTAGCTTCAGTTTTTGGTGGTAGACTAAACAGTGGTTTTTTTGGTTCTTGGTTCTTTTGCGGAGGAGTTTCCACAACTTTTTCAACACTTTGGGTAGATTTTAAAGTGTTGAATACGGTAGTCCAAGAATATATCTAATTTTATAATTATAATTAACTTTATTAGAAAAAATTCAAAATGTGGATTAATAAGTTTAAAAATTATTGATGTTAAAGTCTTATAATGGTAATTGCGTTATGCACTCTCTTTAGGGAAACGCAATTATGTTATTATCAAAATACCGCTACTGTATTGTTTATTCAACTTTAAACGGGTAATATTTTTATAATAATATTAAAAACCATAATATACGTGCTTTAAGCTCATCAAGATTTGATGGAATCGTCAAATTTACTATCTCTTCTTTTATCGTTTTCTTAATTTCGTGTTTATTATTACTATTAACTTTAGGGCTTTTTTCGTGGTCTGATTGTTTTGCATCAGGTTTGATGCAGATACAACAGAAACACTTTTTATATGTTTGCTGTAATTGATTTTTGCTAAATGTCCATACACTGCTCTTTTTATTAGTTGCTAAAGTTCGTTAAAGAATTAAGCTACAAACTTTTAGTTTTAATTTTAATTACTTACATTTTTTCGAAGATAATTTTTTTACACGAGTCCATGATCCTTTTAGTAACTCGAATAATGTTTTACTTTTATTTAATGTATTGTGAACAATTTTTAAATCCATTATACTTTTAATAAAGACAAGAACTAATCTTTTATTAAATAGATTTCCTTAGAAAAATTTTTTTTTTTTTTTATAAAAAATGGACTTAATTAAAAAATAAATTTTTTTATACTTACTATGATTATACTTAGGGGTAAAAATATTTTCGTAAGAATACAATTTGTTAAGTTTTATAAGAACGCACAATATAGTAAAACGAAAGAATTAAGCTTTACGAAATTGGACTGTTAATGTAATTATTTGTACAAAATTATTTCATTTATATACTCGACTATCACCAAGGATTTCAATTTTNTAATTATTTGTACAAAATTATTTCATTTATATACTCGACTATCACCAAGGATTTCAATTTTTTATATAACCAGTACATTTTTTTTAAACTAAGTGAGAATGATTTATGTAATAAACTTCAAAAAATATATTATTATTATATTATAATAAATGTATACTAATTACGAATAATTTTTTAGTTTTGACCCTTTCGTTTAATATTTGTATAGAAGTTTCGAAATTAACTTATTGCACTGAAACTTTTATTTTACATTTTACATTTCACATTTCTATATCATTTTAGCAATGAAAATTTCCCCATTTACTTAATTGAACTTTTTATAGCTTATAATGTAAGCTGAAAAAGTATTCATTTTACTATTCGTTTATTTATTTATTTGTTTGCAACAATTAATTCTTAATCTGAATTCTTAGTCTTAATTCTCACTGGATTGATTATATAGAACGATAGCTAAAAGATATCGGGTTAAAGACATTATCTTCAAAAATTTAGAAAATTTCCTGCATTTTCCATAAATGGAGAGATCCACTAAAAATATTACATTTAAAATCAGTAAATTTTGACATTTCTATATCATTTTAGCTTCGAAGCTGAAAAGATACTAATTTTACTATTTCTTTTTTTTTTTTGTGCCTGATACCATTTATTTTCGATACTCACTGAACGGATTTTTTTCAACGATATGTCAAAAGATCACAAATCGTACCTAGTTGAAAACATTGCTCTCAAATATTTCTTTTATAGATATTTTATGTCTTTATCTTTCATTTGATATATTTTTTTTATAAATATAACCCTTTACCTTCCCTCAGGAAAAGTTTTAAAATGACTTTTTCACAAAAAATTAATTTCTACAACTTAAATTTTGAAAGTTATTCGGGATGTCTGACACTTTTACATTTAAATTAAAGATAATGTAATGTACTTTATTATGGAAAAAAAAAATTCTGACTTTATTTTGTCTTCATGGTGAAAATGGCTACCAAATGCTAATTTGTGTGAAAATTCTCGATTTTATTTTTTACATTTTTAACTTTATAATGCTATAACTAATTGAAAAGTATATGGATTAACACAATTTTTAATTGAGAAATAATATTTATATCCCATTTTCATTCGACATACTTTATCTTAATCAGGATATTCATAAGGAAATAACACATCATGTAGCTTTTGGAATATTCCACCAATTTTTTTAAATTAAATACTATCTAAAGATTTGCATCGAAGCGTTTTTTATGATAGTGATTTAAATCACTGTCAGATATTATTATACTTGTTCTAACTATGGCACGTTCCTCCTGTGCCGCGACCCCACCGAGTTTTTTTTTCACATGAAATTATCATGACTTTTTAAAAATGATTAGGTCAATACAAATGTTTTTTGATGCACTTATATGTATTTTAAATTAAATTATATGTAATTTAATTTACTTAAAAAAAAAAAAAAAATGTACCTCTGGGCTTGTATTGGAGATTAATAAGCTATCGTATTCAAAATTATGCTACTTTTGTGTTAAATATGTCGATTTTATATTAAAATATATATTGCCATAATTTTTGTACATAATTTGGATCTATATAGTTTTTTTTTGAGTTTTTTTTATCCGACAATATTCATTAAAATTGGACTATTTATCGCTATACAGGAGGATTTAAAAATTGAAATAAGAAGTAGACTATTTTTAACTTGAAATTTGATAATGTTGCAGAAAATTTGGGCGCTATTATGTTAATATTAATTTAAAACATGTGTAATATTATATTTAAAAATAAAATTGACCTCTCAACAAGTCTTCATGGTGAAAGCCGCCATTAAAAATTTTTTGTTACCATGTTACTTTATAGATAATTTCTTAAAATATGATTTTGGGTTTCATCTGAATTTAACATGCATAACTTTTTTTTTTCAACTTTTGAATTGGAACTTTTAGCTTTGATAAGATGCTGAGAAGGTGTTAATTATATAATTAAATAATAAAAATTGTGATATGTTTTTTTATTATTAGGAATGTAAACTAAGTAATATAAATTAAAAAAAAAAATATATATATATATATATATATACGCCAACTCAAAATTTTAAGTTACTTAGATAAATGCCTAACAGTAAATAGTAAAATAAACTTGAGTTTATAAGTTTTAAGAATGAATGTCAATTTACATAATTAGTTTCTGGTGTGCTAATTCCTTCTTTATTTTTGGATTCAACTGTATGGAATTTTGTTTTATACAATTCAATTTTATAATTGAGTGAAAATTTTCAAACAGTTGTTAATATAAGAACTTTTTACTAGACAAATTTTTTAATATAACGGAAAATTGTATATGATTAAACAAACGGGTTAAATAATTGATAAAATGCATATTTACAAGAAATATTTTTACCTAAATCCTTCTATATTTCGATATACTCCGAATAATTATTTTTGTCATAAGAGTGATTTAATATATATATTACACTTCTGTTTGTACGCTCATATATTTTTTAAACAGTTGTTCATATAATAAATGTCAAACACATTTTTTAAAGAAAATGGAAATAAATTTTAAAGTTTATATTAAAACATTATAAATAATGAATAACATTTTTTAAATATGTAATCCTATAATGCTGTAGTTTTCAATACTTAACATATTTTATTAGACAATCTTATGATTTAGTTTAAAAAATCTGTTCTCTTTTGTTTCATTAAGATGTTGATTAAAAGTAATAATTCAAATTGTGTAATTAAAGTAGTTGTAGTGTTACTTTTATTACAAGTGTACCGTAGTGATTCACTTAACACAGGATACAAGTATAACCAAATAAAGTCTGTCGAAAATATTCAGCTTTTAAAATGTTCTTATTTATTAAATGCTTTAAACTATATGAAAATAGCTAAAATAGAAATATATCATCCGAGTTTTAAATTAATTAATGCATTTTATCCGATATCAACATATCTTGGAGTTTTGCATAAAATGTTGAATACGTTATTTGGTTTCAAAGGTATTGAAATAGGTTCATTGTGGTTATTAAACATTTATTTAAGCATTGTTAGTCACCACGTAAATAAATTAAAATATTTAAATAAAATGCGATACTCAATTGAGAATGAAAATACTTATCTTAAAAATACTCATGACTATGTCATGAATGAATTGGAATCCGAGGCTTTAGCAATGAAATGTAACAAAAATAATAATATATTCCTTATGAATGAAAAGAAATTTAAACAATTAGAAAATTTGCCGTTGATTGGCTTACGTAAATTTATGATTAGAATTATAGAATTCATGGACAGTTTTATTTTGATGAATACTGATTTATCGTTCATGCACTGCAAGATGTTTAGCAAAAACAATATTCTTGTTAAAAGTATAGGACACAACGTGCACAAAACATTTTATTTAATGGATGAATACAACGTACAAGTTAATTGGGGAGAAAAGGATAAAGGTACACTGCAGAATTTACAAGAAAAATACGAAAACGCACATAATCTCAATTGGAAGGACAATAATTTGATAGATATTAAAATATACTACGATTCAGTTTTTAGCTTTTTTAAAGTCATTATGTTAAGGCTAACATGGAAACATTTATTATACGTAAAAAAACAACAAAATGAATCTATTAAGATAGAATTTATTAATAAATGGTTTGAGATACTTGATGAGTTTGTGAAGTTCTTTCGTTTAAAAGATGATGATTATGTATGTAAGATAAAAAATTCAATTAATGGTAACCATGATGTTGTTGTTGAACTCCTCAAATCATATTTAAACGACTTATGTTGCAATTTAGAGTGTAACGCTATAAATGAAATTAAATTAAACGGCAAAGAACTTCCCTCTAAAGAAAGTAAAACAGTTCACAACGAATCAGAGGTTGAAACTGTTGAGTATTATAGTTTGGGTGCTGCTGAAAAATTTATCTCTACTACAAAAAATATATTTTCAGGTAGAAACTTGAATGCTGTTATGTCATTTATTAATTATGCGGAAAAGAATCAGTTATTTTTTCAAGCGGAGAAAATAGTTAATTATTTATTTTCATAAATAAAAAATTTGATTATTAAATTGTTATTGAATTGTTTATTTATATTATTAAACAAATCAAAACTAGCGATTACTCTTAACAACTTTCAATCATTTTGATACATTTTCTTTTATTATTTATAATTTTGTATCTATTAATATAATAAATTAATAATTTAATTATAATATTTTTTTTAATTCAATTAAACTTACGTCTTTAATTTTTTTATGATTTGTTTAAATATTTAAAAATAAATTATCCATCCACTTATTATTGTGATTTAATAATACGTGTCCTGAACTCGTTTTTAGAATATATTAAATTAATTATAATCTCTTTAAAAATCATAAAACTTAGTACGGCCTAACTTTTAGTAAGTTTTTATTTCAGAAATATTAAAACAATTAATTGCCCTTAGATATTATAAAAACTTTTTTCAATTTTCTAATTCTCTATGGATTGTTTAAATAATATAATAAATAATTTTGGTACTTCACAGGATACAATAAATGTTCACACGATCTTTTACAGCTCTAAAACACTTGTGAGTTAATTTAATTATACTTATGTATTCTGTGTTGATTTTTGAGGAAAACATATTTTACAGGATTGAAATAGCTTGTAAAATTTTATTACGTATATATTTTTAATATTTTTCGTGAATGACTTAATATTTATGAATGATAGAACTAATTTTTTTTTTAATAAAAATCCATTTTTATAGTTATAAACTATTATTTAGTTGTTTTGTCATTTAAATCAACATGAATGAGTAAAATAAATTTTGTGTAGACATATAATAAGACTATAGTTAATTGTAAGAATGTTAATATATTTTCATTTTAATGTAGTTTATTTTATATTTTGATCAAAGAAATTCACTATTTTATAGGTTATGAAAAAACACTAATTTTGACAAATTTATAGAAAAGCTGATATACGCTTAATTATGAAATATAAAAAATTAATCATTTATATAACGCTATAATAATTATGTATTTTACCATGTAATTTTAAATATATCAGTGGCGTANTATACTTATGTATTCTGTGTTTTACAGGATTGAAATAGCTTTTAAAATTTTATTACGTATATAATTTTTAATATTTTCGTGAATGACTTAATATTTATGAATGATAGAACTATTTTTTAATAATGATATAACTTTTTGCTATAAATCCACCTTAAAGGACAATATTAATAAGCACTCGTAATTCAACATAATAATCACAATACAACATATTGATGAGTTTAATCTATTCTTGTAATTATTCGTATATTTTGAGACGTACTTTATAAGAATACTCACTAGTATCTTGATTAAAATAAAATAATGCAATATTTCAAGGTAGAATAGTAATAGGTAACTATTTAGATTTTTAGTACTTATCTATTTGTTCTTCTAAAAACCGTTCGTATCACAGTCATTACAGTTAATAACCAAAGCGATAATTCAAAACCTGACTTAGAAGTTTATTAGTTGACTGAGTAAAATATTAGGTAAATTTAATTTTTAGTAAATGATAAAACATTTTTATTTATGTTAATAAAATTGAAGTATTATTAATAAATATATTCCGTAAGTGATCAATTGTTATTTTTATTATACCTGCTGTTCAAAAAATTAATTATTAAAGCACAATAGTATGGCAATAAGTATATTGCCAGTGGAGGTTTGTTTTGTAGAATTAAAATAATTAACAATCCTTAATCATCCGTTGTAAAAGATATAGTCATTAACAATGGAGGATTAAAGAGTTGTAACCCGGGTTATTAAAAAAAAACTGTTCATAACATAAGTAAATAGAATAAAACCATTTTGAATTTTTATATTTGTGGCGTTTTAAGCACAAATTAAATTTAAATAATTTGTGGCATTATAGAAATAATTTGTTATTCGGTGGCGGCGAAATGTCTTAAAATCTATTTGCCATTGAAGAGGAATTTTTTAACTTATATACATAATAATTTATGTATATCTGTTATAACTCGTATGTTAGTTTATCTATATCTAATTTAACTTTCGTGTTTTGACCTTAAACAATTTAAAAGCATCCCATAATATTTCGTATACCTAAATATTCACTACTCAATCTAATTAATATCAAACTAAATTTGATCATTTATTAATATGATCAAATAATGCATTTTAAGGTTTTTATAACTTTAAGTTTTGGTATACTATATTAATAAATTTTGGGTTTTTTAAAGTATATGTTTTTAATAATATATCTCAATGATGTGAATGATTTAATTTGCTGTTGAACATTATTTGTGTATTTGGAAAAATTGTATATAAAAGGTAAGAGACTGAAAAAATATTTGTTATTTTATAATAAATTGTATTACTTACAATCTATAAAACTTCAATGTTCAGTATAAAATGCGGTCACTGGATCAATTTTTGAGGGTAGACTAACTGCAGCTACATCAGTCGCTTTGGCTATTCCACTAATAGATAATAATATTAATAATAATAAATGATCTAATTATATAAACTAGTTAAATCATGTCTGTGACCATTTGAGAAATTGAAGTTGACAGCCTCAAAATATTTCATGATTGATAAATTGAGAGAAACATTTAATTTAAATACATTTTTAAAATCATTATTATTACAAATTTTTTTTTTTTTTTTGATAAATTAAGTAGTTAATAATAAGTGAATCATTCAATATAATTTATATACATAACTACATATTTAAATTAAATGTATTATTGTTTAAATAAGATAGTAAATATTTTATATGACAGGTAGGTCGATAACATTTTTCATAGGATTATAGGATGACAAAATTGTAGGTTATAAAAGTTACCATTACAATTGTCTAATATCTACCAATATCTTAATAACATAAAATATTGTCACTCCTGTGCCTCAAACTTTATCAAAATTTTAGTATCGTTTTAACTTCTTAAGTATTGATCCAAAAGTTAGAATCGATTCTACATTCTCTAAATTAAATAATTATCTATTATTATAAATTTTTAAATTCCTTGAAATTTACAGTCAATTAACATTACTGCATTGAAAGTTATTACAGTTTCTCTACAATTAATAGTTATTTAGTTATTATAATATTAAAAGTTATTGGGTTAAAATTATTTTAATTGTGTTATTCCACAACATTAATTAATTTTGTAGAAAGAATTTTTCTTTTTTTAAACAATTTTACAAGTGCCTTACCTTATGGGTATACCATATGGGGATAGTATTTTACTTTACTATTTAAGAAAATATTCTTTATTTAATGAGATATTCTACTGTTTGAGCAAGATTATCTAAAATTTGTTCCTTATGTGTGCGTGACGCAACTTAAAATGCACCACGGAATTAGCTCGGATGAGCTAATTAACTAATATAAATTTCTAAATTTTAATCATATATATATATATATATATAGGAACTGAAGTACTTTATGATTATTAAAAAGCATTAAAAAAAAAACCATAAAGAATATTAATGAACTAAATAATTAAGATTTCACATCAAAAACACTTAAAAATACAATGAATACATGTTGCTTACATTACTTATGAATTATATTAATAAACCGAATACATAGAATATTAAAAATACTAACTAATTAATTACTGGAATACATTAAAAATAAAATGGATTATTTTTTTTTTTTTACAAATTCATAAAAATACTTCATATTTTAGGCAATTTTACTCATCTAATTAGTAGGATAACAATAATATTAGAAGTCATTTTAATCCATTTCAGCATCCTAAGCAGTAGGTAGAAAAGCCAGGACGTTTAAACTTTGCTTCACCTGGGCAGTATCATTCATTACTATTGCCAATTCTTCGAAAGTAACATTTCGCTTCAGTCAGATCCATTTGTCTTGGCATTGAAGTTGAGGCAGATATTTATCAACCNATCCATTTGTCTTGGCATTGAAGTTGAGGCAGATATTTATCAACCTTTTTTTTTTATCTTTGAATCGATGACTCTGGGTAGGACTGCGTTAGCTTTTCCCAGAACCATAATCATTTATTGAAAATAACACCATCATTATGCAATGTATAATATATAATGTGTAATATAAAAATGTATAATATACATTTTTCACTTATAACTAAACATTCATTTAACTATTTACAATTTGCAGATACTCACCATTCCATCTTTTCCAAAAGGTTTGAAATGGAGACTGCATGAGTTTAAACCATTTTAACCGATTTTGTGGTACAGATAAAACATCCGGTTTTGGGGGAAGCAACCACAAATCACCAACCAGGAAATGAGCAGGCGTAATAACGTTGAAATCCGAAGGATCAGTGGAGTTTGTGCAGAGGAGCCTGGAATTTAATACAGCCTCTATTTGACATAACAAAGTAACAATTTCATCGTACTTCAACATTACTCTCTTTGTTACCTTTAGCAAATGACGTTTGGCAGATTGTACTGTCGCCTCCCAAAGGCGACAAAGACTTTATAACGTGCCCCAAGGGGGTTAAAAATAACCCCCCAATTTTTTAATTTTTATTTATATACAATAAGAAACTATTAACAAAAAAAAATGTACTACATATTTTAAATAATTTATCTTTTTTAAAATTCTTGGGATAATGTGCTTTTATTGTAATTAGGAAAATAACCCCGGTATTTTGTAACAATCTGTAATAGGTATTTTTTTTGTGCTTCGTCTTTTGTAAAAATATTACTATTTTCTTCTATGAGTTTCACATACCTCTCTGCCAAATCATTTATAATTTTTAAATTATTTACTATTATTTTTCCTCTAATATATTGTCTGTTGTCTTTCCACAACAAAGGATTGATATTTAAAAAATCAGTTCAATGTCATTATCTTTATATCAATCTTTCAAACAACTTTTTTGACTCAGTTGAAATAAAATCATCTATACTTTAATTTTTAAAATCATAAATTTCATTTACTCCTACTACTATACGTTTGTTTGTACATGGATCTTCTTCCCAATTATTTAATGAGTTTATCATTTTAAGTTTAGTATCTTCACATAAATCATCATCAAAAAATGCCAATGCTGCCGATTCGAATACTAAGTTACCATAAGTGACCGGAATTTTTTTTTAAACTACTTTAGAAATATCTTTATCTATTGGTTCATAATCAATTACATTTTTAATAAATTGTAAATCTAAATTTGGCGCTAATGCAGCATTTGGTGCACTAAACCATTGTTTAATATATAAAATTGTAATAAAAATACATAATGAACAATTATTA
Organism: Daktulosphaira vitifoliae; assembly: GCF_025091365.1. Lineage (NCBI taxonomy): Eukaryota > Metazoa > Arthropoda > Insecta > Hemiptera > Phylloxeridae > Daktulosphaira > Daktulosphaira vitifoliae. Next base: position 21,138,462 of record NW_026099575.1, on the reverse strand, counting down.
TTTAATCCTTTGATTGACAATTCGAATTGGACACAAAATAATAAAAATTTCAAACAATAAATGACCTTGGCCATCCAACGAGCATGATGGATTGGNACAATTATTATTTAATCCTTTGATTGACAATTCGAATTGGACACAAAATAATAAAAATTTCAAACAATAAATGACCTTGGCCAACGAGCATGATGGATTGGACCTGGAATTTAAAAATAAATTCCATGTAAAGGTGTTTCACCAAAAAATATTATGATAAATTCTAAAAGTTCCTTATAGTTATCTCGAGGTTGGTATTTTTCTAATTGTTTAAAACTAAATTTCAAAATATCGTCTTTTTTTGTTTTAAATTTTTTTAAAATAACAGTATCTTCTATTCCACTAAGTAATTTGTTTTATTTATATTTTGCCAAGACTATTGGAATTTATTGATAATAGGAACATCTGGTTCAGATGACGTATTAAATTTTACTTCAAAAACACTTGTCAATATACTTTCATAAATGTGATGTCTGTATAGTAAGTATAAAATATCACCGCCTAACATTAGCATGGAATTTATTTTAAAATTCCTGGCCCAATCCATCATGCTCGTTGGATGGCCCAGGCAAATGGCCATTGTTTGAAAATTTTTTTGTTTCGGGGCCAATTTGAATTTTCAATCAAAGAGTTAAATAATATTCGTTCATTATGTATTTTTATTACAAGTTTATATAGTTTCTGATTGTATATAAATTTATAAGTTAACATTATTTTAGCTTCAAAGTGAAGCTGAGACGGTATTAATTTTATTCTGTTGTTTATTTTTAAATTAAAATTAAAAAAAATTGTAGGTTTTAAATAGTAAATAATAGAAAAAATGTATAGAAAATTAAATTAAAAACAACGGTTAAATGAATTTTTTTTTGTTTTTACAATAACTATTTATAAATTAACAATTTTAACGGTAAGAATAGAATATATACGTTTTTATTTTTTTATGCTAAATAAGAACTTTTCAAAAATATTTGTATATATACTTTTTATAGAAAATTATATATCTCCAAAAAAATCCAAATAAACTTTTTCATAAAGTTTTTGAAAAAAACTAAAAAATCTCCTTTGGGAGGTTATTTTTAACCCCCTTGGGACACTTTATAAAGTTGACCAATCGTCTGCAAATTTTGTACAATTTATTTTTTCATGTATTCGAATAATTCTAGGGGGTGGCACTTGGTAATTTTTAAATTTTATAAATATGGGGCACCCTAGTGCACATGCACACAAATACACACATATAACATTTGATGCACTACAGCTTGTTGGAGAGTGAGTACTCAGCACACGCTACCCGACGCAGATCTATCAACACTAGATATAGCAGGTGACCCACACACGCGCCAATTATCATCACAGATAGTGAAAAACTGTGCTACAACTGTAATGACACGGCGGGATGCACAACGCTCATTGAACACACATCACCCACTTTACTAGTGCCAGCCCGAGATCAGAGGCTGACACCACCACTTTTAGCATCAAACATGGAGGAGACATCGTTTTAACAACAGTAACAGCAGCAATAGCACAATAGTGGCGATAACAATAATAAGAGCGGCAACAGCACAACACAGTAGTTGCCAAGTCTAAAAAAAATTGTTGTTGTATTGATACGTCTGGCCATCGATGATATTCTTTATATGATAAACTTCAACGATATTAAATGTATTCGAAGCCTTGTTCTAAAAAAAAATTAATTTATTATCTATTCGGCTACAAAAAAAAAAAAAAGTAATAATTTTACTGTTCATATCTTATAATAATATATATTTATCAGTTAATTTCTCATGAAAACCCAATTATCGAAACAATATTTTGATTACTCCTCAAATACTAACTTTTAATATAAAAAAAAACCCTGCACAGTGCAGACATGGCATAGTTGGATCAAGTATTATGATATCTAACAGTGATTAAAATCACTAAAAAAAAAAACGCTTCGATGCAAATCTTTAGATAGTGTTTTATTTTAAAAAATTGGTGGATTATTCCAAAAGCTTCATAAACTGCTAGTTCCTCATTAATATCCTGATTAAGATAAAGTATGTCGAATGAAAAAGGGATTATTAAAAAATATTATTTCTCATAAAAAAATTATGTTGATTCATACACTTTTCAATAAGTTATAGCATTATAAAGTTAAAAATGTATAAAATAAAATTGAAAATTTTTTTTTTCCATAATAAAGTACATTACATTAGCTTTAATTTAAAATATATATAAAAGTATCAGTATTTCCGGAACACTTTCAAAAGTTAATTTTTTGTGAAAAAGTTGTCATTTAAAATCCCTCTCTGTGGACAGGTTAAATTTATGAAAANGTCATTTAAAATCCCTCTCTGTGGACAGGTTAAGTTTATGAAAAAATATACCAAATGATAGGTAAAGACATGAAGCATCTATAAAAAAAATTATATTCATTTGTTCAGTTTTGAAAAAATGATGGCAGTTTTAAGTAAAAAAAATAAAAAATTTCGAAAATTACCGACTTTTATATTTGTAATTTTTTTGAAGGTTCTCCTATTTACGGAGAACCAGGGAAATTTTTACAATTTTTGAGGGTAATGTCTTCGACTAGATATGATTTGTGATTTTCTGTCGTATCATTGAAAGAAATCGGTTTGGTGAGAGCTGAGAAAAAGTGGTAACAGACAAAAAAAAAATAAACACATCACAGTAAAACCATAACCTTCTCAGCTTCGCATCGAAGCTAAAAATATAACTCTTATCTTTTCAGAGATAATTCGTGATGCATTATTAATCAGCACCCAGTGTACAAAAAAAACGAAGAGGAATTTTTTTGTCACATTACAATTAAAACAAACATTAAAATGTACCAAAAAATAAGATACCATTAAACATATTAAAAAAAAAACGCTTATATACTTTATATTAAACAAATCAATCAGAATACACATACATGTGATTATATTTAAATCTTGTACAAATCTACAAAATTGCTTTTGATTTCTTATAAATTAAATATTAATAAAACAATTCTTCTTCTTCTTCCTCGTCTTAATTCCAACTACTTGGGGTCGGCCACTCTTATCCTAAATTTCCACAGGACTCTATCTCCCACTTTATCTACGCATACATCAACCGTCATAATATCACATTCAATAAAATCCCTCAATTTTTTTTTTTTTTGATCTTCCTCTACCTCTTCTTTTTTCAACATTCATTGCTATAACTGTTCTTACGGGTTCCGCTTCATATCTCCTCAGACCATGACCAAACCATTTAAAACTTCAATCATCTATCTAAGTATTCTCATCTCTGCTTTACTTTCTTATCAACCTACTAACATTTTGAACCTTGCATTATAGCTGGTCTCACTATAGTCGTATAGAATTTATCTTTCAGCCTCATTGAAATTCTTTTATCACATAAGACGCTAGACGCTTCTTTTCACTTTAACCACCAGCACTTAGTTCTGTGTCTAACATCCTTATCAATACAATTATTAAAAAGTAATAATGTTTTACGAGTAAATATTATACTAACGTTAAATAATTTTAATTTAGCAAATTTACAATTGATGTATCTAAAATTGTATAAGTCTTTTATAGTACACTGTATTAAATTATTCAATGACGTTTAAAGTATGTATATTTTAGAAAAAATAATCTATGAATAATTCAATGCGTTATTATAGAAAAAAAAATTATTATTAAAACTTAGAAAGATGAAATAGTACTTAATATAAATTTTACTTTTTTTATACTTATAAAGAATTTGATAAAGGTATTTTGTTGTTCTTTTAGTTAATTTTAAATAAAATTTATTTAGTAGAACGAAGTTTGAGTAATAATGTTTAAAAACATTTTGTTGTGTACATATTTATTAGCTTTATAATCCTTTAATCGTTTTCACCATTCTTCGTACTAGACTTACCTAAGTATGTTATTTTGTAACCCTCACCTATTTTCCTCCATTTCTCTCCTTTCCACTTAGTTTCCTGTACACAACAAATGTTAACTTTTCTCTTCTTTAATACTTTAACTTCTATCAGTTAATGTCCCAATATTCCAAGTACCTTTTCTTACTTTGTATCTATCTTTCTCTCTTATCACGGGTCCAGCATAGAGTTATATAGTGATGTCCCTACACCTTTGACACAACAATCGTTGAGTAGACCTGTACACAAGAATGGTGAAACAGATACCGTACAAGTTCTCCGGCTGGTATCAAACTCTTTATTCCTTAGGCCTTCTCCGTTTTTAACTACTTTCTGTTGTCTTTGCGTATATCCATAATGAGATAATCCACCTAAGTTTTGTTCAGGATTCTTCATACTTTAATGAAAATAATTTTTACGCCGGCTGTCGACCTAACGCATTCTCATTAGTCAATCTACAGTTATACAATCTTATAAAAACTATAAACATTGGTGGTAAATATTTAAATAGTCTTAATTTTAATTTATCAAAATTACAATTGATCAATATATATATATAAGCATTTTTAAGGTACATTAATTTGTTCAATGACATGTTAAGCGTGTTTATTTTAGAAAAAATAAATCATGAATAATTTAATGCGTTATTATAGAAAAACAAAATTATTATAAAAACATAGAAAGATAAAATAGTACTTTATATCAATTCTATTTTATTTATATTTATAAGAATTTAATAAACGTATTTTGTCGTTTCTTAAGTTAATTTTAAATAAAATCTATTCAGTAGAACGAACTTTAAGTAATAATGTTTAAAAACGTTTTGTTGTGTACATATTTATTAGCTTCAATAATTACAATCAAAGTTTACGGTATGAAAAATATGGTAGAAGGTGAGATTATTTTTTATTATAATATTATCATTTTTATTTAATAATATAATTTAATATTTTATCTATAATTAATAGCGAAACATCAAATGTAATACTTGTACGGATTCCATGGTTTAATTTATACAATATTATACGTATATAAGTTTACTAATAAAAATACCTTCGAAAAATAAATCAATTTATAAGATTCATGAATAACAATGTATAATTTTTGTATAAATCGGAACACATATTTTGAATTTAATAAAATGATTAATTTTTAATTAATACACATGTATAATAGACGAATTATTACAAATATTAGTAGCAAATTTGTTTTTCATGACGATGCTCTCACAATAATAGAGTGTATATTGTTAATTATAACTATTAATAGATATGCTTTCAGTAATATCAGATGTTGTATTTATAAACTCACAACAATTTACCTCACTTTCATCGATAATAAAAGCAAATATTGACATCAACAAAAACCACCTATTTATAATCCTCATGTACTTTACATGTATATTAACTCAAAAATTTGAAACCTTAAAATTTTATATCTAATATACAAATAAAATTATATCAAAAATTCAAATACCATTTACTATTTACTAAATTAAAAACTCAAAAATTTTATTAAATTCAAAATATATAATGCCATTTAAAAAAACAAAGTTGAAACCCTTACGTAGCATAAGGGATAAATTTAAAAATAATTAAATAGCTAATAATTCAAAAATTATATGTAATGAAAGATAATCAAAAATTAAATATTTTATAATTGAATTATTGTATTCGTATATTTTGAAACGTACTTTAGTTGACTACTCAGTAGTATCTTGATTATATTTAAATATAAACTAATGTTGTATTTGAAATTAGAATAGTTATAGGTAACTATTTAGATTTTTAGTACTTATTATTTTGTTCTTCTAAAAATTGTTTTATTGTTAGTTAATGATAAAATATTTATCTATGAACCCTATTTTATGAATTATTTTCGTTTGAGAAAGAATTATTTAATACAAATGCTACTAGCCAATATAAATTCAACTTATGTATATTTTTCATATATCTCGTATATTAGTTTACCAATATCGAATTTAACCTTCGATTTTAGACCTTTAAAAATTTTAATATATCCCATAATATTTCTTATACTTAAACATTCACTGCTCAATCTAATTAATATAAAACTAAAATTAATCAAATATCAATGAAATATTAATATGAATTAATGGTCAAATTAAATAGCTAGTTATTCATGTGTGTGATACATAATTCCACATATAAATTAAATGTGTTATTGTTTAAATAAGATAGTAAATATTTTATATGACAGTTAGTCATATAAAGCTCATAAGTTATTTTGTAGGATTACAGGATGACAAAATTGTAAGTTATAAAAATTAAATTTTTTTTTAATTTAAAAAAAAAATTGTTTTATATCATAATAACGTAAAATATTGTAACTCCTGCGCCTCAAACGCAATACTATCAATATTTTAGTATCGTTTTAACTTCTAAAGTATTGGTCCAAAAGTTAGAATCAATACTACATTCTTTTAATTAGATTATTTGCTATAATTATTAAATTTAAAATTTATTGAAAAAATTTGGTGTACGTCAACTAATTTACTAGTTACCGGAAAAGTTTTCGAAAACACAAAATCATTTTTGTTCAAAGCCCTGTTTTAATGTTTAAAGTCAATTAATATCAAGGATTAAAAGTTATTACTGTTTCTCTACAGTTAATATGTATAAGGTTACTATAGTATTAAAACTTATTGAGTATAAAATATTTTTTAATTTACTTGTATATATACTTAAAATACTTAATATATAAGAAAATAACAAATAAAAATCATATTTTCTACAATTTTTTTTTTATTATAGATTACTTAATTTGTGGATGTAATATTCCAGGTAACTTTGTGAATTTTACATTTTCGAATTGTTTTATTCCATTGATTTAATTTACTTTGTGGAAAAAATAATTAATTTTTTCTTTTATTAATTGTTATTTCTTGCATAAGTAATAATCACAAGAATTTTTTAAGCTAATGTTTCAAAAATTATATACAATATTTTATAAAGTTATTTCAAACATATTATAATTAAAATATTTGTTTCCTATGTTTAGTTAAAGAAGAAATTATTAAATTAATGACAAAAAAACTAGAAATTCCTTCGTCATCTACGAACCTAACCGTTAATGTGATGTCCTTACTACCCGGTCAATATATAGTTGGAGATGTAATTGATAACGCAATACATTTTTTTATTATGAAAAGCAAAAAAAAAAACTCCATTTTGTATGTTTCGACATATATCTATAGTTGTGTACGTGAGGAATCATTTTCACCTTTAATTGAATACCTACATAATTCAATTACTTCAAAAGAAACCCTTATTTTAGTTAATGTACACGTTGCTTCAAATCATTGGGTTTTGGGAGTAATTGATTTAAATAAAAAACAAATAATTATTTTAGATTCACAAAAAAACCAGCGTACAAGATCATTTGTATATTTACATTTTATAATGTGTGCATACCTTAATGTAAAAACATTTCTTGTTAAATCAAAGCCAAAATCAATTGAAAGTAATTGCCAGTTTATTCTTGCTAAAAATGCTATACAGCAAAAAAATTCATATGATTGTGGTCTTTATGTATGTTTACATGCTTTTCATTATATAACTGGTTATGATTTATTTTGTCCAAATACGTTAGATTTGGATAGACAATGGCTTTATTATTGTTATACAGAATATGAGAAGTATAAAGAAACCATCACTAAAAAAAGTGCTCCATCCGGAAAACAAAAATTGTTAAATGAAGATGATATTAAAAATATTATTGCTAAAACTGTGCGAGATACACGTCTTAAGCATAACCAGGTTATAGAAACACCAATAAAATATAATAATAAAACAAAAATAAATAAATTGTTGTTTTAAAATATTATATATTATTGCTTTTTGGTTGATCAGAGTTATATTCATCGTCTTGTTGTGTAACATTTTCTAGTATTATTTTAATAATTTTTTTCTAGTATTATAATAAATACGATTATTAAAAACGATAAACTAGTTATTTTATCTCCTAGATACCATAAATGATTAATCCTGTTTTTTGTGCTAGTTTAGCTACTTATTGTAGTCAATTTTATAATTTTCAAATTTTCTTAAAAAAAGTATATCTTGTAACGTGATTAAAATGTATCTCTTCCTTTTTGGTATATTTGTATATATATACAGAGTGATTTTTTTATCATAACCCACTCAATTACTTGCAGAATAATAATAATTTAAACATTTTTCTTTATTATTATTTTTAGTTACACATTATTCTTGAATTTGTAACTATGTAATACTTTTTAAGTTCATCCCTTATACCTTGGGGGGGGGTCAACTTTGTTTTTTTAAATGGTAACACATATTTTTAATTTAATAAAATGTTTGAGTTTTTAATTTAATAGTAAATGGCATTTGAATTTTTAATATAACTTTATTAGCTTATTAGATATAAACATTTAAAGTTTCAAAATTTTGAGTTAATATACATGTATAATACACATGGGATTGTAAATACAGGTAGCTAATTGGATTTTTATGACATTGCTGTCTCAGTCACGGATTGTTTATTATCAATTATGATTATCAATAGATATACTTTCTGTATTGTCAGTTAGTGTATTTATAAACTCATAACAATGTGCCTTACTACAATTGATAATAACAATGCTGTGTACCTGCTAATATCGATGTTATAAAAAACCAATTAGCTACCTGTATTTGTAATCCCTTGTGTATTATACCTGTATATTAATTCAAAAATTTGAAACTTTAAATGATTATATCTAATAAACGAATTAAGTTATATTAAAAATTCAAATGCCATTTACTATTGAATTAAAAACTCAAACATTTTATTAAATTAAAAATATGTGTTACCATTTAAAAAAACAAAGTTGACACCCTTACCAGGCATAAGGGATGAACTTAAAAAGTATTACATAGTTAATAATTCAAGAATAATGTGTAACTAAAGGTAATAATAAAAAAAAATTTTTTAATTATTATTATTCTGTAAGTAATTGAGTGGGTTATGATAAAAAAATCACCCTGTATATTCTAATTACTATTAAAATTTATATATCAAAATGCTTATTCTAATTAAGAGATATAAAGTATTCATTCCGATTACGAGGGATGATTTCCGTATCGTCATTTTTTGTCACTACCTCCACGTTCCAGGAGTGAGTAATTTACGCGCCTGCTACTTTCCTTGGATGTGGTAGCCGTTTCTCAGACTCCCTCCCCGGAATCGAACCCTGATTTCCCGTTACCCGTAACAACCATGATATTGATAGTAACTACTATCATAACATGAAACTAAAAAGTAAAAAATAAATATAGTTTAAAAAACTAAAAAAACACGCTTATATTAGTTTCACCTGTATGTATGTATGTATGTATGTATGTTTGTAACTCTCCAAACGCCACGCGTTATCGCATATTGCGTCGTCTAGACTAGACTGTCATAACGCATTCACCCCACCCTACCCCTCGCTCTTCACACGATGGCAACACTATTCCTCTGTATAAATTTATTTTTGGTTATCGTACTCATGTGCTTGTCATCAATATTATATATATATATATAAACAAATTTTTATTTTTACTGACTAATACTATCCGCGTACCATACGGCTTACGTATATATTACTACTGCCGTTTATACCTCAAGTATAACGTTAGTCCGACCCGCCCGCTCACAAAACACGACTGTACCTAATGCATGATACGTTTACGTACTTGAGTCGCATTACATGTATATATATATATATATATATATATTCTAATTACTATTAAAAATATATATTAACACACTTTATTCTTATTTAGAGATATAGAACTCATTCATTCCGATTACAAAGGATGAATCCAGTATTGTCATTTTTCGTCACTACCTCCACGTTCCGGGAGTGAGTAATTTACGCGTCTAGTGCTTTCCTTGGCTGTGGTAGCCGTTTCTCAGACTCCCTCCCCGGAATCGAACCCTGATTCCCCTTAACCCGTTACAACCATGATATTGATAGTAACTACTATCATAATATGAAACTAAAAAGTGAAAAATAAATATAGTTTAAAAAAACTAAAAAAACACGCTATTAAAGCACATCACACTAAAAAGTTAAAAATAATTTTAAAAATAAGCTTAAAACAATAATGAACGAAAAATACTAGTATTGTTGTGATAAAAGCGTGGGTGCTTTGTGCCATATTTTTCGTATATTGAGTGCCGGATGCTTTTATTACAATAATACTAATATTTTTCGTTCATTATTGTTTTAAGCTTATTTATTAAATTATTTTTAAATTTTTAGTGTAATGTGCTTTAAAAGCGTGTTTTTTTTGTTTTTTTAAACTATATTTTTAGTGTACTAAGACTTCTATAAGAATGATTTATTACAGTTGAATTGACAAAAATAAAAATCTAAATTTATCGAAATTTTGAGCTTTTCTCATAAATTTACTGATAATAATAATTATACAATTTCCTGAACGCATATTAATCTTAACAATACCATTTTTTTCAATTCTCATAAAGTATTTTATGATATCAATACCAAACTTGCAAGTTGAGCTAAAAAAAATTAAGATAAATAATTAAAATTTTTTAAATTAAAACTTTATAAATATCAACTTAAAATAAGCAAAAAAATAGGTTGAACAAAAAATGTTGAATCGAAATTTCGCACGGAATATTTTAATAAATAAAAAAAGTTTTTTTTGATTTAATATTTTTTTTACATGTAAATACACGATTTTACTAATTAGTAATAATCTCAAAATAGAAGCGAAAAAAATTCTAGTTGCAGATTTGAAATCGTCAAGAAATAATAATAAATTATTTTTTTTTTATAGTTTAATACTCATAATTTGGTGGACGCTTTTAAGGAGGATTGCAGTCTCATCAAAGTCTTTTTTGACTATGCTATTTATGTATATACAGTAAGAAAACAGGTTTCTATTGTTCTCATTGTTTATAAAAAATTACCTGTTTAATTACTCACTGAACACTATGCATTTACTTGAATGTGTGTTACCCTGTCACATTGTAACCGTGCCCAACTGACAACTTTGTATTAGTTAGTTACAACTATGTATTCTATATAGATGTTAGAGGTAAACATATTCTACAATTTAAAATAATTACATTTTAATTATGCAGTTATTTTTGAATATTTTTTGTGAATTACTTAATAGCTATGATGAATAGAAGTTTTTTTTCTGAACTTATATAAATTTTTATATATAAAAATAGTTATTTTGTATTTTTATTATTTAAAACACCATAGAATGAATAAAATATATTTTGTGTATTGAATTATTTTTGATTATTTGTTTTATGCTAAAAATCCACCTAAAAGAACAGTTTTTAAATATTTGTAAATATTGTAATTCGATTGACGAATGAAATTCGGATGGGAGTTTCGGTCCAATTTTTTTATAATTTCAAAATAGCATTTTTAATTACTACTAAAATTAGAAAAATATACAGCAACATGACAAAACAATATAGCCATTTTTACTAATTATATTTTGGTTTACATAGGTTATTTTTGTAATATAATTTTATTTGGTCCTTCAATTCAACGACGTAGTTTTTACTAAATTATCAGTGTGCAATTATTATCCTAATGAAATAATTTATTAATAATGTTAGTAATANCTCGTATGTTTTAGCAATTATTATCCTAATGAAATAATTTATTAATAATGTTAGTAATATATGTAAAAAAACATTTAAAAAGGATATGGAACTATACAAAATTTACAAAATTTGATGTTTGAATGAAATTCTGTAATTGACAATCGTTTAGAAAAATGAAGGATAATATAGAAAATATGCTACATTCCCTCCTAATTTTTTATACTATATTACTTAATATGTCAAAAAGTAACGGCTTAAATGCATTTTACCACTCCATCGAGTTTTTTCAATTTTTTTTTTTTTAATTGATTCAGTTTTTTATACTGATTAAAAATATATAAAAAATTTTTGTCAGCGAAGTCCAGATTAAAAATTATAAGCTTTTCAACAATAATTTTCAAAGTTTTCGAACATCATTGACAAATTTTGTTATATACTGCTGTTCTTTTTGTTTTTTGCATTAATTCATTAGAAAAATTATTCTAAATGATGTAGTAATCGAATTTTATTTATTTAATTATACTAAAAAAATATTTATATATGTGTAGGTACTAAAATAAAAAATTTTACGTCGCGCCGTGCAATTCAAACTGTTCCTGAAATGGTATTACTGATACATTTTATACATACAGTATCAGTTTCAATATAATATTTATAAAATGTTTTGTATTTTTAGCTTCGATGCGAAGCTGAGAAGGTATTGGTTTTACTATGATGTGTTTTTTTTTTTTTTTTTTTTTTTTTTTTTTTTTTTTCCCTTTT
>NW_026099575.1:21125847-21126129 GCF_025091365.1 Daktulosphaira vitifoliae | reverse complement strand
TTTTTTTGTGTCTGTTACCACTTTTTCTCAGCTCTCACCGAACGGATTTCTTTCAATGATACGTCAAAAGATCACAAATCGTATCTAGTCGAAGACATTAGTTTTACTTAGGATAAATTTATCAAAGAATTAAATCTTGATTAAAAAGCTACTGCATTGAGCATGTTATAAAATACAGATTTATTACAACCACTATTATTTTCATAAAAAATAATAAACAAAATATAAAATCAATTGGTTTTAAAATATTTTTTTGATTTTGTAGTATTTAATTTATACTTT
>NW_026099575.1:21105132-21125747 GCF_025091365.1 Daktulosphaira vitifoliae | reverse complement strand
ATTATCACAAAAATAGCAATTTTTTGAATATGATAGCCAATTTCATCTCCAATACAAGCCCAGAGGTAATTTTTTTTTTTTAAGTAGAGTAAATTACATATGGTTTAATTTAAAATACATATGAATTCGTCAAAAAAACATCTGTATTAAACCAACCTTTTTTTTAAAATGTCGTGGCGATTTTATGTGAAAATAAGTTATAAAAATATCAAAATTTACTGATTTCAAATATTGTAACATTTTTGATAGATCTCTCCATTTATGGGAAACGAAGGAAATTTTCCAAATTTTCGAAGGTAATGTCTTCAACTAAACATCTATTGACTANGGTAATGTCTTCAACTAAACATCTATTGACTATCGTTCATTATAATAGGTTTAGTGAGAACTAAACTTATAATGAATAAACTGTCACAAAAAAATAAATAAATACACGCATAGTATTATCAACGGACATATCAACGTTATTATAATTATAATATTTCATTTATTTATATCAAATGAATTTTTTCATTCATGTATAACATTAGATGATACTTATAATATCTATAATAAAACTTATACATAGCATTGATATTTTGATTAGAGACAATATTTTTAGGCTTATTATCTCGTATTTAGTATTATTTTGTGAAATAAAAACTTCATTGCAACAAGCCAATTTGGGGAGTTTTAATAATAATAATATACTTTTTTAAGTTGATTACATAAATAATGTTCACTTAGCTTAAACAAATATACTGGTCGTATAAAACATTGAAATCCTTGGTGATAATCGAGAAAACAATTGATATAATTTAGTACAAATAATTATTCCTATAGTTCAATTTTGTAAAGAATAATTATTTCATTTTACTATACTATTTACTATATTTTTATGTATTGCTTTTTATAAAGTTCACTTTATTAAAAAATAAAAATCATTCTAAGAAAATTTAATAAAAGAATAATTCTTGGCATTATTAAACGTATAATGGATTTAAAAATTGTTCACAATACATTAAATAAAAGTAAAGCATTATTCGGGTTACTGAAAGGAGCTTGGACTCGTGTAAAAAAATTATCTTTGAAAAAATGTAAGTAATTAAAATTAAAACTAAAAGTTTGTAGCTTAATTCTTTAACGAACTTTAGCAACTAATAAAAAGAACAGTGTATGGACATATAGCAAAAATCAATTACATCAAACATATAAAAAGTGTTTCTGTTGTATCTGCATCAAACCTGATGCAAAACAATCAGACCACGAAAAAAGCCCTAAAGTTAATAGTAATAATAAACCAGAAATTAAGACAACGATAAAAGAAGAGATAGTAAATTTGACGATTCCATCAAATCTTGATGAGCTTAAAGCACGTATATTATGGTTTTTAATATTATTATAAATACATTACCCATTTAAAGTTGAATAAACAATACAATAGCGGTATTTTGATAATAACATAATTGCGTTTCCCTTAAGAGAGTGCATAACGCAATTACCATTATAAGACTTTAACATCAATAATTTTTAAACTTATAAATCCTCATTTTGAATTTTTTCTTATAAAACTAATTATAATAATAAAATTAGATATATTCTTGGACTACGGTATTCAACACTTTAAAATCTACCCAAAGTGTTGAAAAAGTTGTAAAAACTCCTCCGCAAAAGAACCAAGAACCAAAGAAACCACTGTTTAGTCTACCACCAAAAACTGAAGCTAAAAATGTTTCGCCAGGTAATAACAGTTTAACTTTTAAAATATGTATTTGGTAAAGAAAAATGTTCAATTATAGCCAATACTTTATAAATTATTTTTCAGTGTGCCGTGGTATTAAAAACCAAGGAGCAACTTGTTATTTAAATTCTTTCATCCAAGTTATGTTCCATACGCCGGAGTTTCGTAACGAGTTGTTGAAGCTGACATTCCCTAATGATTCCGGTGACGACAATTGGTTTAACGTAGCTTATCAACTTCAAAGGCTTTTCGTAGAACTACTTAGACCTGACACATCGTCAGTCAAGACTAAAGACTTAACAAAAAGTCTTGATTGGACTTCGGAGGACACAGATATCCAGCAAGACGTCCAAGAGTTTGGTCGAAACTTTTTGGGCATTTTGGACGAGAAGTTGCAACTTACATCGTCCGCTAACATGATTAGTAATCTATTTAGTGACAAGTATAATGTATTTACTATAAAAATGAACGTGACTGTTTTTTTAGACTTTATTAGTATTTTATTAGTTCATCGTGTTTACTATTCATTATCATGTTTCAGGCATTCAGGTCGAATACCTTACTTGTACTATGTGCAATATAAGTAAAGAACAGTACTCCACATTTTTTGATATTTCTCTGCCTATTCGCTCTATTGATGGAAAGACATCATATGACTCGCTGGTAAATATATATAAACCGTAAAATTATATGTTTAATGTAGAAAAAGCAAAATTAAAGTTAAATTAATAAATTTGTTTTTTATATAAATATACTTGACTAATAGGAATACGCAATAGAACAATATTTAAGACCTGAAATATTGGACGAACATTTTTGTGACATTTGTGGAAAAAAAAGCAAATTTCTAAAGGGGCAACAATTTAAAGAGCTCCCGTATATTTTATGTTTTCATCTAGGTAGGATTAGTTATAACATAAATAGTCTAAAGCCTGAAAAAATAAATGACAAGTACGTAATGTTTATGTAAACGTAAAAAAAGCATTGTTATGAATTTTTGTATGAAATTTTATTTCAGAGTATCTTTTCCATTTTTCATTTCAATGGATGTGGATGGCTATAATTCCATATTTGAATTATACGGAGTGATCATTCATAAAGGAGAAGCCACTTTTGGGCACTATTACTCATACATAAAAGATTTCAAGTCGGGACAATGGTTTGAATGTAATGATGATATTGTTACTCTCGTAGGTATTTACATTTTTTGAAAAATACCACAATTATGAGATTATAACCATTACACAGATACCACCACATAAAATTGAAAGTACTTTTAGCGGAAAATCAAGCGCATATATGATAATGTATCGACTTTTTGATAGAAACAGAAATCGAGAAGCTTACACAATTGATGAACTCCCAGCGCATTTAAAGTAACTACTTAAGTACTTATGCATTNGCATTTAAAGTAACAATATTTTACTTATGCATCCATTTAATCATATCCGTGTAGTTTGTCATAAAAAAACAGAGTTCAACAATTCCACAATATAATGAATAATAAAAAATTTATTCTATAGAATAATACCTTTTTCAAATATAACATTTATATGAGAACATAAATATCCTAATCTTGCGTATAATTTGAATAAACTTAATGAATTGATAGAGCCTAAACAATTAGAGAAATTTAAACAACCATAGGCTACATTAATTCACCAAAAAATCATTAAAACTTTTTAAAAAAATATGGAAATGTTAATTGTAATAATACAATTTATGTATAATATTAAATTTTATTACATGATACTAAGAAAACAAAAAAAACTTTAGATACTCTATTCGTGAATAAATTGAATGTTGATGGTCCTGAATAAGTCGCATATTATAATGTAATTTGTGTTCCTTATTAGTTATTTGTTGAATTACTTTTAGAAGAGCTATGGCTTCAGTGGTATAAATTGGACACACGATCCATAATTTGTACATGCATTTATATTTATTTATATTTTAAAATAAAACGAAGAATAAAAATTAAATAAACATTTATAAAATAATAATTAACAATTTACTATGTCATTTTTTAATAACTGTTATAATTTATACTTTTGTATGTAAATAAAACATTTATATTTAACTAATTATTTATAGTTTATGTTTTACTCGGGTTAATTTTATCAAAGAATCAAATGTTCATTAACAAACTACTACAATGTAGTATACTAAAAAATTACAACACAGTTAATGTCAATACAATTAATAAATAAAATTTAAAACCGATTGGTTTTAAAATTTCTCGATTTTGGAGTAATTAAGTTATACTTTGCTAACATTTTTTATACTAATTTAAAGAAAAATAACCCCTAAAAAAATTAAACACATGTTTAGAATTTATATTTGCTGCCTTATCTTTTCGTCAACTGAAAAAAAAAATATCCAATTTATACAATATTCTTAAAAGGCATATTAATTCTATTAATTTCATAAATAATTATGTTTACACATGTAGACTGAAAGAATAATTACTCTTTCAACTATCACGAAAAAAAAAAAGATGTAGTATTTAAATTAATTACACTGTATAAACACGTCTATTTTAACTTCGATTCTTAGTTGAGAAACTATTGGTTTTACTTTGCTATGTTTTATATTTCTTGTGTCACTACACACGATTGGTTCCACTTGTACTCGACAGACTTTGCTTTGAAATAAATCAAAAGAACTCAAAACGTTTCTTGTTGATGCTATCAGCAGTATAATTTAAAAATAATCCCCATAATAAATGTAAATTTCTCAAAAAATTACAATTGCTATAATCAGTCGAAAAATGAAAAAAAACTATCCACAATCCCGATTTCTAGACGTTGAATCCAAAAAATGTCGGTAAAAATTTAGTGGTATTTCGCATAGCAATAGATCATCAATACATTTAAAACTAATTCAAATTATTCTTCCTTAAATGTATTAAGGATTCCAGAATCAAAACGATTGAGTTACTAAAATTTCAAAAAAAGTTGTTAAGAAATGTTGTTTTCATTATTATTTTCAGAAAACATATTTTATTAGGAAATTTTATTCCCTTATTTAAAGTATGATATATTTTCAGCTCCCTCAGCGTTACAAAAGTGTACAAATCAAACCATTATAATCATTTTGTATAACATCCCTCAATGAAATATTAAAATCGTATGCGGATCTTGTATACAACTACTGGATTCTTGTACCTGGATTAGTTAATTTTATATTAATACCTAAGCTATTTCAGAGTAAAAAGCTGTTCATTCTTTGATTGCACGGCCGACGACGTCCCGTCGCTAATGATACCGTAGTATTCTTCCTGTTGTCAAAGTGACAGCGTCAATAAACCGATCTGCACTCGTGCACTGTCGTCATCGACGCTGCTAACCTTTTGACGCCAAGGATCACGCCGGACATCGCGTCGTCGACGCCAGCGAAAGTGCGTGGATGCTTAATGCCATATTTTTTGTATATTGAGCGCTTGACGCTTTTTTTCACAATAATACTAGTATTTTTCGTTCATTATTGTTTTAAGTTAATTTTAAAAATTATTTTTAACTTTTTAGTTTGATGTGCTTTAAAAGCGTGTTTTTTAGTTTTTTTAAACTATATTTATATCATCCTAAGTGGTGAACATTATTTTAAATGATTTATTAATATTTAACCCAGGAATAAGTTTTATTTATATTTATTATTACCTAATATCCTCACAAGAAATAAATACAGTTTCTATTTTATATGAAGGTTTTAAATATTATTGTGCCCTTCATTTCTGGACAGCCTCAAATGTGCCGTAAAGAAGAGTAATTTCATTTATACAAGGCCTTATACGTTACCTTATATTCATAATAAAGCTAATTGTGCCCTTAATTTATGAACAGCCTTAAACGTGCCGAACAAAGTGAGGAAGCGTAATTTTTTTATTAGAATTAACTAGTCTTAGTAGTAAAATCCTCTGCGTGTTTACTCGCTAGCCATGAAGGACTATGCCAATTATTGTTAGATAACGTGAAGCAGTTGACGTAAAGGATAGTAAAAGGTGTATTGAAGACATATTTAATATATATATTAACGATGTTAACTGTGTCCGCACCAGCCAAGGCTTTACGCTGAGAAATGTTGGGCCTCCACAGTCTTGTTGATTATATTTTGAATAAAGATAGACATATTCTTATAATTATATTTTGACAAGTTCAGAGTAAATTTTAAGAATATCGATATCGATTATAGGGAATTCATCGAAAATATTATTAGTAAAAATATAGTATAATATAAACAGAGTTTAAAAAAATATATAAAAAAAGGTAACAAATCATAATAACGCAGTTCCCATTGTAGAAAATCTTTTCTAAATTTGATATACATACAAATTAGTCTCTGCGAGTATAATAAACGCAAAACAATATAAACGATTGTTAACACTGAAGGAAGAAATCACCATAAAATTAACTTAATCAACTACGAAAGGAAATAAAGGTAAGTGTGAATATTTAATTGCAAACTTCTTAGAAATTTACGTAATAAACAAGAATAAGAATAAGTGAGGTAGGGAAATTTTATTATTTGATAAATAACTATAGTTGGACTCCGAGATAACACTTCATACCATACCCCTTTACCTCGCCCCTTTTAATTTTTTTGTTTATTACACACAATATCTAGGATTGAATTCTGTATGTAAATTATTCGAAGCCCTATATTATTATTATAAACATAAGTTCAATAATGTACTCTTATTTAATTTTTGTTGAATAAGTATCCTTTTCAAAGATATTATATTATATTGAGATATAAACATCAATATATTTTAAAAATTTTTCTGAAACAAGATTCAAAAATATTTATATCTGTGTAAAAATATTACTAACTCATGGTGTGTTGGTGATGACGCCTTAAAAGAATGTACCACAATAATCATCAACACAGCAATTAATAATTACTAATATAAAAACGGTAGGACATAAGTCGCGGCTTAGTATGGACGTGGCATAATTGGGAAAAATATAGACGATATCTGACAGTGATTAAAATCACTATCATAAGAAAAGCTTCAATTAAAATCTGTAAGTAAAGTTTAATTTAAAAAATTGGTAGATTATTTCAAGAGCAACAATAACTTTTATTCCTCTAATTTTATGCGATTAGTTATTGAATTTATAATTATAATATATGAATACATAATAATTAAAGTAAATAAATTTAATATGTAAAATATAACATCAAGAATTTTTATCACAAAAATAGCATATTTTTGCATATGGTAGTCATTTTTACCAAAAAGACAAATGAAATGGTAAATTTTTTTTTCAAATTAAAATATATTACATAAGTTTAAATTTAAAGTATATATAAAAATGTCAGTCTTTCTGGAACAATTTCAAAAGTTAAGTTGAAAAAGTTAATTATTTGTGAAAAAGTTGCCATTTTGAAACCCTTTCTATGGACTGGTAACGGGTCAAAAAAAGTAATATTAATTGGGTCATTTTTAAAAAAGTTATAGCAGTTTTAAGTAAAAAAAATTTAAAGTATGTCGAAAATTAGCGATTTTTAAATTTGTAATTTGTTGGGGAATTTCCCCTGTTTATGGGGAACGAGGAAATTTATTTCAACTATTGAGGGTAATGTCTTCGATTATTTACGATTTGTGATCTTTTAACGAATTGTTCATCAAAATCGGTCAAGCGAAAGCGGAGATTGAGCGTTCAAAGACACAAAAAAATAAAAATAAAAAAAAAATTAATAAAATGAGTACCTTCTAGGCTTCACAACTAAGCTAAAAAATGGTTAACAAATTATGAATATTATATAAAAATGTATAAAAACCATTCTAGTCACAACCAGGTACATTTTCAAGTTTATTATATGTTAGTAAAAATACCAAGAACAAAATTATATAGTTGAATATCAATAAAAAGTTTATATAAAGACATTTATTTTATTAACTGCTGCATTTCTGTATAACATATTCATGTATTGCAAAGTAGAGCTTTAAGAAATAATTCAATGGCAATTAAATTATTAAATTTTTTACAAAAGAAATTATTATTATTAAGAAAATAAATAATCAACTATTTCCCCAGCTTGAAAAAATAACAGATTTTTTTCCGCATAATCAATAAATGACTTAACAACATTAAAGTCTCTACCTGAAAATAGTTTTTTTGTAGTAATTATAAATTTTTTAGTAGCAATCAAACTATAATATTCAACAGTTTTCAATTCTGATTTGTTATGAACTGGTCTATCATCTTTTTTAGAGGGTAGTTCTTCGCCGTTTAATTTCATTTCATTTATAGCATTACACTTTAAATCGCAACATAGGTCGTTTAAATATGATTTGAGGAGCTCAATAACAGCGTCATGGTTACCATTAATTGAATTTTTTATCATACACACATAGTCATCATTTTTTAAATAAAAGAACGTCACAAACTCATCAAGTATCTTTAACCATTTATTAATCAAAACTATCCTAATAGATTCATTTTGTTGTTATTTACGTATAATAAATGTTTCCATGTTAGCCTTAACATAATGACTTTAAAAAAGCTAAAAACTGCTTCGTAGTATATTTTAATATCTTTCAGATTATTGTCCTTCCAATTGATATTATGTGCGTTTTCGTATTTTTCTTGTAAAATCTGCATTGTACTTTTATCAGGTTTTCCCCAATCAACTTGTACGTTGTATTCATTCATCAAATAAATAGTTTTGTGTGCTTCATGACCTATATTTCTAATAAGAATATTGTTTTTACCAAACTTCTCGTAGTTTTTGAGGATTAAATCACTATTATTCAAAATAAATCTGTCTATAATTTCTATACTTTTATTCATGTAGGTACGTAAAACTTTTAAAGGCTGGTTTTTCAATTGTTTTAATATGTTTTCTGGTATAATAAGGCATTTGTTAATTTCAGTGTTACATTTCATTGCTGAAACCTCAGATTCTAACTCAACTATGACATAGTTATGAGTATTTTTAAGATATGTTGGTTCATGCTCAGTTGAGCATCTCATTTTCTTTAATTTTTTTAATTTATGTACATGATGACTAACAATACTTAAATAAATGTTTAATAACCATAGAGAACCTATTTCAATGCCTTTAAAATTAAATAATATTTCTATCATTTTTTTCAGAAGACTGGTATATTTTGACATCGGGTAAAATACATTAATGAATGAAAAATTCGGATGACATATTTCTATTCTAGCAATTTGCATATAGTTCAAAGCATTTAATAAATAAGAGCATTTTAAAAGCTGAACATTTTCGACAGACTTTATTCGGTTCTCCATGTATCCAGTGTTAAGTGAATCAGCACGATTAACTTGTAATAAAAATAACACCACACTTACTTTTATTATACATTCTAAACTGTAACATTGAATCAACATCATAATGAAACAAAGATACGTACAATTTTTAATATTAATAATAAGACTACATTAAGAACTGTATAAATGATTGAAAACTACAACTTTAAAAAATGTTATTCATTATTTATAAGTTCGAATGTAAAATATAAAAATTTATTTTAAAAAATGAGTTTAAAATTTATTATATGAACAACTGTTTAAAAAATATATGAGCGTTCAAACAGAGGTGTAATATATACAATCCCACTAATAACAAAAGTAATTATTCGGGGTAGTCTGAGATATACGAGAAATGGTAAAAGAAATTCCTTGTGATATACACATAATCAATTATTCAATCCGTTTGTTTAATTTAATTGTATTAATTATATATTTATTGAAGAATATTATTACACTCTGTTATTTTAACAAATTCATCAGGTAAAAATGTTTGCCGAATTAATAATATTAATATTTTATTATTCAATGATCACAAATGCTTTAAAGTTAAAGAATGTACAAATTTACGATTTTAATATATGATTTAAAAGTTTTATTTACATTACTACATTTATTTTTATGCGGTGAATTTATATGTGTTATTCTGTAGATTTTCAAAATAGATAGAATAAACATACTTACACATAGTTATAAATTTGAATTGTATAAAATAAAATTACTTTTTTCAAACAATCTATAAACCTAAATTTATTTTATTACTTAATTCTTTGAATTAATCTAAAAATCTTATAATTATTTATTTGGGCATTTATTCTCAACAATTTGTCAAAAGAACAAAAATCGTAACTAATTGAAGACATTACCCTCAAAAATTGAAAATTTTACCATTATTCCTCGTAAATGGTGAAAATTCGTTCAAATATTACAAATTTTAAAATCGGTAAATATTTTATAGACATAAAAACACTAATAATTACTCTTTAAGTTGTACTAAAGCAAATAATTAAATAATGAATTTTTAGACTGAAATTTTCATAGAAAATAAACTATTATTGTATCATAGTAATTGAAAATAATATCTATTTTTTATAAGTCAATTACTACTTTTTTAATTTTATGCTATGAAATCAATAATTAAATTTCTTTTTCTAAAAATTGTCATACCTTATTGAAAAATGGACTAATCAAAATAATTCATTCATGTTAAAACCTAAGATATTTTTCACTTTTTTAAAAATCTGAACCTTTAGGGCTCAGAGCTGTGGATTTAAATTAGCAACTTCTGTATAAATTTTATTTTTTCAACTTAAGTTCATTTTTTAAATATTCTATGTGGCTGTCGTAATTAAAAAAAATATGTAATGTTAATGTTAAAATTTACTTTTTCATATTTCATTTTTTCAACTTTATATTAATATGACTTTTTGAAAAAATTATGGATTATTACAATTTTTATTCAGAAATACTTTATGTTCACTTATTTTATTTGACATACTTCAAAGTCGGACCATTTTTCCTTTGTACAGGGGAGGTTTAAATATATGACTAAAAAATAGTACATTTTAAACTAAACTTTTGAAAATGTTATGAAAATACTTCAAACTTTTAATATATGTCAAATCAAAATTTATAACAAATACTTTAAAATCATAAAAATGAAATTTGTCTCAAAACAGTAAGATGAAAATGGGAATTCTTGTCTCCTCCCTCGGTTCGCCCTCCTTCAAAAAAGAAAATGAATAGCGTTGGTCTTGGGCCCTTGTGCTCTTTAAGAACGACACTTTTAACTACCGACAGTGATATACGTCAACCTAAAAAACAACAACATCCCTAATTATACTGCAGCAAATTATTCATAAGTGAGCGATCGATTTATTATCATTAATAATCCCGCTTCAAGAAAGACAAATACCTTGCAAGCGGGCTTTTTATATATTGGCCTGTAACAACAACGTGGTTTGCCACTTGCATAACGACTAGCTAGAGTAGCAAGGGTCGCCACCACCTAGGCGAGGTGTCACACCTATCAGATATGATTACCGGACCATAGGTGGAATTTAATTTTAAGTTAATTAAAAGTATAATCTAAGTTAATATGTCGTTATATGTATAAATTACTATAATGCCTCGTGGTTTATAGAACACAATTATGACAATCAAAGTTGTATGTGGTTGATATGTAAAACATACCGTAGCCCGTGTCTAGATTAAGGAATAGGAATGAAATACACGCGAGTAATTAAATTACTCGAGCAATAAAATAAATATTACAGTTGAAATTAATAAGGAAATTAAATTTAATTGTTAAAGAAAAGAAAATTAAGTTAAACATGGACAAAAATGCGAATGCATCAAAAACCATGTCTACAAATAAAGGCAATACAAATAAAATAAAATATTTAAACAAATAATATTACAAACATCACGGACAGTATTGGAACACATCCGTTAATGTTAAAAGGAAATTAATGAAGAACACATGGAGCGGTCTGGACACTCGCTCCTTAGCGTTGGCTATAAGAAAAGGGAAACACGTGCTCTCCACACATAAACAAAATTAAGTTAATTTACAATAAAATAATTAATAAAATATAGCTCATTACATAAATATAATATAAAAAAGAAAACGATACCCGGTCTCCGAAGAGACCCATCCGATGGTCTGAATGCTTCGCCGAAAAGACCTGGCCGTTCGCCGTTGGCGGCTCTACTCCATCATTGAAAAAAGAGTGTCAATAAAACAACAAATGTGTGCACCCTAGCACACATTTGTAATTATTAGTGTTTTTATGTCTATAAAATATTTACCGATTTTAAAATTTGTAATACTTAACGAATTTTCACCATTTACGAGGAATAATGGTAAAATTTTCAATTTTTGAGGGTAATGTCTTCAATTAGTTACGATTTGTGCTCATTTGACATATTGTTGAGAATAAATGCCAAACTAAATAATTATAAGATTTTTAGATTAATTCAAAGAATTAAGTAATAAAATAAATTTAGGTTTATAGGTTGTTTGAATAAATGATAATTTATATTTAGTTTTTAAAGTATTAGTCCCCCCTTTTTTTTTTATCCAAAAATGTAATTTTATTTTATACAATTCAAATTTATACTATTAAAGGTCAGATTTTCTGTTGTGTTTTATCGTTGACGTATGTCACTATTGGTCGTTAAAAGTATCATTTTTAAAGGGCACAAGGGCCAATGTCCAATGTTATTCTTTGTCTTATACGTGAAACGCTTATCATGAATTTGTTCTGTGGTTTGGATAAGGTAACGTTCAATTGTGTTGGGCTCGAATGTCACATCCTTATTAAATAGCTCGTAGATGGCCGTCACTTAATCATTTGGCAATTGATACGTCGATACAGAATTAATTTACTGAGATTTAGTTCAGGTAAAACGGGTTTTCTTTTAATGAGTGTATAATTTGACTAATTAATAATATTATTGTAATTGTCATTGTTATTTATTTAACACTAGAGTTTTGTCAACAACTAGTGTGACTGTCGCGACACATACGCCCCCTAATTTGTGATAATATTAATTATAATATTTTAATTACACTAATATTTGTGATTAATCATAATCTGCTTATTTGTTTAATTTGTATTATTCATACATTCGAGATTTAATACAATATAATATAATGGTCCTTCGACCCGGGTATGAATCAGCAATCAATGTTTTGTACGAGGCAGCTAGACCATAGGACGGCTAGTTGTGCATCGCACTAGAATGCCGTTTTACCTTAAGCCTGTTTAAAAAACGTTATTATTGATGCGAGAGTGGGTCACCTAAGAGATGATGGCTAACTGTACATCCAATAAGTAACGAAAATAGACAATAATTAAATAACAAATAACCGGATATATTAAAATTTCTTCAGAGAGTATCATAAATTTAAGGGATAGCGGGAGGCCCTTAAATACTAATGGTCACCGTAGCGGCATAAACAAAATAGTTAAACTAAATAATTTAGTTAATTATTAAAACAAACAATAAATAACATTAAAAAATAATATAAAACTCAGCTGAATAGATGAAGTTGTTAATAGTGATGAGTAGACTGTATGAGATCTTATGATAATGGTTTCGAACATCTGAGTATCACTAGTCAGATTTTAGATCTAGGCACGTAATGACAGATGAGAACAGACGACAGAAAAGCGATTACAGCATTAAAGTTATTTAGTGATGGTCTGGGGAAATCACTAGTTGTGCGCAAGGGCACGATAACTTTAAGCACAAGGGTGCAACAAACAAATAATAAAAACTATGGCATAAAACGGCCGAACAATTTACCATTCAACCGAAGGCACTTGCTACAGAAGAGAATGATACATATAACAAATTAACTGACTGACTTAGGACAATGAACTGTACATGGAGACAATTGACACGGAGGTCATCGATTTGCCGTGCTAGGTGGGCAAGTAGGTAAAGTAAGACGCTGGAGATCAGCTATCACATGATATAATATAATCAACGATGATTGTAATAACTGGTCTACTACTAGTTTCTAGTAGTACTACTAGTTACTACTAGATTCTGTACCAAACAGATTTAGGATATCGTACAACTTGTAAAATGTATGTTACACATTTAAAATGTAGCTCTTAATGAACATTTAATAATCACTGATTTTAAATTGTTTAATTGCATTGAATATTTAACATTGATTAGTGTCCGTTGAAGTTATTTATTTCAATATTGCCTTAAAGTTGACCAACAATTATTTAGGAAATATTTTTATAAAAAAATTCATTTGCGGTTTGTACCATAATTGTTAATGGATACAAAAAAGATATTGAACTAATTGTTAAACTAATTTTTATAGAAAATTCTATATGCACATTTCAAAATACAATAAATTGCAACTATTGCGAATATAGTGTCTCTCAGGCAGCTGCTGATGGACTTCCCAAATATTTAGATTATTCATACATAAATATTAATACACTACTTAACTAATAAAAACAAGTCAACATTTGGCTATCATAAAGCAAAATATATAAACTATATAACACATACTACATAAATAATATAAATTTAAATAAATTACGTTGATAACATTTTTCATAATACGTATTCTTTTTTTTAAATTTATAATTTTTTTTTATGAATAACAAGAAGTATAGAAAAAAAATTAGATTTTATAGCTTGTTTATATGAATGACAATTTACAGTATTATTTTTTGGTGTGTAGTTCCTTTTTAGCTTCAATGCGAATCTGAGAAGGCATTGGTTTTACTAAGATGTGTTTTTTTTTTGTGTCTGTTACCACTTTTTCTCAGCTCTCACCGAACCGATTTCTTTCAATGATACGTCAAAAGATCACAAATCGTATCTACTCGAAGGCATTACCCTCAAAAATTGAAAAAAAAATCCTTCGTTCCCCGTAAATGGGGGAAACCTCCAAAAAAATTACAAATTTAAAAATTGCTAATTTTTAAAAATTTTTCAATTTTTTTTACTAAAAACTGCCATAATTTTTTCAAAAATGACAAAATCAATATAATTTTTTTTTATATAGATGCATGATATCATTACCTTTCATTTGGTATATTTTTTTGTTATATGTCATCCTTTAACTGTCCACAGGGGGGGATTTAAAATGACAACTTTTTTACAAAAAATTAACTTTTTCAGCTTATTTTTTGAAAATGTTCCGGAAGGTCTGACACTTTTATATATATTTTAAACTAAAGGTAATGTAATGTACTTTATTATGAAAAAAAAAAATTTCGGACTTTATTTTATCTTCATGGTAAAAACAGACATCAAATTTGATAAAAAAAAAACCGATTTATGTAAAAAAAATCTTTTTTATATTTTTAACTTTATAATGCTAAAACTTTTTTAAAGATGAATGGATCAATATAATTCTTTTTTTTATGGATTCATGATGTCTTTAACTATCATTTGGTATAATTTTTTTATAAATCTAACTTTTTACCTGCCTAATAGGGGAAATTCAAAATGACAACTTTTTCAGAAAAATTTACTTTTTCAACTTAATTGTTGAAAATGTTCCAGAAAGTCTGACACTTTTATATATATCTTAAATTAAAGCTAATGTAATGCACTTTATTATGGAAAAAAAAATGCGTACTTTATTTTGTCTTCAGGGTGATATTGACTATCAAATGCTATTTTTGTGTGAAAATTCTCGATTTAATTTTTTATTTTTAACTTTATAATGCTATAACTTATTGAAAAGTGTATGGATCAACATAATTTTTTTATGAGAAATAATAATTTTTTATAATCCCTTTTTCATTTGATATACTTTATCTGAATCAGGATATTAATTATGAACTAGCAGATAATGTTGCTTTTGGAATAATCCACCTATTTTTTAAAATTAAACACTATCTAAAGATTTGCATTGAAGCGTTTTTTATGATAGTGATTTTAATCACTGTCAGATATCATTATACTTGATCCATCTATGCCACGTCACCACTGTGCCGCGACCCCCCTGTACTGGGTTTTTATTTCTGAATTCAACTGTATATAATTTCATTTTATAATATTCAAATATATAAATGTTTTTTATGTTAATTTTAACATAAAACACCGTCTAATACAAAAGTAAAATGCGTACTGCATAATAAGTATAAAAATAAATAAAAATTGGTAACAGAAATTAAAAATAACATCATATATAAAAAGTTAAAAAACCCAGCACAGGGGGGTTGCGGCACAGTGNAAAAAACCCAGCACAGGGGGGTCGCGGCACAGTGGTGACGTGGCATAGTTGGATCAAGTATAATGATATCTGACAGTGATTAAAATCACTATCAAAAAAAAACGCTTCGATGCAAATCTTTAGATAGTGTTTAATTTTAAAAAATTGGTGGATTGTTCCAAAAGCTTCATAAACTGCTAGTTCCTTATTAATATCCTGATTAAGATAAAGTATGTCGAATCAAAAAGGGATTATTAAAAAATAGTATTTTCCATAAAAAAATTATATTGATCAATACACTTTTCAATAAGTTATAGCATTATAAAGTTAAAAATGTAAAAAATAAAATCGAGAATTTTCACATAATAATAGCATTTGGTAGCCATTTTCATCGTGAAGACAAAATAAAGTCCGAAATTTTTTTTTTACATCATAAAGTAGATTACATTAGCTTTAATTTAATATATATATAAAAGTGTCAGACTTTCCGGAATACTTTCAAAATTTAAGTTGAAAAAGTAAATTTTTTGTGAAAAAGTTGTCATTTTGAATCCCCCTCTGTAGGCAGGTAAAAAGTCAGATTTATAAAAAAAATATACCAAATGATAGGTAATGACATCATGCATCTACAAAAAAAGAATTATATTGATTCATACATCTTTCAAAAAGTTATAGCTTGATAAAGTTAAAAATGTAAAATACAAAGTCGAAAATGTTCACACAAAAATAGCATTCGGTAGTCATTTTCACTATGAAGACAAGTCCAGAGGTCAAATTTTTTTTTTTCAAATTAAACTATATTACATGAGCTTTAATTTAAGATATATATAAAAGTGTCAGTTATTCCGAAACATTTTCAAAAGTTAAGTTGAAAAAGTTAATTTTTTGTAAAAAAGTTACAATTTTGAAACCATTCCTGTGGGCTGTAAAAGGGTCAAATGTTCACAAAAATATATAAAATGATAGGTAAATATCTAAGATATTTATAAAAAAAAAAATTATATTGATTCGACCATTTTTAAAAAAGTTATGACACTTTTAAGTAAAAAAAATTGAAAATTNACTAAGCTATTATAAGTACACCACATAAAAATAAAATTAATAACGTCATACCTTAAAATTAAAATATAATTAAATTGTATACTGGTATCATAATTTATTTTAAATGTTTGTGATTATAGAATTATAAAAGATCTTTTATTAATCATTATTAATTTTAATCAAACAATTTTACAATTATATTATACTCAAATTAAATAAACGGGTTAAATAATTATTAAGTGCATATTTAAAAGATAATTTTTAAATTTTATATTTGAACATATAAATAATGAATAATATTTTATAAAGTTTAAAACTAAAAAGTTTTTTTTTTTTTTTAAATTTTACACATTTCTAAGTACAATTTTATAATTAAGTTTAAAAAATCTACGATTTTATGTTTCATTATGATGTTTATTCGATGTGATAGTTTTAAATGTATAATAAAAGTAAGTACGGTGTTATTTGTATTACAATTTAATCATGTTGATTCACTTAACACTGGATACATGGAGAACCAAATAAAATCTGTCGAAAATGTTCAGCTTTTAAAATGCTCTTATTTATTAAATGCTTTGAACTATATGCAAATAGCTAGAATAGAAATATGTCATCAGAATTTTAATTTAATTAATTCACTTTACCCAGTATCAAAATATCTTGGCATTTTGAAAAAAATGATAAAGACGTTAATTGGCTTTAAAGGTATTGAAATAGGTTCTCTGTGGTTATTAAATATGTATTTAGGCATTGTTAGTCATCATGTACATAAATTAAGAGAATTAAAGAAAATGGGTTGCTCTGTTGAATACGAACAAACATATCTTGAAAATACTCATGACTATGTCATAGTTGAGTTAGAATCTGAGGTTTCAACAATGAAATGTAACATTGAAAATAACAAATGCCTGATTATACAAAAAAACGTATTAAAACAATTAGAAAATCAGCCTTTAAATGTTATACGTAAGATAATGACTAGAATTATAGAAATCATGGACAGATTTATTTTGGAAAACACTGATTTATCCTTCAAAAACTACGAGAAGATTGATAAAAACAATATTCTTATTAGAAATATAGGACATGAAGCACACAAAACAATTTATTTGATGAATGAATACAACGTACAAGTTGATTGGGGAAACCCTGATAAAAGTACAATGCAGATTTTACAAGAAAAATACGAAAACGCACATAATATCAATTGGAAGGACAATAATCTGAAAGATATTAAAATATACTACGAAGCAGTTTTTAGCTTTTTTAAAGTCATTATGTTAAGGCTAACATGGAAACATTTATTATACGTAAATAAACAACAAAATGAATCTATTAAGATTGAATTGATTAATAAATGGTTAAAGATACTTGATGAGTTTATAAAGTTTTTTCGTTTAAAAGATGATGATTATGTATGTAAGATAAAAAAATCAATTAATGTTAATCATGACGCTGTTATTGAGCTCCTCAAATCATATTTAAACGACTTATGTTGTGATTTAAAGTGTAATGCTATAAATGAAATGAAATTAAACGGCGAAGAATTTCCCACTAAAGAAAGTACAATAATTCACAACGAATTAGAGGTAGAAACTATTGAGTATTATAGTTTGGGTGCTGCTGAAAAATTTATCACTACTACAAGAAAACAATTTTCTAGTAGAGACTTTAATATTGTGAAGTCATTTATTGATTATGCGGAAAAAAATCTGTTATTTTTTCAACCTGAGGAAATAGTTGATTATTTATTTTCAGAATAATAAGAATTTCAGAAGTAAAAAATTTAATTATTTTATTGTCATTGTTTTATTTCTTATAAGAATTCTATAAGAATTATTTCTTAAAGCACTACATTGCAGTACATGATAATATTATATAAAAATGCTGTAGTTATTAAAATGAATGTCTTTATATAACTTTTAATAGATTTTCAACAATATAATTTTGTTCTTGGTATTTTTACTAAAATATAATAAACTAGAATATGTACCTGGCTGTGACTAGAATGATTTTTAAACATTTTTATATAATATTCATAATTTATTAACCTTTTTTTTATATTATTAGTTTTTAATTTAGATATCTTGTATCTAGTATCTTGTATCTAGTATCTAGTATCTAGTATCTAGTATCTATTATCTAGTATCCTGTATCTAGTATCTTTTATCTAGTATCATGTTTCTAGTGTCTTGTATCTTGTATCTAGTATCTTGTATCTTTTATCTAGTATCTAGTATCTAGTATCTATTATCTTGTGTCTAGTATCTAGTATCTAGTATCTATTATCTAGTATCTTGTATCTATTATCTAGTGTCTTGTATCTAGTATCTAGTATCTAGTATCTTGTATCTAGTATCTTGTATCTAGTGTCTAGTGTCAATTATCTTGTATCTAGTATCTACTATCTAGTATCTAGTATCTTGTATCTTGTATCTAGTATCTTGTATCTAGTGTCTTGTATCTAGTGTCTTATATCTAGTGTCTTGTATCTAGTATCTAGTATCTAGTGCCTTATATTTAGAGTCTTGTATCTAGAGTCGATTGTCAAGTATCTTGTATCTAGTATCATGTGTCTACNTCTGATATTAAGTTCTTTGTAATTATTTACGTTTTTAATTAGTTTTATGGTTTTAATAGAGTGATTATGTGTCAATAAATGTTGTATCTTGTATCTTGTATCTAGTATGTTGTATCTATTATCTAGTATCTAGTGTATTGTATCTAGTGTCTAGTATCTAGTATCTTGTATCTTGTATCTTGTATCTGCTATCTAGTATCTTTTATCTAGTGTCTTGTATCTAGTGCTAGTATCTAGTATCTAGTATCTATTATCTAGTATCTTGTATCTATTATCTAGTGTCTAGTATCTTGTATCTAGTGTCTAGTATCTTGTATCTAGTATCTAGTATCTAGTATCATGTGTCTAGTATCTATTATCTAGTATCTTGTATCTAGTATCTTGTATCTTGTATCTAGTATCTAGTATCTAGTATCATGTGTCTAGTATCTAGTATCTAGTATCTTGTATCTAGTATCTTGTATCTATTATCTAGTATCTTGTATCTAGTATCTTGTATCTAGTATCTAGTATCTTGTGTCTAGTATCTAGTATCTTGAATCTATTATCTAGTATCTTGTATCTAGAGTCTTGTATCTAGTGTCTAGTATCTAGTGTCTTGTATCTTGTGTCTAGTGTCAATTATCTTGTATCTAGTATCTTGTATCTAGTATCTAGTATCTAGTATCATGTGTCTAGTATCTATTATCTAGTATCTTGTATCTAGTATCTTGTATCTAGTATCTAGTATCAAGTATCTTGTATCTTGTATCTACTATCTAGTATCTAGTATCTATTATCTAGTATCTTGTAACTTGTATCTAGTATCTTGTATCTATTATCTAGTATCTTGTATCTAGTATATAGTATCTTGTATCTAGTATCTTGTATCTAGTATGTTGTATCTTGTATCTAGTGTCTTGTATCTAGTGTCTAGTGTCTAGTGTCTAGTATCTTGTATCTTGTATCTTGTATCTTGTATCTAGTATCTTGTATCTAGTATCTTGTATCTAGTGTCTTGTATCTTGTGTCTAGTGTCAATTATCTTGTATCTAGTATCTTGTATCTAGTGTCTTGTACTTGTGTCTAGTATCTAGTATCTAGTATCTATTATCTAGTATCTTGTATCTAGTATGTTGTATCTATTATCTAGTATCTAGTGTCTTGTATCTAGTGTCTAGTATCTAGTATCTTGTATCTTGTATCTTGTATCTACTATCTAGTATCTTTTATCTAGTGTCTTGTATCTAGTGCTAGTATCTAGTGTCTAGTATCTTGTATCTTGTATCTTGTATCTTGTATCTAGTATCT
>NW_026099575.1:21102357-21104235 GCF_025091365.1 Daktulosphaira vitifoliae | reverse complement strand
TTCAAACCTACTCATAAAAAGTTCTGCTAAAAATGGTGATAGCGGATTTCCCATTGCTGTGCCCTCAGTTTGCTCATAAAATTTATTTTGAAACTGAAAAACATTTTGACTCATACATAACTTTGTTAAATTAATAAGCTCATTTATTTTATCCTGTTCAATGTTTTGGTCCTTTAGCCAGTCTTTAAGAAAATCAATTGTTATATTTATTGGAATATTCGGAAATAAGGCAACTACGTCAAAAGAAATTAACCTGTCATTATTTTGAATGGTATAACTAGATAATTGTTTAACTAAATCAATATTATTTTTAACTGAAAAACTATCGAATTTTTTGAAAGATGAAAATACCCTTACTAGGTGTTTAGCCAAATTGTAAGTCGGAGCATTAATATTCGACACAATAGGTCTCATAGTACTTCCTGGCTTATGTATTTTTGGCAAAGCATATAGTTTAGGTATTTGAGGGTTTGAAATTTTAATGAAAAACCTGAACTTTTCTTCGATTATTAATTTTGAACTATTTATGACGTTTGTAGCCTCCCTTATCATTTTACTTAATGGATTCTTTTTAATTTCTTTATAAGGACCCTCTTGAATCATTCTTGATACTCTTTCATAATAATCTTCTTTTTTTAGAATTACAACAGAATTCCCCTTATCTGCCTTTAAATAAAAACAGTTTTTATTGTTTAAGTCATTTATGAGTCGTGAATGTTTTTCATTTTTTCCTAAACCCCCTTTATTTTTTTTAATNCTTTTAACCCCCATTTCAATTCCTACTAGTAGATCTTCCATTGGAAATTTTTTTGGTAAAAAACTTGTTTTAAGACCCAACTTAAGTATTTCAGTTTCTTCAACGGAAAAAACAATGTTTGTGTAATTTTTAACTAAATCGTCCCCCCAGTTTTTAGAAAATGAAACTACCGGACTCTTATTAAAATTATCTATTTGACCCTTATTTTTGTATTCTGAAAGTAAATTTTGAAATTTTTTATTTAAATTTTCTTTTTTTGTTTTAAATTTATGTTCAACCACTTGGTACATCTTCAGCTCGAAGATGTCCCACTGTGATTTTCTAATCTACTTCTATTGCGATAATGATTAGAAATGGGGGCTTATCAATTACATTTAAAACTCTCTAATTTTAGAGACTCTAACACCCGACAGTGCAACACGTGTGTTCATTATTGCGTTATCGCTTTTCAAGCTCCCGATAGCATATTGTCTTTACGCTCGCTAACAGGT
The DNA here is from genome assembly GCF_025091365.1 of Daktulosphaira vitifoliae. NCBI lineage: Eukaryota > Metazoa > Arthropoda > Insecta > Hemiptera > Phylloxeridae > Daktulosphaira > Daktulosphaira vitifoliae. The sequence continues at coordinate 21,102,987 of NW_026099575.1, read as the reverse complement.
AGTATGGCTTTTTCTGTTTAAAACCAACTTAACTACCAAATGAATCTTAACAAACTGGGCTCACAGCCCAAACAAACGTTCTCAAACAGAGCCCCCATAACAAATCAAACTACAAACAAAAGTAACACTAACAGTCCTAAAACTTCTAATACATTAAACAAACCAAAAACATTAGTAAATTCTAAAATCAATATCCCAACTTCCCACTCAACTAATGTAGATCAAACCGGTTTGCGCGATGCTCCGCGTTCAGCCACTTCCACAACACATATACCAAGTACCACCTCTTCTTCCACTAAAACCGCGACCTATTCATCTTCACAAACTACTCAAGATAAACAGCCCATATTATCTAATAACAATAATAATTTGAACTTCGCCTTAGCAACGTCAAACGTACCTAGAAGAGAACAGGCTATTGTATTACATCCTATTGACGGACTATTACTAAAAGACTACATTATCGCTATTGGCCAGATAATCTCACCTTCTAATATCATATTTGTTTCTAAGATATCAATGGGTCGTGTATATATTTTTTTATCAAGAGAAAAAATATTAAACACTTTATTAGAAAAAACAAAAAATTTAATAAAAATAAATGAACACGAAATACCTATTCGCAAACTA
>NW_026099575.1:21076376-21102257 GCF_025091365.1 Daktulosphaira vitifoliae | reverse complement strand
CCCATCCTAGATAAGTATTCACGGCCGTTGGTAGATCCGGACTATGGATAATGTCTGCTTTGGGTTGAAATAATATTGGATGTAGGTCACTCCCGATCGAAATATCAAGTGAACACGGTACATCAAAGTTCGGGTCAGCTAATACAAGATGGCGATAGTGCTCATGTATGACGTTAGGTAGTTGTGTATTCGGCATACACTTCGTAATTTGTGGCAACATTACTATGTTTGATGCATAAAATCTTGGTTCTTGTCAGAAACGTACAACAAACGAACAAACGTACAACTCGTAAAGCCATTCACTTGGGTTATAATTTCAACCCTACTTCTACCTTTCTTTAAACCGAGTCTATTTGCGCACTTTATGGTTATCGCAGACACCCGAGACCCACTGTCGAGTAAAACACGCACTGACTGATAATCTCCCGCCGTGTATGTAATGCGTATTACCGCTTTGCCGAGTACAACCTTTACATCCGCTTGTGTTGAACCGGAAAACTTTTGTGAACTATCGGGGATCTTGTCCAAAGTAGATGCTGAGTTGGCCGTTTCCTTTTTATTTCTTGTATCTATACCTGAAGATGGGGTTTGTTTTTCTTCATAAAGTAGTGTGTTGTGTTTGCCTTATCATTGCTTACATTTTAGTTCAGTATTATATGAACTAGCCGTGTGCTCAGTTATTAATAAGATTATTAACTCGTATATTAACAATTAATGTAATTGATGGCGACATCGCTGCCGCCACCACGTTGAGCCATTTACTGTATTAATCTTATTTGCTATAGTGTAATCATCAATACAGCACACAATGTTTCGAACTAATATTTTTTTTTTACAAATTAGGTAAAATTAACATTTTCCGTACAGACTTTATCTAAATATATGCATTTCGCATATCAAAATAGCAGATTCGACGTTTAAAATTTGTTCTTTTTACCGTAACCGTATAGCGTATCTGGAAAATGCATTATTTTTTTTTTGTCAAAAAACCGATAATACATATATACTATATGGCCGAGCCTAATTTAGGCACGTGACAAGTTGTGTTAGTTTACATCGTGTTTCATCCCCCCAACCCTCCTATTAATTTAGTTTACCTTAAGTTTCATCCCCTCACCACTATCATAAGACTTGGTGGAAGAGTAGGTTAGCCGCGAAATAAGCAGTCCATCTATTTCGACTGACGAATAAGCGGCCGCTCGTTCGCTCGTTAACCTTGCAGATATGTAGGGTAGCCGTGATATAAGCCGCTCCTAGAGTGGACGAATAAGCGGTAGCGTTCGAGGGTAACTTTTCATAACGGGCGGGTGGGCCCGATAGCCTGGTAAGGCAACCACCTAGGTGAAGGTAACACCGAAAACAAATCCCCTGGCGGTAGATAAAACGCAGGGAAGGACACCCGTAAAAACCAATCATGGAAGGAAACCAGTGTAAAAATACCGTTACGGATCCTTCAGGACCGGCTGGGAAGAGTGCTGTTGCAGGCTCGACCCGGTCGTTATCTAGCGACTGCATCGAAACCGTGGGACTGGTGAGGCAGTGTCCAGGGGGCGTTCGCGCCAAAGTAACTGTCGGAGGTTGTGCCAAGCAGGCACCCTCCAGTGACCTTCGGGTCACTGAGGTAACTGCTGGTGGTTTTACTATCACCGAGGAGATAGTGGACGATTGGGAAGGCGTGCGTGATCGCTTTTGCGACGATATGCCGCTGACCCAATCGGAGTTTACTCGATGGGTTGACTGGCTCCATTGCATGAAGGCCTTGGAGTTGACAATGAAAAGTTTTCCGTGTGGACAGTTCCGGACGGCTGAGGCGTTCCGGAGTTCAGTATCCACTGTATTAGGGATGATACAGAGGGACCTGGACGACGGGCGTCCGTTTGCTTCGGAAAGGGTCAATGAGTACGACCCTCTTGAGGGTATCGACGATCCCAGCCAAAGGGCTGAACTCATTGACGAGTGCATCTCCAGCCACCGAGGGGAAGCCGCAGCGGAACGCCTCATAGGCGTGGCTCGGCTCGTCTCGTCGGAGCTATTATCCCGCTGCAGTGACAGCCGGGTGCTGAGAAGCATGGGGCGTGGGCTTCGACAAGCGGTGGACTTCATGGTCTACACGGAACGCCTTGATAGTGAGGTGCACAAGAGTCAGAAATCGTCGTCTCCCGATGCTGCTGCGTTGGAAGACGAGGACGAGGCGATGAGGACGGGCGNAAAAAAAAAGGAATACAATAAAACTCAATATTTTGGACTATATATTAATCTTTTATAATTTTACATTAATATAAAACAAACACTGTTTTTTTTACAGAAAAACCTAAATTAAAAGACAAAGTAATACTTAATCTAGGTTTATTTAAATTAATTAACCAATTATAAAATGGGTAGTTAAAAAATAACAAATAAGGGTACATATATTTTTTTAATACATTAAAAATATAAATGAACCGACCTGTAGCCGCCTTGCCTTGCAACTAGTTATGTTCCGTGAATGGTAAAAACATGTAATAGGTGCCGTTTGTGTATATGATTTTGTTATGTCCGTTACTGACCAAACCAAGTAACAACAACAATCAATAAAAAACACATTCTTACATCAGCCCGCGCCGATGGTGGTGCTAAAGCAACTGGTCCGTAACACGGACACGCAGGATGTTATCGGTGTTGACAACAGCGCCACCGAGACCGGTGGTGCGTGCCTTGGCCCTCAACACAAAATCACGACGGAACACACACATTTCCAAAGAAATATACCAAGTAATAGGTAAATACCTAAGGTATCTATAAAAAAATATTTGTTTTAATCCAAAGATTTTACAATAAGTTTTAGCAGTTTTAATTAGAAAAAGTGGGAAATTACTGATATTTATAGTTTATAAAGATTTTCCCAATTACGGGAAACGATGGAAAGTATTACAAATTTTTAGGGCTAATATCATAATTTAGTTCTTTGAGAATTATTATTATTAAAAAATAATTCAATGAAAATGAAATTATTATATTTTTTATTTATGAAATTATTATTATTATAAAAATAAATAATCAACTATTTTATCAGCTTGAAAAAATAACTGATTATTTTCCGCATAATCAAATAATGACTTAACAACACTAAAATCTCTTTCTAAAAATAAATTTTTTGTAGTAAAGATAAATTTGTCAGCAACACCCAAACTATAATACTCAATAGTTTTCAGCTCCGATTCCTTGTGAACTGGTCTACCATATTTTTTAGAGGGTAGTTCTTCGCCGTTTAATTTCATTTCATTTATAGCATTACACTTTAAATCGCAACATAGGTCGTTTAAATATGATTTGAGGAGCTCAATAACAGCGTCATGGTTACCATTAATTGAATTTTTTATCATACACACATAGTCATCATTTTTTAAATAAAAGAACGTCACAAACTCATCAAGTATCTTTAACCATTTATTAATCAAAACTATCCTAATAGATTCATTTTGTTGTTATTTACGTATAATAAATGTTTTCATGTTAGCCTTAACATAATGATTTTAAAAAAGCTAAAAACTAAATCGTAGTATATTTTAATATCTTTCAATTATTGTCCTTCCAATTGAGATTATGTGCGTTTTCGTATTTTTCTTGTAAATTCTGCATAGTACCTTTATCATTATCTTCCCAATTAACTTGTACGTTGTATTCGTTCATTAAATAAATCGTTCTGTGTGCATTGTGTCCTATACTTTTAATAAGGATATTGTTTTTACTAAATATCTCGTAGCATAGGGGGAATAAATCTGTATTCTTCAAAAAATATCTGTTCATGATTTCTATATAATTCGTCATAAAGTTATGTATAACATACAATGGTTGATTTTCTAATTGTTTTAATTCCTTTTCTTGTATATGGAATTCGTAGTTTTCTATGTTGCATTGTATTGTTGTAGACTCAGATTTTAATTCATCCATGACATAGTCGTGAGTATTTTTAATTTACGTACATGGTTGTTAGCAATACCTAAATAAAAGTATAATAACCATAAAGTACCTATTTCAACTTTTTTGATATCAAATAAAGTTTTCATCATTTTGTGCTAGACTCCAAAATATATTGATACTGGGTAATATGCATTAATTAATTTAAAATTCCAATGATTTATTTCTATTCTAGCTATTTTCATAAAGTTTAAAGCATTTAATAAATAAGAACATTTTAAAAGCTGAATATTTTCGATAGACTTTATTAGGTTATCTTTGTATCCTGTGTTAAGTGAATCACTATGGTTCACTTGTAATAAAAGTAACACTACAACTACTTTAATTACACAATTTGAATTATTACTTTTAATCGACATCTTAATGAAACAAAAGTTAACAGAATTTTTTAACTAAATTATAAGATTATCTTTAAAAATATGTAAAGTAGGGAAAACTACAGCATTTTAGGATTAAACATTTAATAATTTTTATTCATAATGTTATTTATAATGTTAGAATATAAACTTTTAAAATTATTTCCATATTCTTTAAAAAATGTGTTTGACATTTATTATATGAACAACTGTTTAAATATTATATGAGCGTTCAAACAAAGGTGTTTGTTTAATCATATTATCATATGAATATTGAAGTATACAATTCTGTATTATATTAAAAAATTCATGCAGTAAAAAGTTCTTATGTGAACCACTATTTAAAAATTTATACTCAACTATAAATTTGAATTGTATGCAATAAAACTGAATACATTTGAATCCAAAAATAAAGAAGGAATTAGCACACTAGAATCTATTTATTTAAATTGTCATTTATTCTTAAAACCTATAAACTTAAGTTTATTTTACTACTTACTGTTAGGCATTTATCTAAGGAATTTAAAATTATTTAGTTGGAGTATATATATATATACATGTATTTTTTTTTTGAAAAGAGATAATGTGCATTATAAAAAGTGTCATATTCCTATTTTATTTAAATTTATAATACTTAATTTACATACCTAATACTAAGAAATTAGGATATAAATAAAGAAATAGGTTATCATGTTGCTTTTGGAATAATACATTAATTTTGTAAATATAATACTACAGATTTGCATCGAAGCTTTTTTATGATGGTGATTTTAATCAGTTAGATATCATCAATACTGGACTCAAGTATACCACGCCCCACGGAGCTGGGTTTTTTTTTTAATAGCATTTCTTGAAATAGTAGTAATGGGTTTACTTTAATTATTTCATTATTAATTTTCACAATAGAAGTTAAGATAGAGTTATAACTTCATTTGAATTTTTAATAAAACTTTATTCGTTTATTAGATATAAACATTTAAAGTTTCAAATTTTTGAGTTAATATACATATATAATACACAAGGTATTACAAATACAGGTTTATTATGACAACGCTATCACAGTTACGAATTGTTTATTATCAATTATGCCTATCAATAGATATACTTTTTATATATTCAGTTAGTGTATTTATGAACTCACAACAAAGTGCCTACTACCATTGATAATAACAATGTTGTGTACCTGCGAATATTGATGTCATAAAAAACCAATTAGCTACCTGTATTTGTAATACTTTGTGTATAATAATGTATATTAACTTAAAAATTTGAAATTTGAAATTTTTATATCCAATAAATTAATAAAGTATATTAAGGATTCAAATGCCATTTACTATTAAATTAAAAACTCAAACATTTTATTAAATTAAAAATATGTTTCCATCTAAAAAAAACAAAGTTGACCCCATTGCAAGGCATAAAGGATGAACTTAAAAAGTATTACATAGTTAATAATTCAAGAATAATGTGTAACTAAAGATAACCAAAAAAAAAAAATGTTTATATATATATATATATATATATGTATTCTATAAGTAATTTAGTGGGTTATGATAAAAAAATCACTCTGTATAAATATATATATATATAACACTCTTGGTTAACAACGATATATACATTTTTTGCGTAACGATACATTAAATAAATAGTACAACCTGCTGGACACCTAAAGATAATATAATCCAATAAGGAGCTGACGGCAACACAAACACATACACTATTTACGAGGTAGGTAAGTTAAGTTAAATATAAGACAAGAGTAATGGTCGCGATGATGGTAAAAAGTCAACTGTCGTTAGGGATATTTATCATGTCACATTGGCCGTCAATTGTAAAAGTGTTTATGTGTGTAGTCTGCCCTCCTGTAGTAATACGTTGGTCACTGTGTCAACAATATAAGCTTAGTCGGCGTTATAATAATAATATGAGATATGATCACATAATGTGATCCTATCAATACACAAGTAAATTAATAATTTAAAAACCCAGCACAGGGGGTCGCGGCACAGTGGTGACGTGAAATATTTGGATCAAGTATAATGATATCTGACAGTGATTAAAATCACTATCATAAAAAACGCTTCGATGAAAGTCTTTAGATAGTGTTTAATTTTAAAAAATTGGTGGATTTTTCCAAAAGCTACATGATCTGCTAGTTCCTTATTATTATCCTGATTAAGATAAAGTATGTCGAATGAAAAAGGGATTATTAAAAAATATTATTTCTCATAAAAAAATTCTGTTTATCCATACACTTTTCAATAAGTTATATCATTATAAAGTTAAAAATGTAAAAAATAAAATCGAGAATTTTCACACAATAATAGCATTTGGTAGCTATTTTCACCATGAAGACAAAATAAAGTACGAAATTTTTTTTTTCAATGATAAAGTATATTATATTAGCTTTAATTTAAGATATATATAAAAGTGTCATACTTTCCGGTACATTTTCAAAATTAAAATTGAAAAAATTAATTTTTTGTGAAAAATTGGTCATTTTAAATCCCACACTGTGGGCAGGTAAAGGGTCATATGTAAAAAAAAAATATACCAAATAATAAGTAATGATATCATACATCTATTTAAAAAAAATATATATTGATTCGGTTATTTTTAAAAAAGTTATAGCAATTTTAAATAAAAAAAATTTAAAAAATTTCGAAAATTAGCGATTTTTAAATTTGTAATTTTTTTGGAGGTTTCCCCCATTTACGGGGAACGAGGGAAAATTTTTCAATTTTTGAGGGTAATGTCTTCGATTAGATATAATTTGTGATCTTTTNCAATTTGTCTTCGATTAGATATAATTTGTGATCTTTTGACGTATCATTGAAAGAAATTGGTTCAGTGAGAGCTGAGAAAAAGTGGTAACAGACACAAAAAAAAAAAAAAACTCCGTACTCGCCAGACCTTGCTCTTTGTGACTTCTTCTTATTCCCAAAAATTAAAAGTTTTTTAAAAGGAACCCATTTTCAAACGGTTGATGACGTAAAAACGAAAACGGCAGAACTTCTAAAAGGGCTAACTGAAAGCGATTGGCAATATTGTTTTCAAGAATGGCAGCGACGTATGCGACAGTGTGTTGATGCTGAGGGAAGGTACTTTGAAGGTGACAATCATTAAATTGTAAAATGTTTAAAATAAATAACTTTTATTAAAAAATTCTCGTTATTTTATTGTCACACCTCGTATATACGAATATTAGCGGCGGCGATAGGAATATATAATCTTCGCATAATATCGCAGCACTTTTGCTGGCGTCAAAAGGTTAGCAGCGTTGGTGGTGACGGTGCGCGAGTGCGGATCAGTTCGTGGACGTGTCACTTTGACAACGGGAAGAAGACTACGGTATAGCCGGGTTCCCACTACTCGTGTATTTGCCGAACATTCACTATTTGTCTTTATTTGTCAAGCAGTGGGAACGATGTACTTGTACGAATGTTCGGCGTTCGTTCAACGGCATTCGTTATTCATCATCTTCCCGATGGATGACGGTATTTGTGACACAAATCAAAGGGATTATAAATATTTGTCTAAATACGCGATGAGTGGGAACAGTCTACTTGGCTATGTTTTTTATTTTGACGAATATTCGATCAAACTCCATACTTAATTTATTTATATAAATTGTTTTAATTAATTGATTTAATTATTTGTTTTTATTAGTTAATTAAATAAATTTTCAATTTTATTATATTATTATACAGAGTGATTTTTTTACCGCTAGTCAATCAAGTACCTTTAAAATAATAAGTTTTTTAAAAATATATTTTTTTCTAATTTTGTTAGTTACAAATGTATTTTCTATATACTTGTTATAAAATAATTTTTCGGAAAATTCCTTTTATATTATACAGGGGTGTCAAATTTATTTGTTTAAACGGCAACATACATATTAAACTAGTTTATAATTAAGAAATTGAATGTCGATAATAACTTTTGGAACAATACTTTGGAAGTTATTAGAATTTTAAAATATAATACTGATGGTGAAGCGCAGATGCTGCTATTAGTCATTCTTCGGTCACACTTCTTCTGCCACTTAGATACAAAAATTAGAATATCTTATAGAATATAAGTTTGAAATTACCTTTAATTTAAATTATTTACATTCATTTTTTAAATTACAAATTCTAAAATCGTTTTGTATTTTATAAGTCGATTTACACAATATTTATGCTCTGCATTTATTTCAATTAATAATTTAATAATATACTGTGAATAAAAGTAACAATTTTTTATGATTTGATAATTTAACCATCATTATTTATAAGCTAAAAATAATATTTTGAGATCCACATTTTATTTAACTAAAATTTGACACGGTACCGTATATTTTGCGATAAGTTAAATACACGGTCACCTCGTCTTTTCCATCAGCCGCCTTATTACATCGCGAGCCCAGCCTGATTTGAGTACCCCTGCTATCTACCTAGAGTGCAAAGTCTATCTACTGGAGCGCAATCGACCACCGAGCGCCGGCGGTGAACGGATCTATCTTGTTTTTGACGACCTACGTGAATTTTCTGTATCCGCCGTCGTCACGTGTGGTACATTAAAAGTTACTGTTAAAATCTTAAGTTGTATTAACTCTTAATTTAAATCGTAATATATATATTGGTTAAGTTAAAATTTCTCGCGCTTTCTTTTTCTCTCGGCCAGTGACATTGTAGAAATATTTTAGACATTTTGTGCGTATTTTTGTTACCTATATTATAGTTAAGAAACAAACTTTTGTTGACACTCGAAATACCCGTGTCAAATTTAACTAAAAAAAATTTGAACTAAAATTAAACCTACACGACAATGTAAAAGTCGTAACAATGTTATTACTGGAAAGGCCAAATAATCAATGAAGATAAACGAGTATTCGCTATATTGTAAAAATAATCTAGTTGTAGTGCCAAATGATTTGATGGTGAATACTCTCCAATAATCTACGTGTCCACATAAGTTTTTTTAAGCATATTAACATTTTATTTTGAAGTTAAATTTTTTTTAAAAACTTGTTTTCATAATGGAATTGTCAAACGAACAAGTATTAGAATTTTTTAAATTATATGAGAGTCACCCACTAATTTGGAACGCCAAGCACCCTCAACATAAAAATCGCAATGCCGTGTCCGATGCATGGGGTGACATAAATAAATCTTTTAGTGTGGAAAATTGTTCGGTGCAAGACTTAAAAAAAAAAAAAGAATCATTAATGGTCAGTTTTCGCACCTTACACAGTAAGGTAAAAGGCCCAACTAAAACCGGCACATGGGACTGAAGACGTATACAAGCCTAATTGGTTTGCATATGAAAAAAATGGCCAGATTTTTAAGCGCAACTTATCAGCCAAGACAGATTCTTAGTTCACAGGTACTTAACCATTTCTGTAAGGTTAAATTAATTCTAAATTTACTTTTATATGAGGAGGGAAAAAAGCAAAGGTACAAATCTACTGATTAGTCAAGTTTTAAACAAAACAAAGCTCCAGTGTATCTTTTAAACTCATAAATAAACTTTTTATTTGTATGATAAATGTTCAACAAAAAAATTATAGTGATAGTTAAAAATTAGGAATTTATAATATTTAACAAAAAAACGTTTTAAAACGTTAAAATAACAATAATTTTATCTTAATACATAAGTTAAATAGCAAATATATAAATATGTATTTATTTATATATATAGGTACCTATATAAGGTTGGTCCATAATTTTTATTTTATTTTTATTATTTGGCCAAATTTTTATAGTTTTATCATTTAAGTGAAAAATACTACAGAAATTTTATTCAACGAACAAATTTTTCCTTAACTTTGTGAGCGGCATATTTAAATAAAAAACACATTTTCAAGTTTTTTCATTAGTGTTACAATTTATATTTAGAAAAAAATAAATAGCGACCTCCCTGTGCTGGGTTTTTTAAATCTAAGCCTTATAAAACAAGTTAAATGTGCTATTTAAATTTACATTTCTAATACTAATAAGTAAAATAATAATAAATATAAGATAAAAAATTAAATTCATTAAATTGATTAAAATTAATAGTTTTCCTGCCACGATACTTTGCCTGAAGTAATAAAATAATCTGAAAATTCTTTCCTAATGACCTTAGCTTGCTCTCCAGGTTTCCTCGGTACTCTCCGAAGCGGTAATAAAGAAGTCAAGTCTCCTTGGTCTTGACGCCATGTTCCTGGAATAAATCCTTGTTCATTGTCGTTGTCAAATGTACCTTGAGGAGTATAAATTTGCTTTGATGTTCTACTTTTTCTTAAAAAATTGTGCAACAAAGTACAAGTCGTTGTAATATTGGCAGCTCTTTCTGGTTCCAATAATAATGGTTTTCTTAAAACCCGAAATACTTCAGCAATAATACCAAATACTTTTTTAATAACGCGTCTAGCTCGCGAGAGATGATAATTAAAAATTCTTTCTATGCTCCTTTTACCGTATGTCCCTGGATAGGGTTTCATAATACGCGGATTAAGGACGAAAGCATCGTCCGCTACAAATACAAAAGAAATTGGTAAAGTCCTTGGTGATAATGGTTGGTCAGGAGGAAACATCAATTGATTATTACCTATTTTTTGAAAGAGAAGTATTTTTAAAAACTCCTCCATCGCTAATTCTTCCTTGGCATCCAACGTTTGTGTACAAAAAACAATAATTGGCATTAACTAAAACCATCAATACTATGCTGAATGTACCTTTATAATTAATAAATTCAGAAAAACTGTGTATAGGTGATTGAATAATGACGTGTTTACCGTCAATTGCACCCACACAATGAGGATACTGCCATTTGGTGTCATAGTCATTTGCTACCATGTACCATTCTTCAGGATTTTCAGGCAACTAAAAATATCAGTTAAAATAAATTTTACTGATAGAACATAGGTATAATTTTTCGTTTGATAATAACAATATTTAATATAATACTACAATGTATAATATTAACACATTAAAAAAATTATTGTTAATAAAATATATTTTTAATAATTTCTAATAAAAAATTATTATTAAAAATTAAACAACAAAAACTTATTTTTCATTTTGTAATTATAACTTAAATATCGAATTATTAGTTAGCTAACAATAGTTAAATGAGGTACCTGGTCAATTTAATATAATATAGATTAATAGATAATGCACAATTGTTTTTAAAAATTGATAAAATATTAAGTATTTCAAAAATTCAAAAAAAAAATTTTATTACTTATAATATTAATATTAATTTTAATGGCAAGCTTGAAACTTATTTTAGGATTCCGATATATCTGAGAGTATATTAGAAGATATTATTGATCCTCTGGTTGATAGTGTTGAATCAAGTGTAATTGGAGATACACAATCAACACTTAAAAGGCCAATTGAATCACAATCTAAAGGAGGGAAAAAGAAGAAAAGTGATGATATCGAAATAGCTAAAAGCCAAATTGATAAGGCGTATTCGATGATCCAAAAATTGTGTGATGAGCCAAATGAGGTGCGCGACGAATGTTCTCTTTACGCTAACCTTTTGGCGGTAAAATTAAGATTATTAGATGAACATACGAGAGGAATTGTTATGCATGATACTGACAATATTATTTTTAATGCAAAGTACAATCACCAAACTACTATTAGCAATAATCCTAGTAAATATCCTACTTCTAACATGTACCCGCAACCCTATAATATTTATGAACTAGCTCCACCTAATTCCTATTTTACTCGACCTCCTCTAAGATCATCTATATATTCCCCGTCCTCTCCGTCAAACTCGTACACGATAAATCAACCACCTATAATGTCTTTACCAAAATATTCACCAATACAAATTAATGAAACATCTCCTTCTACAATCGTAGAAAATCCCTTGTCAGCCGATACTTCTCATAGTGATATGGGCCCATATTTCAATGCGGGCGTTTAAAAAAATTAATAATATAATAATAATTATCAATTATATACTAAATTATGCATTAAATAAAAATCGTACAGTATTTATTTTAATTTAAAATTAAAAATTTATTTAAAACTAAAAGTTATAAAAATATATTTAAGTCAAAAGCCATAAAAATTACGAAAAAATCGCGGATACATATTTAGGGAACAATGTTAAACACATACATGTTTTTTTTAGCGTTAATAATGGTAACATTTTTAATTTTATATTAGTAATTTTTATGGTCTTTAAGTTAAAATTTTTTTTAGTTTTAAATTAATATTTTTTAATTTTAAATAATAGTAGCCACAAGTGATCAATTCTTATTATGTATTTATTTTAATATATTTTATTAAGTTGTTTAATGATGTATTTGTTAATAACTTAATAATTTTGTTTAAATTATATATTTTTTTGCAAATTCAATTGAAATAAATTTTCATAATACCTTTATTCCATATCTTAGTTCATCAATTAATGCAGAACACGTTTCATGTACACATCTTAATACAGTTTGGGTTGAAACTTTAAATAGATATGACAAGCTTTTAAAACTATCTCCAGTAGCCAAAAAACGTAGCGTCATAGCTAATCTTTCTTGTGTTGGTATACATCTTCTCAACACCGTGTCTTGTCTGGATATATAAGGTCCAACTTTACCTAACAAATATTCAAAATCCGTGGATGACATAAGGCAAAACTTTTCAAATTGTCCACTAGGCTCCATCCTGAGATCTGCTAACATATCAGAGCCATCATACCTGATAAAATATTTATTATAATTATATACAGTGGCACATCCGGGATTTTTTTTTTTTTTTTGCTCACCACTTTTATGTTAAACGATATTATGAAAATATTACCTCTCGTAATATTTTGATAATACTAATACTTAGTTTAGAACTGCAAAAAAAAAGTTTAAAATGTATGACATGAGAGAAGACAACATTATTTATTTGTTGTTATAAAAACATTTTATGAAAAATAATTATTTTACGAGGTATTGCTACAAATATAAGAAATGTTACACTTGAACCCGTTCTCCACTGTGTGCATGGAGAACCCCAAAATTATAAATCTGGCTATTTGTTGAAATTTAAATATTCAAGTATAAATATAAATTTATATGTAAATAGTAAAATAATTAAGATTTCATATTAATTTTATTTTGAATTATTTCTTACATATTATTACATCCTTCTCTCCGGCAACAGAATAACCACCCGTCCCGAAGTATCAATGGTTAAGAAACCTCCTCCTCTGGGGGAGACCACTGCGGTCATTAATGGGCTGATAAAGCGGTAAAAAAAAACATAAAAAATTGTATATTTTGAACATAAATAAACATATCTTGCTCGACTTTTATTGTATGATACCAACCACCATATCCTTTTTTTGGGTATTTTTTTTTCTTCTTGTTCTTTTTTAATTTCAAGTAATTCTTTATACGTTTTATTTTATAATAAAAATGCTTCGAGAGCTGCTATTTTTTTTCGTTTATCCATATATTTTTATAAATAAATTAATACACTATAATAATTAAAAAAAGTTTTAAAGTTTAAGTTAAAAAACACAACCACAATATACATTACAATATTCTCCACTGATTGTCAACACTTAACTCAACGTGGAAAATACAAAATAATTTTACAACTAGACGGGTAATCGGAACAGCAATATTTGTCTACTTGTGCTAGTAGACGAACATTCAGTGATCTTTGTATATTCGACGAGTATACGAGTAGTCGGAACAGTAATATTTGCGTACTTGTACGAATAGACGAGTATTCAGTATTCGTCCTATATTTGGCAAATAGACGAGTAATGGGAACCTAGCTTATCATGTGCGGCACTTGCTGGACTTTGCACCGCGTCGTATAACGCGCGGTGTTGGTCAGTCAAATACTCATAAAATAGGGCGACGGCTGATAAAGGTGGCACGAGTCGCATGGCATTGTGTATAACGAAGCGACGCGGGGCCGTGTCATGTAATAANAGAGTAATGGGAACCCAGCTTATCATGTGCGGCACTTGCTGGACTTTGCACCGCGGCGTATAACGCGCGGTGTTGGTCAGTCAAATACTCATAAAATAGGGCGACGGCTGATAAAGGTGGCACGAGTCGCGTGGCATTGTGTATAACGAAGCGACGCGGGGCCGTGTCATGTAATAAACCAAAAATAAAAAAGAAAGAAAAGAAAAAGAGTAGAAAAATAGAGATATAAAAATGAGAAAGCGTAGGTTAAATTTAAAAAGAAATTAGGGGTTGCTTATTAATTATAAAAAGAAATTGGCAGTACTTAATAAATTATTGTTATCATTATTTGTTATCATTNCAGTCAATATAAACATTTATTTATAAATATATATATAATTGATGAGATAGGGTGAATGCGTTACGACCGTCTAGTCTCAAGGCCGTAGACACGTGCGCGTGGAAAGTTACAAACAACACACAACATACATGTGAAACTAATATAAGCGTGTTAATTAACACCTTCTCAGATTCTTATCAAAACTAAAAGTGTCAATTAAAAAGTTGAAAAAAAATCTTTTTCATTGTTTAATTCAGATGAACCCAAAATTATGTTTTAAGAAATGATCTATACAGTAACATGACATAAAAAATGTTTTGATGACCGTTTTCACTATTAACACAAGTCTAGAAGTCAATTTTTTTTTTAAATAAAGTATATTACGTATGTTTTAATTTAATATTAGTATAATGGTGCCAACATTTCTGGACAATTTTCAAAAATTCAAGTTAACAATACTCTACTTATTGTACACGTATTTCCATTTTTAAATTTCCCTGTGTAAGGATAAATAGTCCTATTTTAAGTTATGTCGGATAAAAGGGACTTTAAAAAAATTATATAGATCCAAATTATATACAAAAATTATGGTAATATATATTTAAAAATATAAAATTGACATATTATCACAAAAATAGCAATTTTTTGAATATGATAGCCAATTTCATCTCCAATACAAGCCCAGAGGTAATTTTTTTTTTTTTAAGTAGAGTAAATTACATATGGTTTAATTTAAAATACATATGAATGCGTCAAAAAAACATCTGTATTAAACCAACCTTTTTTTAAAATGTCGTGGCGATTTTATGTGAAAATAAGTTATAAAAATATAAAAATTTACTGATTTCAAATGTTGTAACATTTTTTATAGATCTCCCCATTTATGGGAAACGAAGGAAATTTTCCAAATTTTCGAAGGTAATGTCTTCAACTAAACATCTATTGACTTTCGTTCATTATAATAGGTTTAGTGAGAACTAAACTTATAATGAATAAACTGTCACAAAAAAATAAATAAATACACGCATAGTATTATCAACGGACATATCAACGTTATTATAATTATAATATTTCATTTATTTATATCAAATGAATTTTTTCATTCATGTATAACATTAGATGATACATATAATATCTATAATAAAATTTATACATAGCATTGATATTTTGATTAGAGACAATATTTTTTGGCTTATTATCTCGTATTTAGTATTATTTTGTGAAATAAAAACTTCATTGCAACAAGCCAATTTGGGGAGTTTTAATAATAATAATAATATATTTTTTTAAGTTGATTACATAAATAATGTTCACTTAGCTTAAACAAATATACTGGTCGTATAAAACATTGAAATCCTTGGTGATAATCGAGTAAACAATTGATATAATTTAGTACAAATAATTATTCCTATAGTTCAATTTTGTAAAGAATAATTATTTCATTTTACTATATTATTTACTATATTTTTATGTATTGCTTTTTATAAAGTTCATTTTATTAAAAAATAAAAATCAGTCTAAGGAAATTTAATAAAAGAATAATTCTTGGCATTATTAAACGTATAATGGGTTTAAAAATTGTTCACAATACATTAAATAAAAGTAAAGCATTATTCGGGTTACTACAAGGAACTTGGACTCGTGTAAAAAACTTATCTTTGAAAAAATGTAAGTAACTAAAATTAAAACTAAACGTTTCTAGCTTAATTCTTTATCGAACTTCAGCAACTGATAAAAAGAACAGTGTCCATACATATAGCACAAATCAATTACGGCAAACATATAAAAAGTGTTTTTGCTGTGTCTGCATCAAACCTGATCCAAAACAATCAGACCACGAAAAATGCTCTAAAATTCTTAGTAATAATAAACCCGGAATTAAGAAAACAATAAATGATGAGATAGTCAATATAATGATACCATCGAATCTTGATGAGCTTAAAGCACGTATATTATAGTTTTTAAATATTTTTATAAAGTTGAATAATCAATTCAATAGCTGTATTTTAATAATAACATAATTGCATTTCCCTAAAGAGAGTTTATAACGCAATCACCATTATAAGACTTTAACATCAATAATTTTTAAACTTATAAATCCTCATTTTGAATTTTTTCTTATAAAATTAATTATAATTATGAAATTAGATATATTCTTGGTCTATGGTATTCAACACTTTAAAATCTACCCAAAGTGTTGATAAAGTTGTGAAAACTCCTCCGCTAAAGAACCAAGAACCAAAGAAACCACTGTTTAGTCTACCACCAAAAACTGAAGCTAAAAATGTTTCGCCAGGTAATAACAGTTTAACTTTTAAAATATGTATTTGGTAAAGAAAAATGTTCAATTATAGCCAATACTTTATAAATTATTTTTCAGTGTGCCGTGGTATTAAAAACCAAGGGGCAACTTGTTATTTAAATTCTTTCATCCAAGTCATGTTCCATACGCCGGAGTTTCGTAACGAGTTGTTGGAACTGACATTCCCTAATGATTCCGGTGACGACAATTGGTTTAACGTAGCTTATCAACTTCAAAGGCTTTTTGTAGAACTACTTAGACCTGACACATCGTCAGTGAAGACTAAAGACTTAACAAAAAGTCTTGATTGGACTCAGGAGGACACAGATATCCAGCAAGACGTCCAAGAGTTTGGTCGATTTTTTTTGGGCATCTTGGACGAGAAGTTGCAACTTACATCGTCCGCTAACATTATTAGTAATCTATTTAGTGGCAAGTATAATGTATTTACTATAAAAATGAACATGACTGTTTTTTTAGACTTGATTAGTATTTTATTAGATCATCGTGTTTACTATTCATTATCATGTTTCAGGCATTCAGGTCGAATACCTTAATTGCACAATGTGCAATATAAGTAAAGAGCAGTACTCCACATTTTTTGATATTTCTCTGCCTATTCGCTCTATTGATGGAAAGACATCATATGACTCGCTGGTAAATATATACAGGGTGCTTTTTTTTTTATCATAACCCGCTCAATTACNCAGGGTGCTTTTTTTTTTATCATAACCCGCTCAATTACTTGCAGAATAATAATAATTTTAACATTTTTTTTTTTCATTATCTTTAGTTACACATTATTCTTGAATTTTTAACTATGTAATACTTTTTAAGTTCATCCCTTATGCCTTGGAAGGGGGTCAACTTTGTTTTTTTAAATGGTAACACATATTTTTAATTTAATAAAATGTTTGAGTTTTTAATTTAATAGTAAATGGCATTTGAATTTTTAATATAACTTAATTCGTTTATTAGATATAATCATTTAAAGTTTCAAATTTTTGAATTAATATACAGGTATAATACACAAGGGATTACAAATATAGGTAGCTAATTGGTTTTTTATAACATCGATATTAGCAGGTACACAGCATTGTTATTATCAATTGTAGTAAGGCACATTGTTATGAGTTTATAAATACACTAACTGACAATACAGAAAGTATATCTATTGATAATCATAATTGATAATAAACAATCCGTGACTGAGACAGCAATGTCATAAAAATCCAATTAGCTACCAGTGTTTACAATCCCATGTGTATTATACATGTATATTAACTCAACATTTTGAAACTTTAAATGTTTATATCTAATAAGTTAATAAAGTTATATTAAAAATTCAAATGCCATTTACTATTAAATTAANATAAAAATTCAAATACCATTTACTATTAAAGTAAAAACTCAAACATTTTGTTATATTAAAAATATGTGTTACCTTTTAAAAAAACAAAGTTGACCCCCTCCAAGGCATATGGGATGAACTTAAGAAGTATAACATAGTTAAAAATTCAAGAATAATGTGTAACTAAAGATAATAAAAAAAAAAAATGTTTAAATTATTATTATTCTGCAAGTAATTGAGTGGGTTATGATAAAAAAATCACCCTGTATATTTAAANTTGAGTGGGTTATGATAAAAAAATCACCTCGTATAAACCGTAAATGTATATGTTTAATGTAGAAAAAGCAAAATTAAAATTAAATTAATAAAATTGTTTTTTATATTAATATATTTGACTAATAGGAATATGCAATAGAACAATATTTAAGACCTGAAATATTAGATGAACATTTTTGTGACATTTGTGGAAAAAAATGCAAATTCCTTAAAGGGCAAAAATTTAAAGAGCTCCCATATATTTTATGTTTTCATCTAGGTAGGACTACCTATAACATAAACAGTCTAAAACCTGAAAAAATAAATGACAAGTACGTAATGTTTATATAAACGTAAAAAAACATTGTTATGAATTTTTGTATGAAATTTTTTTGTCAGAGTATCTTTTCCATTTATCATTTCAATGGATGTGGATGGCTATAATTCCATATTTGAATTATACGGAGTGATCATTCATAAAGGTGAAGCCACTTTTGGGCACTATTACTCATACATAAAAGATTTCAAGTCGGGACAATGGTTTGAATGTAATGATGATATTATTACTACCGTATGTATTTAGATTTTTGGAAAATACCACAATTATGAGACTATAACTATTACACAGATACCACCACATAAAATTGAAAGTGCTTTTAGCGGAAAATCAAGCGCATATATGATAATGTATCGACTTTTTGATCGAAACAGAAATCGAGAAGCTTACACAATTGAGGAACTCCCAGCGCATTTAAAGTAACAATATTTTTACTTATGCATCCATTTAATCATATCCGAGTAGTTTGTCATAAAAAAACAGAGTTCAACAATTACACAGTAAAATGAATAAGAAAAGCCTTATTCTATAGAGTAATACCTTTTTCAAATAAATTAATAACTTCAGCCACAAAATCCTCCAGGAAATTAATAATTATGTTGGCTTTTCATAGTCATGGTATACACCAAACATATTGAAAAAACTACTTAATCAAATGGCTTATAATTATTATTGGAGGTAATACCTATTTTTAATTAAAGTAAAAAAAGACGAGTTATTAATTGATTTGCATGATAATGAATACAATCCATCAGTTTTTTTGAGGAGTACGTCTCATATATTTAATGGAGTATATAACATTTATATTTGAACAAAAATATCCTAATCTTGCGTATAGTTTGAATAAACTTAATGAATAGATAGAGCCTAAACAATTTGAGAAATTTAAACAACCATAGCCTACATTAATAATTTCAGGAAATCATTAAACCTTTTTAAAAAAATATTGAAATGATAATTGTAATATTACAATGTATTTATAATATTAAATTTTATTAGATGATACTAAGAAAACAAAAAAAACTTTAGATGCTCTATTGATGAATAAATTGAATGCTGATGGTCCTGAATAAGTCGCATATTATAATGTAATTTGTGTTCCTTATTAGTTTTTTGTTGAATTACCTTGAGAAGAGCTAATGCTTGAGTGGTATAAATTGGGCATACGATCCGTAATTTTTACTTGCATTTATATTCTAAATTAAAACTAAGAATAGAAGTTAAATACACATTTATAAAATTATAATTAAAATTCAATACAATCTACTATGTCATTTTATAAAAACTTTTATATTATACTTTTGTATGTTAATAAAATATTTATATTTAACTAATTATTTGTAGTTTATGTTATAATCAGGTTATATTTATCAAAGAATTAAATATCGATTAATAACTACAATATATAATATATTATGTAGTATAATATATTAATACTACAATATATAATATATTATGTAGTATAATATATTAATACTACAATATAGTACGCTAAAAAATAAAGATGTATTGCAACACAGTTAATGTCATTACAATTAATAAATAAAATTTAAAACCAATTAGTTTCAAAATTTCTCGATTTTAGAGTAATTAATTTATACTCTGCTAATGTTTTTTATACTAATTTAAATAGAAAGAATCCCTAAGAAAAATAAAGATATGACTAGAATTAAAATCTGCTTTTTTGTTGTACTCTGCTATGTATTTTGCTACGTTATTTCTTGTGTCATTATACACGATTATTCCACTTCTAATCGACAGATTTTGCTCAAAAATAAATCAAAAGATCACAAAATGCATCTTGTTGAAGTAATCAGCAGCATCTGCATATTTTAAAGATATTTAAGCAATGCCTACAAGCATGGGCCTCATTGTAATTAACCCATTTGAATACAAAGAATCAGCTTCAAAGATTACGCTAGGGATCTTTAGACTACGTCCTTCTGACTATAAAAAGCCATTTTTATCCGTCAAAATCAGTATTCTTTATATATTATTGTATGGTATATATATTTATATATATTTTTACTTATGCATCCATTTAATCATATCCGAGTAGCTTGTCATAAAAAAAAAAAGTACAACAATTTCACAATATAATGAATATTAAAAACTTTATTCTATAGAATAATACCTTTTTCAAATATAACATTTATATTTGAACATAAATATCCTAATCTTGCGTATAATTTGAATAAACTTAATGAATTGATAGAGCCTAAACAATTTGAGAAATTTAAACAACCATAAGCTACATTAATAACCTCAGGAAATTATTAAAACTTTTAAAAAAAATATGGAAATGTTAATTGTATTAATACAATTTATGTATAACATTAAATTTTATTAGATGATACTAAAAAAAAAAAAAACTTAAGATGTTCTATTGGTGAATAAATTGAATGTTGATGGTACTGAATAAGTCGCATATCATAATGTAATTTGTGTTCCTTATTAGTTATTTGTTGAATTTCTTTGAGAAGAGCATGGCTTCAGTGGTATAAATTGGACATACGATCCGTAATTTTTACATTCATTTATATTTATTTATATTTTAAAATAAAACGAAGAATAAAAATTAAATAAACATTTATAAAATAATAATTAAAACAATTTACTATGTCATTTTTTAATAACTGTTATAATTTATACTTTTGTATGTAAATAAAATATTTATATTTAACTAATTATTTGTAGTTTATGTTTTACTCAGGTTAATTTTATCAAAGAATCAAATGTTGATTAACAAACTACTACAATGTAGTATGCTAAAAAATTACAATGTCAATTAATGTCATTACAATTAATAAATAAAATTTAAAACCGATTGGTTTTAAAATTTCTCGATTTTGGAGTAATTAAGTTATACTTTGCTAACATTTTTTACACTAATTTAAATAAAAATAACCCCTAAAAAAATTAAACACATGTTTAGAATTTATATTTGCTGCCTTATCTTTTCGTCAACTGAAAAATAAATATCCAATTTATACAATATTCTTAAAATGCATATTAATTCTATTAATTACAAAAATAATTATGTTTACACATGTAGACTGAAAGAGTAATTACTCTTTCAACTATCACGAAAAAAAAGAGGTAGTTTTTAAATTAATTACACTGTATAAACACGTCTATTTTAACTTCGATTCTTAGTTGAGAAACTATTGGTTTTACTTTGCTATGTTTTATATTTCTTGTGTCACTACACACGATTGGTTCCACTTGTACTCGACAGACTTTGCTTTGAAATAAATCAAAAGAACTCAAAACGTTTCTTGTTGATGCTATCAGCAGTATAATTTAAAAATAATCCCCATAATAAATGTAAATTTCTCAAAAAATTACAATTGCTATAATCAGTCGAAAAATGAAAAAAAACTATCCACAATCCCGATTTCTAGACGTTGAATCCAAAAAATGTCGGTAAAAATTTAGTGGTATTTCGCATAGCAATAGATCATCAATACATTTAAAACTAATTCAAATTATTCTTCCTTAAATGTATTAAGGATTCCAGAATCAAAACGATTGAGTTACTAAAATTTCAAAAAAAGTTGTTAAGAAATGTTGTTTTCATTATTATTTTCAGAAAACATATTTTATTAGGAAATTTTATTCCCTTATTTAAAGTATGATATATTTTCAGCTCCCTCAGCGTTACAAAAGTGTACAAATCAAACCATTATAATCATTTTGTATAACATCCCTCAATGAAATATTAAAATCGTATGCGGATCTTGTATACAACTACTGGATTCTTGTACCTGGATTAGTTAATTTTATATTAATACCTAAGCTATTTCAGAGTAAAAAGCTGTTCATTCTTTGATTGCACGGCCGACGACGTCCCGTCGCTAATGATACCGTAGTATTCTTCCTGTTGTCAAAGTGACAGCGTCAATAAACCGATCTGCACTCGTGCACTGTCGTCATCGACGCTGCTAACCTTTTGACGCCAAGGATCACGCCGGACATCGCGTCGTCGACGCCAGCGAAAGTGCGTGGATGCTTAATGCCATATTTTTTGTATATTGAGCGCTTGACGCTTTTTTTCACAATAATACTAGTATTTTTCGTTCATTATTGTTTTAAGTTAATTTTAAAAATTATTTTTAACTTTTTAGTTTGATGTGCTTTAAAAGCGTGTTTTTTAGTTTTTTTAAACTATATTTATATCATCCTAAGTGGTGAACATTATTTTAAATGATTTATTAATATTTAACCCAGGAATAAGTTTTATTTATATTTATTATTACCTAATATCCTCACAAGAAATAAATACAGTTTCTATTTTATATGAAGGTTTTAAATATTATTGTGCCCTTCATTTCTGGACAGCCTCAAATGTGCCGTAAAGAAGAGTAATTTCATTTATACAAGGCCTTATACGTTACCTTATATTCATAATAAAGCTAATTGTGCCCTTAATTTATGAACAGCCTTAAACGTGCCGAACAAAGTGAGGAAGCGTAATTTTTTTATTAGAATTAACTAGTCTTAGTAGTAAAATCCTCTGCGTGTTTACTCGCTAGCCATGAAGGACTATGCCAATTATTGTTAGATAACGTGAAGCAGTTGACGTAAAGGATAGTAAAAGGTGTATTGAAGACATATTTAATATATATATTAACGATGTTAACTGTGTCCGCACCAGCCAAGGCTTTACGCTGAGAAATGTTGGGCCTCCACAGTCTTGTTGATTATATTTTGAATAAAGATAGACATATTCTTATAATTATATTTTGACAAGTTCAGAGTAAATTTTAAGAATATCGATATCGATTATAGGGAATTCATCGAAAATATTATTAGTAAAAATATAGTATAATATAAACAGAGTTTAAAAAAATATATAAAAAAAGGTAACAAATCATAATAACGCAGTTCCCATTGTAGAAAATCTTTTCTAAATTTGATATACATACAAATTAGTCTCTGCGAGTATAATAAACGCAAAACAATATAAACGATTGTTAACACTGAAGGAAGAAATCACCATAAAATTAACTTAATCAACTACGAAAGGAAATAAAGGTAAGTGTGAATATTTAATTGCAAACTTCTTAGAAATTTACGTAATAAACAAGAATAAGAATAAGTGAGGTAGGGAAATTTTATTATTTGATAAATAACTATAGTTGGACTCCGAGATAACACTTCATACCATACCCCTTTACCTCGCCCCTTTTAATTTTTTTGTTTATTACACACAATATCTAGGATTGAATTCTGTATGTAAATTATTCGAAGCCCTATATTATTATTATAAACATAAGTTCAATAATGTACTCTTATTTAATTTTTGTTGAATAAGTATCCTTTTCAAAGATATTATATTATATTGAGATATAAACATCAATATATTTTAAAGCTTTTTATGAAACAAGATTCAAAAATATTTATATCTGTGTAAAAATATTACTAACTCATGGTGTGTTGGTGATGACGCCTTAAAAGAATGTACCACAATAATCATCAACACAACAATTAATAATTACTAATATAAAAACGGTAGCACAGTGAGATCACGGCTTAGTACGGACGTGGCATAATTGGGATAATTATAGATGATATCTGACAGTGATTAAAATCACTATCATAAGAAAAGCTTCGATTAAAATCTGTAAGTAAAGTTTAATTTAAAAAATTGGTAGATTATTTCAAGAGCAACAATAACTCTTATTCCTCTAATTTTATGCGATTAGTTATTTAATTTATAATTATAATATATGAATACATAATAATTAAAGTAAATAAATTTAGTATGAAATTGATATTCAATAATTTAATATTGTAATTTTTACGAAGATATAAAAATAATAAAGTAGTTGTCTATTCATATACTTTTAATGCGTATAAAAATTTAAAGGGATTGATGAAATACTTTTTAACAAAAAAAATTTTGTTACTTATGAATAAATACACTAAATAAAAGGAACTTTCATTANTAATACACTAAACAAAAGGAACTTTCATCAGAAAAAAAATATACTTTTCTAAATCAACTTTTCGCGATGTTTTCAAATGTGCAATTAAACTTTTTTTATTACTTCTAAGTTTTAATATTATTACTTATTATTAAAAAATAAGTATTTACATATAAAAAAAAATAATTAAGAACAANATTACATATAAAAAAAAAATTGTATTAAACTAATACTGATTTTGATTTTTAATATGTTAAAGGTAATCATTTTGAACCTACTTTTATGTTTCTTAATTTTAACGCGTATACAAATTTAAAGGGCTTGATGCAATATTATTCAATAAAAAATGTTTGTTACTTATAACAAAAGTATAAATTTTATACACTGGACTACGAAGAACTTTCATTAGAAACAAAAATATAACGCATTTTTAAAGGTTTGAACACCCTGTATAAAGGGAAATGGTTCAAATAAAAAAAAGTATGTCGAATGAAATAATCATATATAAAGTATATATGTATATATATAAAGTATATAAAGTATATATATCATTAAATAATAGAATTGATTCATGCATTTTTTAAAAAGTTATAGAAACATAATGTTAAAAAATGTAAAATATAACAACAAGAATTTTTATCACAAAAATAGCATATTTTTGCATATGGTAGTCATCTTTACCAAAAAGACAAGTGAAATGGTAAATTTTTTTTTCAAATTAAAATATATTACATAAGTTTAAATTTAAGGTATATATAAAAATGTCAGTCTTTCTGGAACAATTTCAAAAGTTAAGTTGAAAAAGTTAATTATTTGTGAAAAAGTTGCCATTTTGAAACCCTTCCTATGGACTGGTAACGGGTCAAAAAAAGTAATATTGATTGGGTCATTTTTAAAAAAGTTATAGCAGTTTTAAGTAAAAAAAAATTTAAAGTATGTCGAAAATTAGCGATTTTTAAATTTGTAATTTGTTGGAGGATTTTCCCTGTTTACGGGGAACGAGGAAATTTATTTCAACTTTTGAGGGTAATGTCTTCGACTATTTACGATTTGTGATCTTTTAACGATTTGTTCATCAAAATCGGACCAGCGAAAGCGGAGATTGAGCGTTCAAAGACACAAAAAAAAAAAAAAAAAAAAAAAAAAAAAAAAAAACCC
>NW_026099575.1:21070034-21076139 GCF_025091365.1 Daktulosphaira vitifoliae | reverse complement strand
TTATTATTAAGAAAATAAATAATCAACTATTTTCTCAGATTGAAAAAATAACAGATTTTTTTCCGCATAATCAATAAATGACTTAACAATATTAAAGTTTCTATCTGAAAATATTTTTTTTGTAGTAGTAATAAATTTTTTAGCAGCACCCAAACTATAATACTCAATAGTTTCCAACTCCGATTCCTTGTGAACTGGTCTACCATCTATTTTAGAGGGTAGTTATTCGCCGTTTAATTTCATTTCATTTATAGCATTACACTTTAAATCGCAACATAGGTCGTTTAAATATGATTTGAGGAGCTCAATAACAGCGTCATGATTACAATTAATTGAATTTTTTATCTTACATACATAATCATCATCTTTTAAACGAAAGAACTCAATAAACTCATCAATTATCATTAACCATTTATTAATCAATTCAATCTTNGTATCTTTAACCATTTATTAATCAATTCTATCTTAATAAATTCATTTTGTTGTTTTTGTACGTATAATAAATGTTTCCAAGTTAGCCTTAACATAATGACTTTAAAAAAGCTAAAAACTGAATCGTAGTATATTTTAATATCTATCAAATTATTGTCCTTCCAATTGATATTATGTGCGTTTTTGTATTTTTCTTGTAAAATATGCATAGTACTTTTATCAGGTTCTCCCCAATTCACTTGTAAGTTGTATTCATTCATTAAATAAATAGTTCTGCTTGCTTTGTATCCTATATTTTTAATAAGGATATTGTTTTTACTAAACACCTCGTAGTTATTGAAGGATAATTCACTATTATTCAATATAAATCTGTCTATAATTTCTATACTTCTATTCATGAAGTTACGTATAACATTTAAAGGCTGTTTTTTTAATTGTTTTATTAATTTTTCTGGTATAATAAGACATTTGTTAATTTCAGTGTTACATTTCATTTCTGAAACCTCTGATTCTAACTCAACTATGACATAGTCATGAGTATTTTTTAGATATATTTGTTCATATTCAACAGAGCAACCCATATTCATTAATTCTTTTAATTTATGTACGTGATGACTAACAATGCCTAAATACATATTTAATAACCAGAGAGNGTGATAACTAACAATGCCTAAATACATATTTAATAACCAGAGAGAACCTATTTCAATACCTTTAAAACCAATTCACGTCTTCATCATTTTTTTCAAAATGTCAAGATATTTTGATACTGGATAAAGTGAATTAATTAAATTAAAATTCTCATGACATATTTCTATTCTAGCTATTTGCATATAGTTCAAAGCATTTAATAAATAAGAGCATTTTAAAAGTTGAACATTTTCGACAGACTTTATTTGGTTCTCCATGTATCCAGTGTTAAGTGAATCAGCACGATTAATTTGTAATAAAAATAACACCACACTTACTTTTATTAAACATTTTAAATTATCACATTGAATCAACATCATAATGATACATAAAGTCGTAGATTTTTAAAACTTAATTACAAAATTGTATTAAGAAATTTGTAAAATTAAAAAAAACAACTAATTTTTAGTTTTAAAACTGTATGAAATATTATTTTTAATAATTATTAAAATTAATTATTTAAAACTAAAAAATTATTTTGTAAATATGCACATAACAATTATTTAACCTGTTTGTTTAATTTAATTATAATATAATTGTAAAAATGTTTGATAAAAATTAATATTGATTAATAAAAGGCCTTTTATTATTCTATGATCACAAACATTTAAAATAAATTAATATACCAGTATACAATTTAAATATAATTTAATTTTAAGGTATGACGTTATTAATTTTATTTTTATGTGGTGTACTTATAATAGCTTAAATTGTGTAGTATACAGTATTTTTTATATCTTGACATAAAACACTATTATAATCGATATATATATATATTTTAATGATATAATATATATTAATATAAAATTACATTGTTGAATACAAAAACAGGCGAAGCTACTACGCTAAAATATACGATTGAAAATATTTCAATTTTTATATATGATGTTATTTTTAATTTCTATTANAAAATGAGTTTAAAATTTATTATATGAACAACTGTTTAAAAAATATATGAGCGTTCAAACAGAGGTGTAATATATACAATCTCACAAATAACAAAAGTAATTATTCGGGGTAGTCTGAGATATACGAGAAATGGTAAAAAAAATTCCTTGTGATATACACATAATCAATTATTCAATCCGTTTGTTTAATTAAATTGTATTAATTATATATTTATTTAAGAATATTATTATACTCTGTTATTTTAACAAATTCACTAGGTAAAAAATGTTTGCCGAATTAATAATATTAATCTTTTATTGTTCAATGATCACAAACGCTTTAAAGTTAAAGAATGTACAAATTTATTATTTTAATATATGATTTAAATGTTTTATTTACATTACTAGATTTATTTTTATGCGGTGAACTTATGCTTTACTATTTATATGTGTTATTCTGTAGATTTAAAAAATAGACAGAATAAACATACTTACACATAGTTATAAATTTGAATTGTATAAAATAAAATTACTTTTTTTCAAACAACCTATAAACCTAAATTTATTTTATTACTTAATTCTTTGAATTAATCTAAAAATCTTATAATTATTTAGTTGGGCATTTATTCTCAACAATATGTCAAAAGAACACAAATCGTAACTAGTTGAAGACATTACCCTCAAAAATTGAAAATTTTATCATTATTCCTCGTAAATGGTGAAAATCCGTTCAAATATTACGAGTTTTAAAATCGAAAATTTCAACATTTCTTTTTCTAAAAATTGTCATACCTTATTGAAAAATTGACTAATCAAAATAATTCATTCATGTTAAAACCTAAGATATTTTCCTCTTTTTTAAAAATCTGAACATTTAGGGCCCGAGCAGTGGATTTAAAATAGCAACTTCTGTATAAATTTTACTTTTCAACTTAAGTTCACTTTTTAAATATTCTATGTGGTTGTCGTAGTTAAAAAAACATGTAATTTTAATGTTATAATTTACTTTTTCATATTTTATTTTTTCAACTTTATATTACTATGACTTTTTGAAAAAATTATGGATCATTACAATTTTTATTCAGAAATACTTTAGGTTCACTTATTTTATTTGACATACTTCAAAGTCGGACCATTTTTCCTTTGTACAGGGGAAGTTTAAATATATGAGTAAAAAATAGTACATTTTCAACTTAACTTTTGAAAATGTTATGAAAATACTTCAAACTTTTAATATATGTCAAATCAAAACTTATAACAAATACTTTAAGATCATAAAAATGAAATTTGTCCCAAAAAATAGGGTGAAAATCGGAATTCTTGTCTCCTCCCTCGGTTCGACCGCCTTTAAAAAAGAAAATGAATAGCGTTGATCTTGGGCCCTTGTGCCCTTTAAAAACGACACTTTTAACTACCGACAGTGATATACGTCAACCTAAAAAACAACAGCATTCCTAATAATACTGCAGCAAATTATTCATAAGTGAGCGTTCAATTTATTATCATTAATAATCCCGCTTCAAAAAAGACAAATACCTCTTTACGATTTCCTGAAATACATATAGGGTTTTAATTTTAGATATAAAAAATAGGAAGAAATTAACTAAAAAATATGTCATTTTTTTATTGATTTCATAGCATAAAATTAAAAAAATAGTAATTCACTTATAAAAAATAGATATTATTTTCAATTACTATGATACAATAATAGTTTATTTTCTATGAAAATTTCAGTTTAAAAATTAATTATTTAATTATATTGCTTTAGTACAACTTAAAGAGTAATTATTAGTGTTTTTATGTCTATAAAATATTTACCGATTTTAAAATTCGTAATATTTAAACGGATTTTCACCATTTACGAGGAATAATGATTAAATTTTCAATTTTTGAGGGTAATGTCTTCAATTAGTTACGATTTGTGCTCATTTGACATATTGTTAAGAATAAATGCCCTACTAAATAATTATAAGATTTTTAGATTAATTCAAAGAATTAAGTAATAAAATAAATTTAGGTTTATAGGTTGTTTGAATAAATGATAATATATATTTAGTTTTTAATGTATTAGTCCCCCTTTTTAACACGCTTATATTAGTTTCACATGTATGTTGTTTGTTGTTTGTTGTTTGTTGTTTGTCGTTTGTTGTAAGTTTGTAACTCCACGCGGCACGTGTTATTATCGCGTATCCCGTCGTCTATGACCTTGAGACTAGACCGTCGTAACGCATTCACCCCACCCCGCTCACCAGTCGGCAACTACACTATTTTTTTTCTGTATAATTTTGAGTATTTGACTGACCAACACCGCGCGTTATACGCCGCGGTGCAAAGTCCAGCAAGTGCCGCACGGCCGACGACGTACCGCCGCTAATGATACCGTAGTATTCTTCCTGTTGTCAAAGTGGCAACGTCAATAAACCGATCTCCACTCGCGCACCGTCGCCATCAACGCTGCTAACCTTTTGACGCCCGAGGATCACGCCGGACATCGCGTCGTCGACGCCAACGAAAGTGCCACGATATTATGCGAAGATTATATATTCTTACCATCGCCGCTAATATTAATATATATATACATATATATATTATTATTTATATATACGTATATGTTAATATTCATTTATATATCCCTACAGCCGACGCCGCTACCGCCATATATGCCTCGCGCCCCGCCCGCCAACAAAACACAGCTATACCTCGTGCATGATACGTTTACGTACTTAAGTCGCTTTACATGTATATATATATATATATTAATTACTATTAAAACTTATATATTAATACGCTTTATTCTCATTAAGAGATATATAGGGTATTTATTCCGATTACAAAGGATGATTCCCGTATCGTCATTTTACGTCACTACCTCCACGTTGCGCGCCTGCTGCTTTCTTTGGATGTGGTAGCCGTTTCTCAGACTCCCTCTCCGGAATCGAACCCTGATTCCCCTTTACCCGTTACAACCATGATATTGATAGTAACTACTATCATAACATGTAACTAAAAAGTGAAAAATAAATATAGTTTAAAAAAACTAAAAAACACGCTTTTAAAGAACATTGAACTAAAAAGTTAAAAATAATTTTTAACTTATTAGTTCAATGTTCTTTAAAAGCGTGTTTTTTAGTTTTTTTAAAATATATTTTTAACACGCTTATATTAGTTTCACTTGTATGTATGTATGTATGTATATATGTAACTCTCCAAACGCCACGTGTTATCGCATATTCCGTCGTCTAGACTAAACCACAGACTATATGAAAACAGATAGTTCACTTGGCCCGATAACAAAACGGTTTTTTGATTGGAGAAGTGAAATCAGTGCAACCATATGTATGAGCGCAAAAATTCTTTTAATTTATTTCATTATTAAATCTGCTGTAGCATAAATATTATGAAATTCCGTATATAAACATAATTATTGACATAAATTATTTTAATACATCATTAAATTAAGGTATTAAACCCAAAATCCCTTATTTATGACTCAAAATCCCTAAATTAGTCATGAAAATTAAATAATTATCAGTTTTTATAATGTAAATTATTAACTACTTAAATTTGACTTGAGTAGTAACAATTGTTATTGTTAATATTGTCAATGATCACATGTATCTTACTTCGTGTTATATTTGGTGCTTTCTTTCAAAATATCTCACTACCTCACCAGTATGCGATGCTCAGTGTAGTTTTGTCCAAGTACATATTCCTTCAAAGATAAAAGCTTTTTTTCTTATCCTAAAGAAAACGATCGTTTGAAACTATGGATGAATAATTGTCAAACTAATCATTTGGCCGAGACTTTATCCAAAAAAAAATAATCTAGTAGTTTGCGCGGATCATTTTGACGATAAAATGTTTTTGATAAAGACTACAAAAAATCGGCTGGTCATGATGCAGTACCTACAATATTTAGTGGTCAGTATTTTTTATCTTCAATGCAAAGCTGAGAAGGTATTAATTTTACTATGATGTGTGTTTCTTTAATTTATTTATTTTTTGTGTGTCTGTTACCTTGTTTTTTTCAGCTCTCACCGAACCGATTTCTTTCAATGATACGTCATAATATCACAAATCGTATCTAGTCGAAGAC
>NW_026099575.1:21051063-21068781 GCF_025091365.1 Daktulosphaira vitifoliae | reverse complement strand
TTGTTTGTAAGTTTGTAACTCTCCGAACGCCACGCGTTATCGCATATTCCGTCGTCTAGACTAGACTGTCATAACGCATTCACTCCACCCCACGCCACGCTCATCACACGACGGCAACACTATTCCTCTGTATAAATTTATTTTTGGTTATCGTACCCGTGTGCTTGTCATCAATATTATATATATATAAACAAATT
Source organism: Daktulosphaira vitifoliae (assembly GCF_025091365.1). NCBI lineage: Eukaryota > Metazoa > Arthropoda > Insecta > Hemiptera > Phylloxeridae > Daktulosphaira > Daktulosphaira vitifoliae. Next base: position 21,068,584 of record NW_026099575.1, on the reverse strand, counting down.
TTTATTTTGACTGACCAATACTATCCGCGTACCATACGGCTTACGTATATATTCCTACTGCCGTTTATACCTCAGGTATAACGTTAGTCCGACACGCCCGCCCACAAAACACAGCNTTATTCTAATTAAGAGATATAAAGTATTCATTCCGATTACGAGGGATGATTTCCGTATCGTCATTTTTCGTCACTACCTCCACGTTCCGGGAGTGAGTAATTTGCGCGCCTGCTGCTTTCCTTGGATGTGGTAGCCGTTACTCAGACTCCCTCCCCGGAATCGAACCCTGATTTCCCGTTACCCGTAACAACCATGATATTGATAGTAACTAACTATCATAACATGAAACTAAAAAGTAAAAAATAAATATAGTTTAAAAAACTAAAAAAACACGCTTTTAAAGCACATCGAACTAAAAAGTTAAAAATAATTTTTAAAATAATTATGAACAAAAAATACTAGTATTATTGTGATAAAAGCGTNAACTAAAAAAACACGCTTTTAAAGCACATCGAACTAAAAAGTTAAAAATAATTTTTAAAATAATTATGAACAAAAAATACTAGTTTTATTGTGATAAAAGCGTGGGTGCTTTGTGTCACATTTTTCGTATATTAAGCGCCCGACGCTTTTATCACAATAATATTAGTATTTTTTTTCATAATTATTTTAAAAATTATTTTTAACTTTTTAGTTCGATGTGCTTTAAAAGCGTGTTTTTTTAGTTTTTTAAACTATATTTTTTTTAACCAAAAATGTAATTTTATTTTATACAATTCAAATTTTTACTACTAAAGGGTCAAATTTTCTGCTGTGTTTTATCGTTGACGTATGTTACTATCGGTCGTTAAAAGTATCATTTTTAAAGGGCACAAGGGCGAATGTCCAATGTTATTCTTTGTCTTATACGTGAAACGCTTATCATGAATTTGTTCTGTGGTTTGGATAAGGTAACGTTCAATTGTGTCGGGCTCGAATGTCACATCCTTATTAAATAGCTCGTAGATGGCCGTCACTTAATCATTTGGCAATTGATACGTCGATACAGAATCAATGTACTAAGATTTAGTTCAGGTAAAACGGGTTTTCTTTTAATGAGTGTATAATTTGACTAATTAATTATATTATTGTAATTGTCATTGTTATTTATTCGCTATACATATACTTGTTTTAAGATTAAGTTACTAACATTAGAGTAAGAAAGAATTGTCTTTTCTTTAAAATTATGTTTAACACTAAAACCCAAAAGAGTTATGCAATCCAAAAAATAGTTTTTGAATTTTCTTTTATTTAGTTATTTTTCTTTTTACAGCCATTAGGTTGGTTAATACCATTGGTATATCCTGGGGAAATTTAAGTACAGTGGTTTTCCGTTGCCTTCTGAACTGGGAACATGGTGCTTTTTCGCCACCGTAGAAGCGCACGCATGGTCACCCATCCGTTCACTTACGGCGGTAGGCATGACTTAACACTGTACGAGGCAGCTAGACCATAGGACGGCTAGTTGTGCACCGCACTAGAATGCCGTTTTACCTTAAGCCTGTTTAAAAAACGTTATTATTGATGCGAGAGTGAGTCATCTAGGAGATGATGGCTAACTGTACATCCAATAAGTAACGAAAATAGACAATAATTAAATAACAAATAACCGCATATATTAAAAATTCTTCAGAGAGTATCATAAATTTAAGGGATAGCGGGAGGCCCTAAAATACTAATGGTCAGCGTAGCGGCATAAACAAAATAGTTAAACTAAATAATTTAGTTAATTATTAAAACAAACAATAAATAACATTAAAAAATAATATAAAACTCAGCTGAACAGATGAAGTTATTAATAGTGATGAGTGGACGGTATGAGATCTTGTGGTAATGGTGTCGAACATCTGAGTATCATTAGTCAGATTATAGATCTAGACATGTAATGGCAGATGAGAACAGACGGCGGGAAAGCGACTACAGCAATAAAGTTATTTAGTGGTGGTCTGGGCCCAAACACTAGTTGTGTGCAAGGGCACGATAACTTTAAGCATAAGGGTGCAACAAACAAATAATAAAAACTATGGCGTACAACGGCCGAACAATTTACCATTCAACCGAAGGAACTTGCTAAAGAAGAGAATGATACGTATAACAAATTAACTGACTGACTTACGACAATAAACTGCACACGGAAGACAATTGACACGGAGGTTAGCAATTTACCGTGTTATGTGGGCAAATATGTAAAGTAAGACGCTGGAGATCAGCTGTCAAATGATATAATATTATCAACGATGCTTGTAATAACTGGTCTACTACTAGTTTTTGTTAAAGACATTCTGTACCAAACAGATTTAGGATATCGTACAACTTGTAAAATATTTATTACACATTTTATTTGTGAACATTTAAAAATGTAGCTCTTAATTAACATTTAATAATCACTGATTTTAAATTGTTTAATTGCATTGAATATTTAACATTGATTAGTGTCCGATGAAGTTATTTATTAAACATTGGAGAAACGTTTAAATAGTGATGACAAATTNAAACATTGGAGAAACGTTGATGACAAATTAGTTATGTATTAACGTTGAAATAGAATTTAAATTTCAATATTGCCTTAAAGTTGACTAAAAATTATTTAGGTAATATTTTTATAAAAAAATTCTTTTGCGGTTTGTACCACATTTGTTAATGGATACAAAAAAGATATTGAACTAATTGTAAAACTAATTATTATAGAAAATTCTATATGCACATTTAAAAATACAATAAATTGGAACTATTGCGAATATAGTGTCTCTCGGGCAGCTGCTGATGGACTTCCCAAGAATTTAGATTATTCATACATAAATACTAATACACTACTTAACTAATAAAAACAAGTCAACGTTTGGCTATCATAAAACAAAATATATTAACTATAAAACACATACTACATAAATAATATAAATTTAAATAAATAACGTTGATAAAATTTTTCATAATACGTATTCTTTTTTTAAAATATATATATAAAAATTTTTTAACTAAATATTTGTAAGTTCTTTAGATGAATAACAGGAAGTAAGTTTATATAGCTTGTTTATATGAATGACAAATTACAGTATTATTTTTTGGTGTGTAGTTCCTTTTTTATTTCTGAATTCAACTATACAAAATTTCATTTCATAATATTCAAATTTATAATTGTGTTTTATGTTAATTTTAACATAAAACATCGTCTAATACAAAAGTAAAATGCGTTAAGCATAATAAGTTCACACAAAAAAAAAAATTGGTAATAGAAATTAAAAATAACATCATATATAAAAATTGAAATATTTTCAATCGTATATTTTAGCGTAGTAGCTTCGCCTGTTTTTGTATTCAACAATGTAATTTTATATTAATATATATTATATCATTAAAATATATATAAATATATATATATATATATATATATATCGATTATTTTTAATGTTAGAGTATCAAAGCGATAACAACATTATTATAAAGCTTAAACTCTATTATATTTACAAACAATTCATGCATCTTATGTGATCCACGCTGTAAACTATTTTTTTTATTTGATACACCTCTAAAATATCTTAGACTTTATTAATCTAATCGTAATTTTATATATATTGTTAATTTATTAAATAAATTTTCAAAATGTATCCTATTCGTCAACATTTTGTGTATGACAAAGACCTTGACCAATCAATTTGCCAAATTGAAGGGTGCCCTTCAAATATAATTCAAGTAAGTAATATTTTTATTTCATCTTTTTTTTTTTCTAAACATTTTGTTTCCTAAATAAAATTTTTATTAATATTACAACTTTAAATAGCAAATACGACAGTTAAATGTTTTTTGATCTTCCAATTATTTTTGTAAAAATAAATAAATTAAGGATAAATAAAAACCATCAAATTGAATTTGATGATTTTTATTTAGTCAGCGATAACCAATAATTATATCTTTTTGACAAAAATTATTACTTTAATCAATTATTTCTATAGTTGTAATTTTTATTACTAGTTTGCGGGTTCTGTGTTAAAAAAACATTGTATCTTACAAATATTATAATACGCTCAATTAAGTACATTTTTTTAACTACTTTTAATTGGTTTTTTTAGTTAAAGTAAATCATTAAAATTAATTAAGTTTTGAATATTTCAATTTTAGAATCTTTTTAAATACAAAAAGTTGCTTATAAATTATTACTATGGTTTCTATTTAAATGATTTATTACAGTAAAATTGAGCTTTACTGATAAATTTACAGGAAGCATTGATAACACAATTTCTTGACTGCATTTTAATCTTAAGCACCTGAAATATTATACTATTTTTTTAATTCACATACAATTTTTTATTTAATAATCTAAATTTCAAATTTGAAGTTGAGTTATAAGTTATGGTAACAAATAAACCTTTTTTTTCATTATAAACTTTCAAAAAATAGGTTAAAAATTATAATTTGCACTGATTATTTTTAACATATTAAAAACGTTAAGCAATAATTATTTATGGCATAATTATTAATATTTTGCGCAAAGCATTTGAATAAATGTTGCAATAATTATATGGATTACATATTAAATATAAAAACTCCATACGCAAAATATTATTATAGCTATTAATATAATTTAATTTTTTATCCGAAACGTTTTTTAGAATAAGCTCCTTTCCGGAGTAAATTGTTGGAACAATTTTTAGCATAGGTTGCATTCCGGAGCGAATACTCGGAACTATTTTTAGGAAAAGTTCCGTTACGGAACAAATGACCAGAACAAATTTTACTAATAGTTCCGTTCCGGAGCAAATAATCGGAACGATTTTTAGGAAAAGTTCCGTTCCGGAGCAAATNGATTTAAAGTGTAATGCTATAAATGAAATGAAATTAAACGGCGAAGAACTACCCTCTAAAATAGATGGTAGACCAGTTCACAACGAATCAGAATTGAAAACTGTTGAATATTATAGTTTGATTGCTACTAAAAAATTTATAATTACTACAAAAAAACTATTTTCAGATAGAGACTTTAATGTTGTTAAGTCATTTATTGATTATGCGGAAAAAAATCTGTTATTTTTTCAATCTGAGAAAATAGTTGATTATTTATTTTCTTAATAATAACAATTTCCTTAGTAAAAAATTTAATAATTTAATTGCCATTGAATTATTTCTTAAAGCTCTACTTTGCAATACATGAATATGTTATACAGAAATGCAGTAGTTAATAAAATAAATGTCTTTATATAAACTTTTTATTGATATTCAACTATATAATTTTGTTCTTGGTATTTTTACTAACATATAATAAACTTGAAAATGTACCTGGTTACGACTAGAATGATTTTTATACAGTTTTATAAAATATTCATAATTTGTTAACCTTTTTTTAGCTTAAATGTGAAGCCGAGAAGGTACTCATTTTATTAATTTTTAATATTATTTTTTTTGTGTATTTGAACGATCAATCTCCGCTTTCTCTAGACCGATTTTGATGAACAATTCGTTAAAAGATCACAAATCGTATTTAGTCGAAGATATTACCCTCAAAAATTAAAATTAATTCCCTCGTTCCCCATAAACGGTTTCAGATAGAAACTTTAATATTGTTAAGTCATTTATTGATTATGCGGAAAAAAATCTGTTATTTTTTCAATCTGAGGATATAGTTGATTATTTATTTTCTTAATAATAAGAATTTCATAAGTAAAAAATTTAATTATTTTATTGTCATTGATTTATTTCTTATAAGAATTCTATAAGAATTATTTTTTAAAGCACTACATTGCAGTACATGAAAATATTATATAAAAATGCTGTAGTTATTAAAATGAATGTCTTTATATAACTTTTTATAGATTTACAACAATATAATTTTGTTCTTGGTATTTTTACTAAAATATAATAAACTATAATATGTGACTAGAATGATTTTTAAACATTTTTATATAATATTCATAATTTATCAACCTTTTTTTTATATTATTAGTTTTTAATTTAGTAAAAATAACAAAAAAAATATTAATTTAGAACAAATTCACAGCAAAAAATTTAATGATTTTCTTTTTAATAATACCTATTTATAACCTAATTAATCTATTGAAAACAAAGTGTTTTTAAACAATTTTTCGATTACTTTTCGAATACTCAATTATTGGTACGGCCATCATTTATGTCTTGCACTTCGTCTGCACCTCATACCTAAGTGTTACCCTTATTTCCTTCCTATATAATAGCCATTCGACACCCACAACTAACTTGGAGTATCAGCTGAGCACGATAACTGCTGTACGACAACACGTGGACACCTAGACAGCAGATTCATTATCATAATTGTCGTCCACCATTAGTGTTTTATTTGTATTACGACAACTATAACTAGTGGTATTATATTTAATGTCACACCTCCACCACTAGCACCCACGAACCACCACTGAATATTTCCATTTAATTCATCATGAAATTCATACTGTCACTTTTTAATTTATATTAGAGAGAAGAAGAAAAATATGTTCATTGAAAAAAATAACCAATTACCAATATTACTTCTTATCTCACTTCCGATGCCTGGTGACCAGGCACGTAGCCAGAAAATGTTTATTGGAGGGGCCAACAATTTTGGGCCCTTGTATCATTTTCCATAATTTGTTTCCCATGAAAAGCTTGTGGGGGGTCCCTCCACTCCTCCTTAGACAGTATCCTATTCTATGAATCTTACAAGTTCAAAATTTGTGTTTATTTTTAAAAAATTGGTGGATTATTCCAAAAGCTACATGATCTGCTAGTTCATTATTAATATCCTAATTAAGATAAAGTATGTCGAATGAAAAAGGGATTATTAAAAAATATTATTTCTCATAAAAAATAATGTTGATCTATACACTTTTCAATAAGTTATAATATTAAAAAGTTAAAATGTAAAAAATAAAATCAAGAATTTTCACACGAAAATAGAAGTCGGTAGCCATTTTCACCACAAAGACATGTCCAGAGGTCAATTTCTTTTTTTCAAATTAAAGTATATTACATTAGCTTTAATTTAAGATATATATAAAAGTGTCAGACTTTCCGGAACATTTTAAAAATTTAAGTGGAAAAAGTTAATTTTTTGTGAAAAAGTTGTCATTTTAAATCCCCCCCGTTGGCAGGTAAAGGGTCAGATTTATAAAACAAATACAGTGGACGCCGTTTATTGGACTCACGGTTAATTGACTCATTCGCTTATTAGACTCAAAACGCCTAGTCCCTATTTACACATATACTAACACACAGCAAAAAATTCGTATATTCGACTCACACACCGGTTAATAGGGTCATTTGAAAATTAGATAAATAAAAATAATGTGTACATACATTGAACAAACGTGCTATAAATACGTTATAAGTCGGTCCTAGTAAAATTGCTTTTATCGTGGAGATAAAATAAATTACCTTTTCACGATAAACGAAGCAGTCTTTAATGTCAATTAGTACGACAGGTAGTGTATGAATAGACGTCGTCGTGTACAGTGTGTTGTTTGTGTTTACGTTCTCTGTAAAAATTTTCATTTTTCGTGTTACAATGAACAAACGACGTGATTTGAGTGTAGAAGAAAAATTAGATGTTCTTAAAAAATATGACGAGCTTCCGCAAATGAGCCAGCGACAAGCAGCATGTAAGTTAAACGTGTCTCAAAGTTTACTAGGTAGGATGCTAAAAAGTCGACAGAAAATCGAAAATGCATCATTAGCAAATGTGAATTCAAACCGGAAAAGAAAAAGAGTCGGTAAAGAAGAAGAAGTTGAAGACGCTTTGAAACAATGGTTCACAAAAGTCAGAGAAAAAGATGCCCGAGTTACAGGACCACTGTTGCGTCAAAAAGCTGAGGAACTCGCGAAAAAAATGGACAAAAATAATTTTGTAGCAACAGAAGGTTGGTTTTACCGATGGAAGAAACGTGAAAACATTTCGTTTGTTAAGCCACATGGAGAACAGGGAGAAGCAGACCATGCAGCTGCACGATCGTGGATTCATTCAGAATGGCCATCTCTTATCGCCAAATATCCTCCGTCTAGTGTGTTCAATGCAGATGAAACTGGTCTTTATTTAAGGGCATTACCTGAACACACATATGCATTCAAAAATGAAAAAACTAGAAGAACTAAAATTAGTAAAGAACGTCTAACCATATTATGTTGTGCGAGTATGGTTGGTAAAAAAAGAAAACTGCTTGTGATTGGTAAAAGTAAAAATCCCCGGTGTTTCAAGGGTGTTAAAAATCTACCGGTCGACTATACTGCAAACAATAATGCATGGATGACAAAAGAAATTTTCACCGAATGGTTGACCAAGTGGGACAATGAACTTCGACATGACGTCTTATTGCTAGTCGATAACTGCACGGCTCATATGGTTACAGTAAAATTCAAACATATTAACCTCACATTTTTACCCTCTAACACTACATCAGTTATACAACCATGTGATCAGGGGATTATACGCACTTTTAAAGCATATTACAGAACAGGCATGAGAAAGAATGTGATCAATGTGATTGATGCTAACCTGGAACAAGAATTATGTACCTTACGTGCTCATGAAATCGCTAAAAAAATAACTGTACTTGAAGGTTTGCATTTAGCCTATGAAGCGTGGAATATCGTCAGCAAAATCACAATACGCAATTGTTTCCGACAAGGTGGTTTCATTATCAGTCCAAAAGAAGTTGAAGCTGTTGTTGAAAGACCCGCTGACCTAACAACTGAACTTTATAATGAATGGATAAATATAGACGAAGAAGTCCAAACTACCGAACTCGTTACCGAGGAAGATATATGTGATGAAATACAGTCAAAACGGCCAAAAGAGAATGTGGCTGGTGATAGTGATGAAGATGAACCTGATGAAAAACCACCATCAACTAAACAAATGCTAGAAGCGCTTCAAATTCTACGCAGAGGGATTCAGCAAAGAGGCGATTTTGACGTATTCGAGCAACATAAATCCTACGAAAATATGATAATGAAGTTAGCCGAAGACGGAAAAGTCCAATCAACCCTAGATGAATTTTTATCAAAAAATTAGTTTCATTAGTGTTTTATTGACATTTATGACTACTGTCATTATTATTTATTTTGTTATTTAACTTTGTATAATATTACAAATATACATATTATATAGTCTTCGTAGGATTTTAATTTTCGTCTCGTCGTTACCTCTTATATAATATGAATATATATATATATAAATATTAGTGGACGCCGTTTATTAGACTCATTCGGTTAATGGACTCAAATGGTCAGGTCCCAAAGTGAGTCCAATAAGCGGCGTCCACTGTATATCAAATGAAAAATAACGATATCATGCATCTATATAAAAAAGTTATGGCAATTTTAAGTAAAAAAAATTTTAAAAATTTCGAAAATTAGCGATTTTTAAATTTGTAATTTTTTTGGAGGTTTCCCCCATTTACGGGGAACGAGGGAAAATTTTTCAATTTTTGAGGGTAATGTCTTCGATTAGATATAATTTGTGATCTTTTGACGTATCATTGAAAGAAATTGGTTCAGTGAGAGCTGAGAAAAAGTGGTAACAGACACAAAAAAAAAACACATCTTAGTAAAACCAATACCTTCTCAGCTTCGCATCGAAGCTAAAAGAAACAAATTAAAGATAAGATTTATCAAAAAAATTTTCATAGAGTATACTCTATTGAATTTTGTAATCAACTAGATTCTAATCAATGCAGATACTTCGTAGTTTGTTATCATTTGTTGGACCAGAGTTAAAAAAATTTACCTACAACCACGTTTGGAGTAATTGCTATTCCAACGTCTAGAACGTTATCTTTTTCAAATAACGTTTTCTATGAATATAAAAATGAAAATACAGCCATAATAATAACTGTATTACTCAAAAGTAATCACAAATTAATAATAATTTCAATGTGTATAAGGCCTAGCACGTTTTTGATAATTCGTAAAAATAATTGAATTTTAAATTTGGGGGGGCCGGCCCTGGGCCACATTAAATCTAAGGGGGGCCAGGCCCACCCAGGCCCACCCTTGTCTACGTGCCTGCTGGTGACACATCAACAGCGCCGCCACCACAAAACCAAAATCCCATCCGATGTTGTTATACTTTATATATTTACAATACTTATCTTACTTTACAATATCTTATCTAATCTTCACCATTACAAGATAGTTAACAACATAGATATCTTCATAAATTATCCATAATAAATTTTATATCTGGTATGCCACAATTTGACACGGATAATTCTAGTGTCAATTAAATGTCACAAATATATTTTAGGTAACACAAATACACAACAATGTCTAAATAATAAATTCTACGGCACTGGCCGAGAGGAAAAAAATAAAAATAAATATACATATATTTATCTAAAATTAAACTAAAGGAAAGAATAATAATGAAATACAACTTATGACTGTTTTTTTGTAATAGATATCAAAGTACCTTTCAATGTACGACGCGCAATCAACGGAGGGTGATAGTTCGCGTAGAACGTCAAAGGCAAGAGAGAGCGTTTACCGCCGGCGCTCGGTGGTCGACCGCACTCCAGTAGATAGACTTTGCACCCTAGGTAGATAGCAGGGGTACTCTAATCAGGCTGAGCTCGCGATGTAATAAGGCGGCTGACGACGTGACCATGTATTAAACGTATCGCAAATATACGGTACGGTGTCAAATTGATCTGAAAATCTACGAGGCACGTTGACACTTGAATAATAATTAATAATTTTGGTTAAGTTATGTTAGCTATAAAATGATCAATTGAATTTTTTTGCCGCAAACATATCTTACAAACTTTCAACCAGTAAGATGGTCAATTATATTATATTATATTAAGATTCTAGTATCCATGTACTATGGCTAATACATTTTCATAATACTCTATGTATACCCTAAAAATTAATCACATTATTTATTAAAGTTGAAAAATTATTTTAATAGTAGATAAAAAAGAAGACAGATACACGGAGCAATGGAGTTATTCTAATTATTTTTTAGGGATTTTAAACTACTTCTTTTTCTGAATTAAAAAACTCTGATATTTTAGAAATATACCATTAAAATATTTAAAAATAAAAAAAGTTATAGCAGTTTTAAGTAAAAACAACGAAAACCTTCTTATACTAATCCTACACTTTTTACTAGTGATGGGAAATATCGAATAGTAACTATCGAACTATTCGATAGTAGTCCACTATTTGAACTATTCGATAGTCATTCAAAAACTATTCGAATAGTAAAAATATTCGATAGTTACACATATATTCGAATATTTTTAAAAACTATTCGGTACCTCCATTCGAATATTTTTTAAAATATTTGAAAATGCCCATCACTAATTTTTTTTATTATTAATTGTATCCTATTTATAACCGTATTACCCTGAATAAACAGTTTTAAAAATCTTATTTAGTCGTTAGTGTTATTAAAACAGCAAAACTATAAATCTGACTATAATTTTACATAAGACCAATGTTTTAAAAAATTTAACTTGACATTTTTTTTATGAAACATTTTCTTGTAAAATGATTATTTTGGGAATTAAGAATGATTTATATTCAAAAAATGAATTTTAGTAAATTATTTTTTTATCTTATTTTTTTGAGCAAGTAAAAATAATTTTAGAAAATTTTTGAGAATATGGTTTTAGAAGAAAATATTAAAATCTATAATTCATATTCTATACATTGTTACTCTAAGTGTTCAATGATTAACCGACTAATAAAAATAGTACATATTAATTTTTGAAGAGGAGCAGTATTTATTGTTGTCGTCACTTTTACAAACGTAAAAATTTAAAACGCGCTGTCCTCTTTATTGGTGTTATGCCTTTATATGACAAAAGAGCAGGCAATGCTAGACTAAGAACAGTATACAAGGTATTAAGTGTAAAATAAGACTTTTGTATTTACGAATACTTCTGTTGCGCATAGAACAAACCTTTCCGATAAAACTGAAAATATATCATTAGTCATCGGAAAAAAGAACTGCTTTTTAATTTTCAACCCATATTTATATAATATATAATATATCAATTTTTACCAACGACTCGCAAAGTAAAAATATATAAAATGGTACTTTTTACTGTTATTAATTGTATAATAATTTATTTTAAGTATTCGTTAATTATTTTCTTATTATAATTAAGTGTACTTAATAAAAAGTTTAGTTAGAACTAATCGAATATTTTTTCAAACCATTCGAATATTTTTAAAAACTATTCGATAGTTTAAAATATTCGAAAATGCCCATCATTACTTTTTACGCTGGTACAAGTGCCATCATACATATCTTCTATTATATTAATGTACCTTTTCGGGACTCCTTTTCTCAATAAAGCTCACTTTAAAACCTCTCTCGGTACTCTATCATATGATTTCTCCAAATCTATAAATACCATACACAGCTTTTTCTTCTTTTCCCTAAACTTTTCTATTAGTTGCCATATAATTTTAATTATTAATAATTATAGAATATTAATTAACTATTAAAATACATTTATTAATTGTCTAATACATTATGTCAATAATTTAAAATAAGATTAAATTTGGTAATTTTATTTTTCATATGTAACATTTTTAATAATAAAAAAAAAAACATACTAATGTAAAATAATAGTAAACTTTTTTACTATAAAATGAATTTTTAACAACATTAGAAACATAACTATTCAAATATTTAACATAAAATGAAACAAACCAAATACTATTGCATAATTAAATAAAATATATAAATTATTATTTCATAACTGTTATATCAATTAAAATAAAAAAAAACATACAATTCATACATAAATTATTAACACTTTTAAAACAAAATTTATTTATTGAGCTAATATTGCAATTGCAACTGTAAATCGTCTTCAGAGTTTGTGTAATCAGTAGATAATGATTTAATACTAATATTATTTTGATTAATATTACTATTAATAACTTGAATACCTTCGACTTTTCTTATTGCTACCAGTTTCTGTACCCTGTCCATTTTAAGTCTATTTTTAGATTCAGTGTGTACTTTGACAAAAGTAGACCAATTTCTCTCACATAATGCTGATGAACTAGATAAACTTAGTAACCCGAAGGCAATTGGACATAATGGTTCATTGGTTGCTAAATCCTATTCATCAAATATTAGGAGAACAGTGTTCAAATAATTACACTAAACTTTTACACCATAAAATCCTGTATTTGTTCGGTACTCTGCTAAATTTGTTAAAATTGTAGTCTGATCAATTTTTAACCAGTTGCTTATACACATAATAGTCTTAATAGCATCAGATATTTCAGAAGCATTTATATACATAGCATTATGTACTGGATATAAGCAAAATTTTTTTTTATTTATTGTTAAATATTACACCTTTTTTTTCAGAGTTGGTAAGAGGGTTAAATACCATTCCCTCATTAACATCTTTCTCAATTGCTGAAAATATTTCATGGCCTTCAGAAAGTTTAGAATTATTTAATTCACATTTTATAATACTGGTTGAGATAGGAGACAATATTGAGAGTAATCTGTTAACATAAGGTCAAAATACATCTTCATCAAGTATATATTTTTTTGAGCAAATTTATCAAAAACTTTTAGTAGTTCAGGAGCAATAGCAGTTTCTCTTAAGCATTGCTTATTCTTTAATAGACTCTGCATCATAATAACACTTCCAGCCCATCTAGTATTACTTAGTAGTTGATGTGTAGTTCAAGAGAGACCATAAAAATGAATTTGATTATTTCTAAAAATAGAATATATTATATGTGTATTTTTAACATGTTTTATGATATGTCTTACTTTATATATTATCTTATCAATTGTAGGAAGAGCACATAATATGTGCTCAAAGATATATTATATCTTTGAGCAACAAATTAAGTCCACGAGCAAAACATCTTACAGAAAAAATATGTTTAAAGTTGTTCACCTCTTTAATTTTTGCCCAAGCACCTTTCATTGCACTAGCATTATCTGTACAAATAAGCTAACATTTTTCATGATCTATCTCATTTAAAACATTAGCTATTTGATCTTTAATATATTCAGGGGTATCTCAATTTATCCCAGGTACAACACATTTGTAAAAAACTGGCTCTGTTGTGTTAATGACAAAGTTAACAATTCCACCACCAGTAATATTAGTCCATCCATCAATTAATAATCCTAGACATGATGCATTATTAATCTTGAGTTTAACATTATCCATAACCCATTTATATTTAATATGATGAAGGTATTCTAAATTTAGTTCTTAGGCTATTAAAGAAAGATTTCCAATATGTAGTATCAATCATAGATAGCGCTACTTCTGAATGGTTGACAGCACNACATAGATAGCGCCTGAATGGTTGAAAGCACAAATAACCTGAGTAACTAAATGAACTTGTTGTTCAGTTGTATTATTTTATCTAAAAAATTCTTAATTAGATGCCTATGTAACTTTTTGGTTAAATTGGAACATTTTTCAGGTAATAAAATTAATTCAGTAAATGCATATATAAACGAATAAAATTTACATTTAACTTTTTTGGTATTTATATTTTTATAAAAGAATCCTAAATAGGATCCAATGGTCTCATTTTATTAAAATAATATACCTTTAAACAAGGAAATAATAATGTGAAATGTTTTAAAGCTATACTTATGAAAATTAATATCAAAACTTCAATTAATTACAAAATTTTAAATTTTAGTATTATAAAAAAAGTACTTTCATATATTAATTATGCAAAATTTAATACTTCCTTATTATTATAAGTGTTATGTATCGATTATCATATTTTTGTTTGAAAGGTTACAAATATTATAAATAAAATTGAATTAATTGGCCACAATGGAAAATTTGTAACTTTCATGGCATATTGAAAAATATCAAAAAAAGGTCGCCAACTCACTAGGCGAGACAATGTATTAAGAGTAGGATTTAAAAATATATTAAATATTATGCATTGATAGCAATTCAAAAAAATAATAATAAAAAAATTGTATTTGAGGTCCGTTGAATTGTTGATAGTTGATGTACACCAAAACCTCGTGACAGTTGTCACATAACCATGATGATGAGGGATGACCTTATACAAGGCCGTTGCCCGAACCTTATAAACTAAGGGGAGTTGATTTTTGACAGGAAAAAAAGATAAAAAAATACACAAGTCCATTGAAGACGAAACTCGCAAAAAAAATAAGGTAATAGTTAAGTTAAATTAATGGGGCTTTGTTAAAAAAAAAATTAACCTAATACGAGGCAAAAAACCTCGTCTACAAATTAAAGGGGAACAGAAAAAAAACAGATATTAATAAAAAATAGTTACACCTACACTTTTACAAATTGAGAATACGATGAACGTCTTTGGGTACCCATCGGCTATTAATCACGGCATGACCGCTAAGCACGGCGGGTATACGTCCCAAGTTAGCGACTGGTTTTAAACAGTTAGACTTAGCTTGCAAGACGTTGGGACACTCCGGAATAAAATGCACTACGTCACAACATTGTACTAATGATATACACACATCACCCAATATCAAAACCTATATACAAAAAAAATATATATAACATAACAGGTGATATTGTAACACGCCTGCCATGTTGAGGGACCTGAATAAAATAAATAAATAGGGACATCTATAAAAAAATTTAATATAAAAAAAATTCACCACACGTGCTTATGGCACAGCGCACTAAAAAAAATCTGGTTCAGAACATTATAATAACCCAGCACAGGGGGGTCGCGGCACAGTGGTGACGTGACATATTTGGATCAAGTATAATGATATCTGACAGAGATTAAAATCACTATAAAAAAAAACGCTTCGATGCAAATCTTTAGATACTGATTAATTTAAAAAAATTGGTGAATTATTCAAAAAGCTACATGATCTGCTAGTTCCTTATTGATATCCTAATTAAGATAAAGTATATCGAATGAAAAAGGGATTATTAAAAATTATTATTTCTCATAAAAAAATTATGTTGATCCATACACTTTTCAATAAGTTACAGCAATATAAAGTTAAAAATAAAAAAATAAAATCGAGAATTTTCACACAAAAATAGCATTTGGTAGCCAATTTCACCCTGAAGACAAAATAAAGTACGACATTTTTTTTCCATAATAAAGTGCATTACATTAGCTTTAATTTATAATATATATAAAAGTGTCAGACTTTCCGGAACACTTTCAAAAATTAAGTTGAAAAAGTTCTACTTTCTATATGCATTTTTTAGAATTGAACCCCCCTCATATATAGGGAAATGGTCCGATTTAAAAAAACCAGTGTGCAGAATGAAAGATGTATATAAATACTACTTCTCATGAAAAAATTGTGTTGATCCATACATTTTTCAAAAAGTTATAGCATTTTAAAGTTAAAAATGTAAAATACAAAATCGAAAATTTTCACACGAAAATAGCATTTGGTAGCCATTTTCACCATGAAGATAAAATAAAGTCCAAATTTTATTTTTTTCATAATAAATAACATTACATTAGCTTTAATTTAAGATATATATAAAAGTGTCAGACCTTCCGGAACATTTTCAAAAATTAAGTTGAAAAAGTTAATTTTTTGTAAAAAAGTTGTCATTTTAAATCCCCCCCTGTGGAGAGTTAAAGGATCAGATATAACAAAAAACTATACCAAATGCAAGGTAATGATATCATGCATCTAATAAAAAAAAAATTATATTGATATGTTCATTTTTAAAAAAAGTTATGGCAGTTTTTAGTAATAAAAATTGAAAAATTTTTGAAAATTAGCTATTTTAAAATTCGTAATTTTTTTGGAGATTTCTCCCATTTTCGGGGAACGAGGGAATTTTTTTCAATTTTTGAGGGTAATGTCTTCGACTAGATACGTTTTGTGATCTTTTGACGAATCATTGAAAGAAATCGGTTCGGTGAGAGCTGAGAAAAAGTGATAACAGACAAAAAAAAAAAAAAAAAAAAAAAAAAAACATTTTAGAAAAACCAAAACCNAAGTGATAACAGACAAAAAAAAAAAAAAAAAACACATCTTAGTAAAACCAGTACCTTCTCAGCTTCGCATCGAAGCTAAAAGATATACATTACCAGTCCCAAAGGGCTAAAGAATAGGAGGCAGGCTCAACGGACGCCGTATTACAAAAAAATTACATTTTTAACATAGTGGGCATTCACGAAAAAAAAAATATTGAAAATTTTACTCTTAATATCTTTTAATTTTATGTTTTTCTCAATTTACCAAACATGCTTTTGATACATTAATGTTGATGAACATGAAAAATACTCCATGATTTTAAATTGAAAAAACACAGCACAGGGGGGTCGCGGCACTGTGGTGACGTGGTATAGATGGATCAAGTATAATGATATCTGACAGTGATTAAAATCACTATCAAAAAAAAACGCTTCGATGCAAATCTTTAGATAGTGTTTAATTTTAAAAAATTGGTGGATTATTCCAAAAGCTTCATAAACTGCTAGTTCCTTATTAATATCCTGATTAAGATAAAGTATGTCGAATGAAAAAGGGATTATTAAAAAATAG
>NW_026099575.1:21039975-21050249 GCF_025091365.1 Daktulosphaira vitifoliae | reverse complement strand
TCGAAAATTAGCGATTTTTAAATTTGTAATTTTTTTGGAGGTTTCCCCCATTTACGGGGAACGAGGGAATTTTTTTCAATTTTTAAGGGTAATGTCTTCGACTAGATACGATTTGTGATCTTTTGACGTATCATTGAAAGAAATCGGTTCGGTGAGAGCTGAGAAAAAGTGGTAACAGACAAAAAAAAAAAAAAAAAAACACATCTTAGTAAAACCAATACCTTCTCAGCTTCGCATCGAAGCTAAAATATATTAAAAGAACCACAAAGGTTGCAGCGCACACAACTAAATCTACTGCTATGGACGGGAAATAGTACGACCAGTTACCGGCGGACCAGACCCGGCGGTTTGTTGGCAACAAATTCCGGAAATTATTAAGAACAATTCGAATCATAAGGCAACAATGTATGTGTTGAGCAGTGCAAATAATGTTCAAGATAGGAAAGGAGTGTTGTGAATGTACACAAAAAAGTCTAATTTCAGATTTGAAAACTGTTAAAAAAGATAATTTAGAAAAATATATTTTTGATTGCGATAAATGTTCCTTGTAGACCAATTTATTTATTCATATATAAAAAAAAAATTTAGCTTCGTCGCGAAGCTGAGAAGGTATTAATTTTACCATGATGTGTTTATTATTTTTTTTTTTTTGTGTCTGTCACTACTTTTTCTCAGCTCTGACTGGACCGATTTCTTTCAAAAATACGTCAAAAGATCACAAATTGTATCTAGTTGAAGACATTACCCATAAAAATTGAAACATTTTCCCTCGTTCCCCTCAAATAGGGGAAATATCCAATAAAATTACAAATTTAAAAATCGGTAAATTTTGTTATTTTTTCACTTTTTTTTTCTTAAAACATCCATAACTTTTTAAAAAATAAACAAATCAGCATAATTTTTTTTGTACAAAAGGACATGACATCCAATTCGATAAAGTAAAAATACTAATCAAAGAAACTCATTTTGGCAAACGAATGTACAAAGAGGCAATAGAAATCGAAAAATGTCCAGAGAATTTCAACAGAGAAAACAGATGGAAAATAAGCAAAACTTGGTTACCCATCATACACCCCAGTCAAAAAGAAAATCAACTCACAACACTGAAAATAGTTCTATACAAGAAAAAGTATCAACGTAATGGAAAACTGTCGGTGCAGAAAAGGAAGACCAAAATGCTAAGAATGTTAAAAACAAAAACAATAATTAAAAATAAAGTCGCCAATAAAAACATCAGCAAAAACAAGATACCGTAAACAACATAAGTCATTAACAGATATAAACAACCGATACAGTAAACAACTGATATGATAAACAACCAACATATAAAAACAGACTGATAACAAGATAAGCCGCCAGTATAGTTTTAGCCAGCGAGCAGTAACTATCGCTCCGAAGATAGACTCTGCAATGAGTGCGAAACGTCAGCAATCATGGATAAATCCTCAAGCTTTTCAAATAATGATTAAAACATGTCATGGTTTTTCAGACTATATTTGAAAAACGAAGATTAGATATTTATTCTATTTATATATTAAAAAATAGGAATACCATTTGAAAATGGAAAGCCATTTAATTAATATAAAGCATAAATGATGATCGTAAAAATTTAATTTTACTCACTGAACTGCCCAACATAAAAACATATATTACATTGAAAAAAAAATTTAACACTTTATATTTTCAGAGATAATTGGGAGGCATTATTAATCAGAACCATGTGTACAAAAAAACAAAGAGGAATGTTTTTGTCATGTTACAAATTTAAAAATTTCCTAAATATCTGACGCCTTTAGACACATTAAAAAATAAAACGCTTTCATTATATATTTTATATTAAACAAATAAATCAGAACACACATAAATGTGATTATGTTTAAATCTTATACAAATCTACAAAATTGCTATTGATTTATTATAAATCAAAAATAATAAAATTAAATTAAAAAAAAAATATTGTATTAATCTACAGTTATACAAAGTTATAGTAACTAGAAGCATCAATGGTAAATAATCAAATTTACTTAATTTTAATACATTAATAATACTAGTAACCAGGGCCGGATTTACCCTAAAAGCGCCCCTAGGCTAATAAGGAACAAACGTCCAATTCTTAGAACACAGATAGAATGAGAGCTGCACTCATTCTATCTGTGTAATCACCCCCTCCTAATTTACTTAAAAATTTGTATTTTCTAATGTATAATGTATAGTTACTTTAAAAGTATTTAAAAGTCAACGTAAAAAAATTATGTAATAAAATTTCGTAGTTTAAATTATGATGATATAAAAAATCAATCGTGTATAAATTATAATTAATGAATAATAATAATAAATAATAATTATATTTTTATTCTGTAGATAAACGGTTAATTTAGTAAATACAACTGTCAACTTATTAATGTAAACAACAAAATTGTGCACCATTATAAAAAATAAGAAACATTAATTAATAATACGTTTGGCGTTTCCATGATTTGGTTGTTCGACACAATTTATACAACTGCCGTCGCCAATTATTATTTTAAATAATGTTACCGTCGTACCGTAGCTACCCTGCCCAATTACATTATATATATTGTAGAATATATTCCGTGCTACTTTTATAATTTTACAACATCGAGCAACTAATTTACCAAAATAACTACATTAATTCTAGTAGATGGAAAATTAAATTCGCAGAAAAGAATTATATCTAAAAAAAAATCAAGAGTTTTGCTGGCCGCAGTGCCCCTAAGCTATAGCCTAGTTAGTCTAGTTCTAAATCCAGCCCTGCTAATAACATTAATAATAATAGTTCGCTGAAAATTTTGAAATCAAAATACTATTACTGTTTAAAATTAATGAAGACCATAACCGTAATAAATTAAATTAAATATTAAATATATTATACCTAGAAAAAATTGCGGATAATTTTTTAAAAATTAATTATGTATTATAGATACATATTATGATAATTTTAAATAGTTTTAATTTTCCAAATTCACAGTTGATGTATCTAATTTTGTATAAGTATTTTTAAGGTACATTGTATTAAAATATTCAATGGAATTTAAAGCTTGTTTAGTTTAGAAAAAATAAACTATGAGTAATAAAAGGTGTTATTATAGAAAAAAAAAAAATATATTAAAACTTAGAAAGATGAAATAGTACTTAATATTAATTTTATTTTATTTGTATTTATAAAGAATAACATAAAGGTATTTTGTGGTTTCGTTTGTTAATTTTAAATAAAATCTATTCAATAGAACGAAGTTTAAGTAATAATGTTTAAAAACATTTTGCTGTGTATATATTTTTTAGCTTCAATAATTACAATCAAAGTATATGGTAAAATAAAAGATGAAGGTGAGCTTATGTTATTTTATATTACATTTAAAAAAGATGATCTCTAAAAAATATATATTTTAATAATATATATAGTATTATAATTTTATTTATTAATATATCAATTTTTATTTCTAATTAAAAGAGAAACAATAAATGTAATGCATGCAACATACCCATGGTTATGATTAATTCAATCTTATACATATAAAAGTTTACTAACAAAAATATCTTCAAGAAATCAATTTGAAAGATTCAACTACACTTTCCTCCAATCTAAGTCCAGTTTTTTTTTAATGCAAAGCTATTGTATTTATATCAAAGATATGTCGTAACTCAAAAAGGATATACTATTATGAAAAGGATGTTATAGGAGTATCGCAAAATAAGAACTATCCCTTTTCTCGTGGTGTGTTGTTCGAGGGTCACTTGCTATCTTAAGTGCGTGCACGTTAAATTAGAATGTTCTTACCTTAATCATATAATCCTCATTGATACAATAATTTACTTGTGGAACAATAAAGAATGCATGAATTAGAATAACTAATTTGTATATAATATCTTCGACTATTTTATTGTTAAAAACACATGAATCAGTAATAGTAAAAGAAAAGAAACAAAATCAAAAATATAAAACTGGTTTAAAAGGCGAAAGAGAGCCGGACGATAATCGCGACGTGTTCGTATGTCGGTTATATCGAAACAGGACGAGAACTATGTGCCCTATTCTTAATGCATTCCCCGGATCCCCTTCNAGGGATATTCTTAATGCATTCCCCGGATCCCCTTCCACAGATGTGTATGATTATCGTCCAGCTCTTATTGGGTTTTACATTTTTGTGATACGTTATTGATCAGGGTTTTTGTAAGTGTTGTGAAGGAGCGGGGATGTTTGTGGCTTGATCGTGGGAGTAGTGTGTTTAGTTGTTTTAGAGGATAGACGGTGTTTATTGTTTTTTTATATATATTGTGTGAAAGGATATTGTGTTGTAAGAGAATTTCTGTATGTGTTTAGAAATGAATAAGAAGAAAACAGAAAACTAAATTGTTTATGTGTGGAGGGCCTATTACAACAGATACAAATATTTTTAAACGATGGATTACTTCATTTTAATCATGAAATTATTTTACTTGATTTTAGTACAATTTTCTTTGTTTGAATGTGTTATGTCGTTGAAAAATCAACAAATCGTTTTCATTTCAACTATTGATATCATTTAACAATCTTATATATAAGAATCAATACATAGTTTTAGCCTATTTTATGCGGACCCAGGCATTTCGCCGCGACCGCTTTGTTCTTGACTAATAATATTCATTATTAACAATTAATGCTATTGAAATAAAGCATACGCTTATTTATAAAATTTAGAAAATAAAAATGTGGTATAATAATTAATTATAAATGTTTATAGAATATTCTTTTTAACAAGATACACTCAATTATTTATAAAATAAAAATAATTCAATCATTTTTTTTTTTTTGATTATCATTAGTTACATATTATTCTTGAATTATGAAATATGTTGGAGTATTAAATTAAATAGTAAATTGTATTTTAATTTTTAATAATACTTAATTTGTATATTTGTTATAAAACATTAATGTTTCAAATTTTTAAATTAATATACATGTATTATATACGATGATATATAAATACAGATAGCAAATTGTATTTTTATGGCTTCGCTATCACAGTTATTAAGTGTTTATTGTCAATTATGACTATATATCAATAGATGCTTTCTGTATTGTCAGATGGTGTATATATAAACTCAAAACAATGTGCCATACTATCATTGATAATAAATTCTGCGTATCTGTCAATATTGACGTCATTAAAAACCAGCTAGCTACCTGTATTTGTGATCCTTTTTGTAATATACATGTATATTAATTTAAAAAACCCATCACAGGGGGTCGCGGCACAGTGGTGACATAAGATAGTTGGATCAAGTATAATGATATCTGACAGTGATTAAAATAACTATAAAAAAAAAACGCTTCGATGCAAATCTTTAGCTAGTATATAATTTTAAAAAATTGGTGGATTTTTCCAAAAGCTACATGATTTGCTAGTTCCTCATTATTATCCTGATTAAGATAAAGTATGTCGAATGAAAAAGGGATTATTAAAAAATATTATTTCTCATAAAAAAATTCTGTTTATCCATACACTTTTCAAAAAGATATAGCATTATAAAGTTAAAAATTTTCACCGTGAAGACAAAATCAATTCCGAATTTTTTTTTTCCATAATAAAGTATATTATATTAGCTTTAATTTAAGATTTATATAAAAGTGTCTTACTTTCCGGTACATTTTCAAAATTCAAGTTGAAAAAATTAATTTTTTGTGAAAAATTGGTCATTTTAAATCCCACCCTGTGGGCAGCTAAAGGGTCATATGTAAAAAAAAATATACCAAATAATAAGTAATGATATCATACATCTAATAAAAAAAAATTTATATTGATTCGGTTATTTTTAAAAAAGTTATAGCAATTTTAAGTAAAAAAAATTTGCTTTAAAAATTAGTGATTTTTAATTTTGTAATTTTTTTGGAAGTTTCCCCCATTTACGGAGAACGGGGGAATTTTTTTCAATTTTTGAGCGTAATGTCTTCGATTAGATACGATTTGTGATCTTTTGACGTATCATTGAAAGAAATCGTGAAAAGGTGAAAGCTGAGAAAAAGTGGTAACAGACACAAAAAATCACATCATAGTAAAATCAATACCTTCACAGCTTCGCATCGAAGCTAAAAATTAAAACACTAAAGTTTTATACCTAATAAAAGAATAAAATTATATTAAAAATTCAAATAAAATTTACTATTTAATTAAAAATTCAAGCATTTTATTAAATTTAAAATCGTTGTTCCCATTTAAAAAAACAAAGTTGACACCCTTAAAAAGAATAAGGGATGAATATAAAAAAATTATATAGCTAATTATTCAAAAGTAATATGTAACTAAGGTAATCGAAAAAATAATGTTTAAATTAAATTTATTCTGTAAGTAATTGAGTGTGTTATGATGAATAAAATTACTCTTTATACATAGTACCAAATATAATAAATTAGCAAACTCAGTTTTTACTAATTTCGTACATTTTTAATGATCAAGATATAAAGTATTCAAAAATATTGTGTCCTCTTGGTCAGCTAATTTTATAGTTTTTGAAATTAAACAAATTAAAATAATTTTTTTTTAAAATTGTCTTTTTATAATGAAACTTCTCAAACAATTTAAATCATAATATAATGCAATAAGATATATAGTTAATAATTAAGTTTTTAAACGGTTAATTAAAGCAAATTTGTTTCAAAGATATGTGTTTTTGTATGTTTAGTTTTAAAAGAAATGTTACAACAACGAGAAGTTCCTCTTCCGCCAATAGAAATAACGGATATTGTAAAATCTTTAAAAGTCATGAACTATATAGTTGGAGATGTAATTGATGATGTAATAAATTTTTTTATTGTGAAAAGCCAAAAACAAGACACTATTTTATATATTTCGACATATATTTATAGTTCTATATGTGGAAATAACTATTTACCTTTAATCGATCACATACATAATACAATCACTTCAAAAGAAACTCTCATTTTAGTTAATGTAAACGTTTTTTCAGCTCATTGGATTTTGGGAGTAATTAATTTGAAAAAAAAAAAAATTATTATTTTAGATTCAAAAAAATCATCAATTCCTTTAAAGCAGTTTGAACATTTACATTTTATAATGTGTGCATACTTAAATGTAAAAACATTTAATGCTAAATCAAAGCTCAAACCAATTGAGAGTAAATGCAAGTTTATTTTTGACGAGAATGCTGTACAGCAAAGGAATCCATTTGATTGTGGTATATTTGTATGCATACATGCATTTCATTATATAACCGATTTTCCTACATTTTTTAAAGGGACAATATGGGGTAGACAATGGCTTTTTTATTGTTATACGGAATATGAAAAATTTAAAAATACCAGCGCTTATAAAGATTTTCTACCCAATCATAAATCATTAAATGAAGATGTTATTAAAAATATTATTGATAAAACTAAGCAAGAGAAAATAGAGGTTAAAAGTGACCAAGTTATAAAAAAAAATATAAAATAAAATAAGATAAAAAAAATAAATATATTGTTGTTTTAAAATGCTTGTTATTATATAATAACGAAATTATAATACCTAATAATCTATAGACAAAAAGTGTTGCATCAAGCCTATTATTTTATATTAGCATAATTATTTTATAATTTTTTATAATTTCTCTATAAAATATACAATATTGAATTATAGATTATTTGTTTCATACTTAATTTAATTAAAATAGCAAGTCCTTATTCAAATATTATACTTATATAACTAATCACGATTGGCACGACTTTCGTCGCAATAATATAGTCGACACTGTTTTTGATGGTAGAGCCCGTGGGCCGTTTACGAATAGGCAAAAACTGGTTATGAAAAAAAAACAAACCGAAAAGACCAATAAAAATCAATAATAATCTTCGCATAATATCGCGGAACTTTGATAGCGTTAGCGACGCGGTGTCCGACATGGTCTTCGAGCGTCAGACGGTTGGCAGCATTGATGGTGTCGGTACGCGAGTGCAGATCTGATCGTCGAGTCCTGTCGTGCGACACGTCCAGAACCGGTGGCGTATATCCTGGACGTGGTCACTTTAATGACGGGAAATGACACAATGCATCATTTGTACCGTGGCGTATGGCACGCAACGTTGTCACTCTAAACTGTCAATACTCTTAGTCGTGCGAGTGCTGAAAACGTGGCTCGGTGTATCACGAAGCGATGCGGGACCGTATCAAATACCCCCATCGATGGAACGGCCTATTTAATTATTGGTGGGCTGTTAACCGCGGAGCGCAGTTGGAATATGAGTTATGTACAGTTATTTAAACCGCGTAACGCAGTGAAGGCCGCAAAACTTACTTTAGGTGTTTTAGGGGGCGAGTGCGTGTATTTCGATTCCATGGGTTCCTCCACTGGTCAATGTTACACTGCTATTGATTTGGATGTTGGTTCGATTTTCCTTGTGCGATGGGAAAGGTGGTGGTGTCAGCCTCTATTCTCGGGCTGGCACTAGTAAAGTGGGCGAGCAATCGGTCCGCGCTTTGCGGTGGGGTGCTAGTATGATTTGTGTTCGATGAGCGTTGTGCGTCCAACCTTCTCATTCAAAAGAGCAGCGTAGTTTATAACTATCTCTGTTAATAATTCGCGTGTATGTAGGTCTCCTGCTACATGTAATTTTGACAGATCTACATTGAAGGGAGTGCGGGGACGCTAGCTTTCTAGCTCGCCGTAGTATGGTGTTTTGCGCCTAAATGAATTATACAAGCAGCATATTCCCAAGGAATTTCCTGTCAGAAAAACATGCCCTAGGAGTACGTCAGTGTACAAATAATTCAAGATCATTTTCGTAAATTGAATCGTCAGTGTTGCGATGTGTCGCAGGTGGGTGTTGTGTGGTCGTGTACTAGTCTAACCGCACGTATGGGTCGTTTGTGTACAATTCCGTATTATTATTATCCCTACTATTGTCGAGGTGGTATATGACATTTGCGCTTGTGAGTCAAGTAATGCCGTCACAAAGCCATTGATTTAATTCAAGTTCCACGACGAGAATTTTAATTCTACGTTAATGTTTCTCGAGATATGAGTACTAGGATTTCTAAGAAATTAAAAAAATTATAGAAAATATAGTGATTTTGTTATGAACGTAAGATTTATTGTGATCAGATGTCATACTTCTTAATATCAATAATTCTACGAGTATTGACGGTTACCAATAATAGCTGGGATTGAATCAATTCGTGTGTCTAACCAGACCATCTAACGTGGTGGCTATATATGAACCTCTAACTTAACTCCTGAAATAGACCAAATCAATGATTTAACTCTCACCAACTAAGCCCATAAAACCATTATTAATTAATTTTATTTACTTAATACATTTTAATTATTAGTAATCACTTCAATTCCTTTTGTCCTTACATAGGACAAACTATGTACTCCAAAAAACCTTGATTTTGAATCATATAGATATTTGGTGAAATTATTATTTTCCTACCTTGAAGTTTCAAGTAAATACTCTGAAATGAATACTCGGTCCTTTTTTTTAATAAACATTACAATATGGACACTGTGTATCACTTCTTGTATATATTGTCCATTATAGATACTTAAAAGATGAATTCAAAAATAAGTGTCAACTGTAAACATCTGCGTTAGGGAGATGCCGGTCTAGTGAGAGTTTTGCATTTTTTTCTTAATTATTTTTGAGGTAATTAAAAATTAAAAATTTGTTTGATTTTATCTCATTTATATTGAATAACTACAAATAATAACAAGGACACCACTGTAGTCTACCCTTATAGGTAGGAATTTCTTTTTCATATCAAAATAATTTTACTATGTGCTTTTGGTGTCTATCATTTATTTTTTTATACACTTATAAATCATTTTAAAAAAATGACTTTCGGTTGAATTTTTACAATTATAATCAATTTTTATAATACGCTCTACTTAGTAGATTTTTTTAGATTTTGTGCGGACCCACGTGGCAAAGATGAAAACACTCACATTTCATAAAATCGAATATATAATGAACAATTAATAATGCAATACAATATTAATCCTTAATATAAATACAAAGGAATAGGATAATGGAATAAAATAATGTAGAATAAAGTAGAATTATGATATGGAAAAATACAAGAGTTTATTTAGCGCATACTAAACCACGACTGGTCATATGGGACTTACACTGGGAGTCCTTCACCCAACATCGCCCTTAAACCCTTTAGTCATCACAATCATAGTCCGACGATAATCGTAGGACGATGCATTATATACTCTACGCAATTACAAAATAATACTCAGGTGTTCTTAACACCCTCCAACTTAAGTAAACAATG
>NW_026099575.1:21038758-21038994 GCF_025091365.1 Daktulosphaira vitifoliae | reverse complement strand
ATGATACAATAAATAAATAAACTCACACATACACACATATGCATTTATAACATTGTGTCTAATGTAAGTGTAACAAGATAAAAAGTAACCCTAAAATGAAAAAAATGGAATATAAATTTTAGTACTCATATTAAATGTAATGTAACTCGAAAAATATTTGTTTAAATGAAAAAATATAAGATTATTTTTTTGTTTATAATTGTCTTTTAAACAACTTTTGTACGAAACTTTTTTTT
>NW_026099575.1:21016578-21038659 GCF_025091365.1 Daktulosphaira vitifoliae | reverse complement strand
ACTTTTGCGAGGCTGTAAAAAAAAAGCTCAATTCCAATCAATGAGGACTATTAGTATATCATTTTACATATTTTAATTCAACTTTTAGAAAAAAAAATTTGGTTGGAAATTTTTTCCGCAATTTTTCCTTTCTTGACTGGCCTAGATGTCAATTTTAGACTTGTAATTGAGTTAAAAGTTATGGTAATATATTCACTTTTTTTTACTTTAAACTTTCATAAATCTTTATAAAAAATTTTTCATCAACTTTAAAGAACCAAAAAAATAGGATAAAATTGAAAATTTGGACTGATTATTTTTAACATATTAAAAATCAAATCAGTAATAATTTGAAAACAAATTTTTTTTTCTTTTAATTATTATTTTATATATAATTAGTAATATTATAAAAAATTAGATGTGATAGAAAAAGTCTACTTGCAGATTTGAAAACAACATGAAAAGTTGATTTAGAAAAGTATATTTTTGTTTCTGATGAAAGTTCCTTGTAGTCCAGTGCATTTTTTTAAAATAACAAACAGTTTTTATTGAAAATTATTGTATCAAGCCCTTTAAATTTTTTTGCACGTAAAAGTAAAGCAAAATATAACTTCTTTATTATTTTTATAATTTCTCCGTTTAAATTACAATATTAAATATCAATTTCATACTAAATTTAATAATTATAATTAGTATATATTCATATATTATATTTTAAAATCAAAGAACTACTAATCATGATATAATTAAAGAAATAAGAGTTGATGTTGCTTTTGGAATAATCCACCAATTGCCTAATTAAAACAAAAAAAAAAAAAGTTTGTTGGGAATTTTTTCTGCTATTCTGCAAAATTACTCCTTCGTTGACTAGAATGAATCATTAAATAGAAAATTTTATGAGAATTAAAACAATGTTATTTTTAAGATTAATATGTAGTCAGGAATTTTTATAATTACTATTTACAGTATATAAGAAACTCATTATTTTTTGCATTTTTATCGTAATAGAACACTTAAAATGAAAACATAGTAATCATTTCTAAGTAATTTTTGATATTTAAAAAGATTCTACAATTGAAATATCCAGAACTAAATTAATTTTAATGATTTACTTTAACTAAAAAAAAAAAAGTTAATATTTTGAATCCCTCTTGTGGGCAGGTAAANGTTATTATTTTGAATCCCTCTTGAGGGCACGTAAAGGGTTAGATTTATAAAAAAAACCAAATGACAGATAAAGACATGCATCTTTATAAAAAAAAATTTTACTGATTTGGTTATTTTTGATAAAATTTAACAAAGTTATAAGTTTTTTACACTGGACTATAAGGAACTTCCATCAGAAACAAAAATATACTATTCTAAATCAACATTTCGCGATGTTTTCAAATGTGCAATTACACTATTTCTATCACTTTTAAGTTTTAATATTATTAAAAAATAGTTTTTACATATAAAAAAAAATAATTAAGAACAAAAAAAATTGTTTTAAATTAATACNTTCTCAGCTTCGCATCGAGGCTAAAAAATAATTAAGAACAAAAAAAATTGTTTTAAATTAATACTAATTTTGATTATTAATATGTTAATAATAAATAAGGAAAATGACATAATTAACCTATTTTTTTAATCGTTTAAAGTTGATTGTTGTAAATGTTTATAATAAAAAAAAATAATTTATTTTACCATAACTATTAGCTCAATTGGCAAGTTTGAAATTGACATCATAGTAAAATCAATACCTTCACAGCTTTGCATCGAAGCTAAAAATTAAAACACTAAAGTTTTATACCTAATAAACGAATAAAATTATATTAAAAATTCAAATAAAATTTACTATTTAATTAAAAATTCAAGCATTTTATTAAATTTAAAATCGTTGTTCCCATTTAAAAAAACAAAGTTGACACCCTTAAAAAGAATAAGGGATGAATATAAAAAAATTATATAGCTAATTAATCAAAAGTAATATGTAATATGTAACTAAAGGTAATCGAAAAAAGAAATGNATCAAAAGTAATATGTAATATGTAACTAAAGGTAATCGAAAAAAGAAATGTTTAAATTATATTTATTCTGTAAGTAATTGAGTGTGTTATGATAAATAAAATTACTCTTTATACATAGTACCAAATATAATAAATTAGCAAACTCAGTTTTTACTAATTTCGAACATTTTTAATGATCAAGATATAAAGTATTTAAAAATATTGTGTCCTCTTGGTCAGATAATTTAATAGTTTTTGAAATTAAACAAATAATACAACTTGAATCGATTTATTAAAGTAATTTTTTTTTAAAATTGTCTTTTTATAATGAAACTTCTCAAACAATTTTATAATAATATAATACAAATTAACAAACAAGTGTATGATTACAATATATTATTGATTTAGTATAAAAAGTTAATAATTTGCATTTGTAGTATGTTTAACTAATTTGTAAAAATAAAGTCATAAGAATCGCTTCGATGCATATTTGTAGTTATTTTTAATTTTAAGAAATTGGTGGATTATTCCAGATGCAATATTAACTTCTATTTTTTGTAAAACTTCGACTACCATTTGAAGATGGAACATAGGTCGTCGGAACAATTTTTTTAACTCCTAGTGCATAATGTAAGCACTAATTTAACATAAGTTTAAAGGACGCAGTATTCTACTTTTTAAATTTCTACATTTAATACAAGTTTTCAAGTTTTCTAACATTCGAAAAAATTTTTTTTGGACTTGGAAGAGGCAAAATAATCTAATTTAGTATAAATTTATATTTAATGTAAATAAGATTCATGTAAATTTTCTCTCTATTGGTGGAATTAAAACTATGGCAGACTCTTATAAAATATTTAAAAATAAACAAACAATAATTAAATATGAACACAAAAATAACATGTTCTTTGACTTATGTTTAGGACGCAGTATTTCCAGAACTTTCTTAAAACTTAAGTTGAATATTGTAAAAATGTTGGTATTTTGAATCCCCCCTGTGGGCAGGCAAAGGAACAGATTATCATAAAATTTTTATCAAATGAAAAGATAATACGTAAGGTATTAATATAAAAAAATGTTATGTTTAATTTTTCATTTTTCAAAGTGTTACCGCAGTTTTAAGAGAAAATATTGAAAAACAATGTTAAACTTTAAAGATTTTAATAATTGTAACTTTTTGAAGTATTTGTGCCATTTACAGGGAACGAGGGAAATTTTTTTAATTTTCAAGGCAAAGTCTTCAACTAGATGCGATTTGTGATCTTTTGACGTGTCATTGAAAGAAATCGATCCTGTGAGAGCTGAAAAAAATGGCAACAGACACAAAAAAAATACATCATAGTAAAATTAATACCTTCTTAGCTTCGCATCGAAGTTAATATATGAATTAATATTTACTTAAGCAATTAAGTATAATATGAAATTGATATTTAATAATTTAGTGTTGTTATTTTTATGGACAAGTTGAATAATTTTGAAGTTAATATAAATATTTTCGAATAAAAGACCAATAGTTAGGTCTTCTTTCACCCCTTTCATAATACGCCTTGCAGAATATACTAATTATTTATTATCACCATCAAATAAGTTTCTGTACAACAATTCATTACAACTTTTGGAATTCACCAATTTTTACACAAAAATTTTACATTTTTCTTTAATTTTGATGTTCGTTTATTACTACGATGACGATACCAGTCCAGAGGAGAATTTTTCACAATAAAGTATTGGACATAAATTTTTTTTCAATAGTCAAGTTGAAAAAATTAATTTTTTATGTAAAAGTTTTCATTTAGTATCCCTTACAGTGGGCAGGTAAAGGCACACTGTTTTTGACTACAACAATATTTAAAACCTGCTGGATTTTAATTCTAATATAAAAAAAAAGGAATACAATAAAACTCAATATTTTGGACTATATATTAATCTTTTATAATTTTACATTAATATAAAACAAACACTGTTTTTTTTACAGAAAAACCTAAATTAAAAGACAAAGTAATACTTAATCTAGGTTTATTTAAATTAATTAACCAATTATAAAATGGGTAGTTAAAAAATAACAAATAAGGGTACATATATTTTTTTAATACATTAAAAATATAAATGAACCGACCTGTAGCCGCCTTGCCTTGCAACTAGTTATGTTCCGTGAATGGTAAAAACATGTAATAGGTGCCGTTTGTGTATATGATTTTGTTATGTCCGTTACTGACCAAACCAAGTAACAACAACAATCAATAAAAAACACATTCTTACATCAGCCCGCGCCGATGGTGGTGCAAAAGCAACTGGTCCGTAATACGGACACGCAGGATGTTATCGGTGTTGACAACAGCGCCACCGAGACCGGTGGTGCGTGCCTTGGCCCTCAACACAAAATCACGACGGAACATTCTCCCGCCTTGAAAGCTCCATGCTTTCGAATTTCTAAAGATCATCCTTGGGAGGAGACAGCACCAACGCCATAAACACCACGCTCATTTTCCGCGAATACAGGTCGAATAATAAAAACTTAATAATTCCTTGATATAAATTTAAAATAACAAATATACAGTATTTAATTATATATACAAAAAAAAATCTTAACTATGTAAAACCATTATAACTTATATCTAAAAGATAACTATAAGAAAAGGAAATGGGAATTTATAAGGATATGCCACGTCCCCCTTTAAACGGGTAATTTCGTTACTTTAACGACCGGTCGTTTGATCTGACCGTCGATGGTCCGGATGGTAACGACACGGACAACCTTGTCTGAACCGGGGTGAACTTCAGTAATGCACCCGAGTTGCCATGACATTGGTGCGCGATTGGGGGCATGGACTGCGACCATATCTCTGATGGCCAAATTGTCCGTTTGTTTATACCATTTCTTGCACCCTTGTAATGTTTGCAAGTACTCACGACTCCAACGATGCCAAAATGATTGAAGGGCCTGACGAATGAGCTGCCACCGATTGAGGCGATTTGTGGAAATATCCGTCAGGTCCCCTTCTGGTAAGGCTAGAATCGCTTGTCCAATTAAAAAATGTCCCGGAGTGAGAGCCTCCATATCGTTCGGGTCGCTAGATATTGGCTGTAAAGGTCGAGAATTTAAAACGCCTTCAATTCTGACAAACAATGTTGTCAGTTCTTCCATTGTATAAACTTGTGAACCTATGACCTTTTTTAAATGTGTCTTTGTGCTTTTGATTGCCGCTTCCCATATACCGCCAAAGTGTGGTGCTCCCGGCGGATTAAAGTGCCATTCACATGGAACACGAGCAGAGACGGCTTGACGAACTTCTTCGTTATTAAATAGCGCCCTAATTTGTTTTGCAGCACCGACATAATTGGTGCCACAATCTGTATAGAACTTAATGGGAATGCCACGGCGTGCTACAAATCGATCGAGAGCTGATAGAAATGCCTCTGTTGAAATATCCGTCACGAGTTCTAAATGTACAGCCTTCACTGCCATACATACGAAAAGAGCTAAATATACCTTTTGAGTACGGGCTCCGCGTCGACGCCCTTCTTTTACTATAAAAGGACCTCCATAATCCATACCCACGTTATAAAATGGACGATTTGCTGTGACTCTAGAAGTCGGAAGGTCAGCCATGAAAGGTTGAGGATGAGTCGCCCGATATTTCGTGCATGGTACACATGAATAAACCACCCGTTGTACAGCTGCTCGACCTGATATTATCCAATACCACCGGTTAATCATCGCCAAAACTATTCCAGCACCACCATGTAATAATAATCGATGATAATGCTGGATAATGAGATCGGTGAGATGACATCGTGGTGGTAACAATATAGGATGTTTTGATTTATTTTCCAATGCCGAATGCCTCAAACGACCTCCCACTCTTATCACCCCTGTCTGGTCGATAAAAGGAGCCAACTGAGCCAAAGTTGCGGGTGCAATATCCTTGCCCCATTTTATACATTTATATAAGTCACTATAATAAATTTCTTGGGTATACTTAATGATTTTATGCAAAGCTTGGTTCTGTTCGGTATTTGAGATAAATCCCGTTGATAAAAGCGCTGTGATAAAAGTTTGGCCAAGAGTAATGCGGTGCATAGTTCGAGCCGCGGAATGGTTAACGCTGTGTCCTTTTGAGATGCCTTTAAGGGTGCGACCTTAGTTTTGCAAGACACGAAGTAAACAGCAATGTCTCCAAACTCATATACAACCCGCAAATAAGATAATGCGGCGTAAGCCTTTTGTGACGCATCCGAGAATCCTAATAATTTAATATTCACTGCATGAAGAATGTCGATGTGGCGGGGTAACGCTACCTTACGCAGCAAGGCTAATTCAGATACGAATCTTTCCCAGACGCAACTAATATGTGTTGGCAGAGTATCATCCCAGCCAAGTTTCTCGTGCCAAACTTGCTGCATTAAGCATTTTGCCCATAAAATGGTGGGTCCCAGTACACCGATAGGATCAAACAATCGCGCGATTGTTGATAGAATTCCCCGTTTTGTGTTAGGAGCGACATCAGGACTTGTATGGTAAGCGAATACATCCGTGTGAGTATTCCAATGTAATCCGAGAACTTTAACAGCGCGATCGTCTTGCGGATCAAAATNACGCGACCGTCTTGCGGATCAAAATAGAGCTGTTGAATGCAATATTCATTAGGTAATTGGCGTAAAACGGAGAGACTATTGCTACACCATTTTTTTAATTCACACCCGCATGTACGAAGTAGCCGTATGAGGTCTTGTTGGATCAACAAAAGTTCGTCTTCCGTATCAGCACCCGTTATGATGTCATCGACATACGTATTGGTATGTAGCAACCCATGTACTCTTGGATATGAAGGTCCGGAATCATCGTCCAGTTTATGTAAACATCTAATGGCTAAATATGGAGTTGAATTCACGCCGTAGGTTACTGTTGTTAACTCGAATTCGCGAACCTCTTCCTCTGGCGATCTCCTCCAAAGAATGTGCTGATATTGACGATCTTCCCTGCGTATACGAATTTGCCTATACATCTTTGTTATATCACAAGTAAACATATACTTATGAAATCGACTTCGCAACAAAATGTCACCTATATCAGCTTGTAATTTTGGGCCCGTTGCCAAACACTCGTTCAAAGAGAGTCCAGAGGATGACTTTGCAGAAGCATCAAATACTACACGTAACTTTATATCACTTCCATTCCTCTTGACCACGGCGTGGTGTGGTATGAAGTATTTTCCAGGGCTTGTGGCCGGTTCCATATGTCCCAAGTTCTGATACTCTTCCATAAATAGGCGGTATGCGTCATACAAAGCACTATCCTTTTGTAACTTCTTTTCAAGATTGTACAATCTATTTAAAGCCATAGAACGAGATGATCCAAGACCGTATGAATTACCTTCATTTTGTAATGATGTGGCTTCTTCCGACAAAAGTGTGTGAAATGGTAAACCAACCTGAAACCTTCCCGTTTCCTCCCTAGTACATGTTTCATTGAACCATTTTTCACAGCGTTCTTCTTCAGAGGTTGGTATTGGGTCGATACAAGGTTCTTCAACAGCCCAAAACGTTTGTAATAACTCTTCAATAGTCGGTTCCGCTCTTAAGGATAATGAAACTAATGGTAAATTGGCTGCTGCTTGTAGTGGCCCGACAATCACCCATCCTAGGTAAGTATTCACGGCTGACGGTAGCCCCAGACTATGGATAATGTCTGCCTTGGGTTGTAATAACATTGGATATAGGTCACTCCCGATTAACATATCAATTGAACATGGTACATCAAAGTTCGGGTCAGCTAATACAAGATGGCGATAGCGCTCACGTATGACGTTAGGTAGTTGTGTATTCGGCATACATTTCGTAATTTGTGGCAAAATTACTATGTTTGATGCACCAAATCTTGGTTCCTGTGAGGAAAATGGAACAAATGTACAACTCGTAACGCCTTTCACTCGGGTAATTGGTTGTTGTGCTAAACCGATAACTTCAACCCGACTTCTACGTTTCTTTAACCCGAGTCTATTTGCGCACTCTGTGGTTATCGCTGATACCTGAGACCCACTGTCGAGTAAAACACGCACTGACTGATAATCTCCCGCCGTGTCTTTAATGCGTATTACCGCTGTGCCGAGTACAACTGTTACATCCGCTTGTGTTGAACCGGAAAACTTTTGTGAACTATCGGGGATTTTGTCCGAAGTAGATGGTGAATTGGATGCCTCCTTTTCATTACTTGTATCTATACTTGAAGACGGAGATTGTTTTTCTTCGTGAAGCAGTGTGTTGTGTTTGCCTTCGCATTGCTTACATTTTAGTTCAGTATTACATGAACTGGCCGTATGCCCAGTTTGAAGACAAATAAAACATAAACTCTTGCTCGTCACCAACTTTCTTCTTTCTGACACTGTTTTCTTTTTAAAAACATAACAACGGTAAATCGGATGATTTTGATTACAACATAAACATTTATTCGGTTTTATTGACGATGATGTAGTAGCAAACGATGCTTTTCCGATCGTTGCCAACTGGCCTTTTCTACCAGTGATTTTTTCTGTAAGCTGCCTTTTTTCGTCAGTGATTCCAATATTTTCCAAAATATGTATACGCCTTGACACAAAATCCAATAGTTCGTCTAAACTCGGCACCTCGGAGTGCGTAATACTGGCTTCGAAGAGTCGTCGCGTTTCGACATCGAGAACGCGAGCACCAATAAAAAATAAAATAAAACCACTCACGTCATCAATCCCGAGTTTCTTGATCGCCGTTATATTTTCCCGAAAAGTATTAATAAAAAGAGAAAGGGACGATACGGATTCCCTTTTAATAGGACTGAAAGTGAAAATCTTGTCCAAATGTTTTGTGGCTAATAAACGCTTGTTCTAATAACGCGCCTTTAACGAATTCCACGCAATTAAATAATTATCGACTGTTAACGGTACGGATTTTATTATGGTCAATGGCGGACCCGATAAACAAGACGTAAGCAAATGGAAACGCATAATAACTGGTAATTCTGCGTTGTTATGAACAAGGTCTTCATACGTATCACGGAACGAGCACCAGTCCGTGATATTACCGTCAAATTTCGGCAAATCAAATTTTGGAAATGTTACTGCATGTACGGCTTTAGTAGTGTTTTCATTTTTTATAACTCCTTGATTATTATCACACGTCGATTTTAATAGTTTTAAAGCAGCGTTGATATTACCGCACATTTCATCGAATTCGTCGGCGATGACGGCATCTATTGTGTGATACTCGTCTACGCGATTGTCATCAACAAGCGCGTTTAAATAGCCAATTGGTGGTCCTCGAATTGTACGGTATATTTTTCGACAGTCTCCGTTCTCGATATAAAGAGGTGTTGTTTTGACGCGTCCGCACGCGCTTCCACTGACAACATAAATATATTGCGCACTGACCGCATGACACCGTCCCTTGCAGCTCGCAAACGCACCACCGCCCGCGATAGTTCCGACACTACCTTCGTATTTTTACTACGCGGCATTGTGTAAAGGTTCTTTTGTATTATATCGCGTCACCGCGTCGACCCAACGGAAGGAAAACAATAAACGATAAATATAGGAAAAAACCAATACAGCAATAATAATAAACACTTACAACTAAAACCTGTGCAAAGCAAACTAAAATTTCTAACAACTAATATTTAAACTTGTTTTTTACAAAATACAAACAAAATTCAGTATCCCGTCCCGAATGGACCAAATGTTAAGAAAACTACAATCTTTAAAAACTGCTGGATTTTAATTCTAATATAAAAAAAAGGAAATACAATAAAACTCAATATTTTGGACTGTACATTAATTTTTTATAATTTCACATTAAAATATAAACAAATACTGTCTCTTTTACAGAAAAAACATAAACTACAAGACAAATTAATACTTAATCTAAGTTTTATCTCAATTACTTAACCAAATATAATAAGTAGTTAAAAACAGCAAACAATAGTATATATATATTTTTTTTTATAACTCAATATTTTGGACTGTATATTAATCTTTTATAATTTTACATTAATATAAAACAAACACTGTTTTTTTTACAGAAAAACCTAAATTAAAAGACAAAGTAATACTTAATCTAGGTTTATTTAAATTAATTAACCAATTATAAAATGGGTAGTTAAAAAATAACAAATAAGGGTACATATATTTTTTTAATACATTAAAAATATAAATGAACCGACCTGTAGCCGCCTTGCCTTGCAACTAGTTATGTTCCGTGAATGGTAAAAACATGTAATAGGTGCCGTTTGNTTATAAAAGAACCGACCTGTATCCGTCTTGCCTTGCAATCAATATGTTCCATGAATGGTAAAACATTGGTTGGCCGTTTGTGTCTATGATTTTGTTACATCCGTTACTGACCAAAAACAAGTAACAAAACAAAAATCAATAAAAAACACACTTACATTAGCCCGCGCCGATGGTGGTGCAAACGCAACTGGTCCATAATACGGACACGCAGGATGTTGTCGGTGTTGACAACAGCGCCACCGAGACCGGTGGTGCGTGCCTTGGCCCTCAACACAAAATCACGACGGAACAGTAATCTTTAATACAATGCATTATTCTCATAACTATGAAAAAGTCCTGTGTCCGATGACGGTCCTACGAGAGGTTTGAAGGGATTTGACACTTTTTCCGACTTCGCAGTTGTTCACAGTACTTTTTAATACATAAATTTAATTCACTAAACCATTCACTTAGTTAGTATATATACCCTTATTGTTTTCTAGCCTCCGTCTTGTGTAACCCTAAATGCCCAACTCGCCAATTATATATTATTTTTTGATAAAAGAAGGAATTTTTTTTATGCTCTAGGCCGATATCCTCTTACATGGAATCTGCAGCATTATAAGTAAATAATTTGTCCCTACGACTTAGTTATTTTTCTGATATTACCTTAAATGGTGAACATTATTTTTAGATGATTTAAAATATTTTACCCAGGAATAAGTCTTATTTATTTTTCTTTTTACCTAACATCCTCGAAGAAGTTCATATTGATTTATTATATTTAATAATTTCAAAATGTTTTGTGTCCTTCATTTCTGGATAGTGTTAAATTTGCCGTATAGAATGAAGAAACATAATAGTATTTATTCACATATAATAGTTGTAATTTTGGTAAATAGTTTTAATTATAATTATGGCCATTATTCGTAAACAGCCTTAAATGTGCCGAACGGAGTGTAGATGCATAATATTGTACTTAATTGACACGGCCCCGCGTCGCTTCGTTATACTTCATGAGCCGCGACTCGTGCCACTTTTATCAGTCGTCGCCCTACTATAGGTATTTGACTGACCAACACCGCGTGCCATACGCCTCGATGCAAAGTCCAGCAAGTACCGCACGGCCGACGACGACCCGCCGCAAACGATACGTTGAGTCATCTTCCCGTTGTCAACGTGACAACGTCGAGGATGTACGCCACGTGCCACACGACCAGACTCGACGAACAGATTCGCACCTGCGCATCGTCGCCATCAACGCTGCTAACTTTTTGACTCCCGAGGATCTTGCCGGACATAGTGTCGTCGACGCCAGCGAAAGTGCCGCGATATTATGCGAAGATTATTATTACTTTGTTCGTCTTTTCGGTTTGTTTGGTTTTTTTAAAAATAACCTGTTGTTGCTCATTTATAAACGACCCACAGGTTTCTACCCTCAAAACCAGTGTCGACTACATTATTACATCGTAAGTCGTGTCATAACATAGCAGTAGTACTCTATGTCCACGTAACCGCTATTTTTAAGGTTAAATCCTATACCTTTTTGGTAACGTATAAGCAGTTGGGGTAAAGACTAACACTGAAAAAAAATGTGTGTTTCAATTATAATATGTTTAAGTGTTCTATTTTTATCGACTAGTCAATTTATCCATCTAGTAGTCTGGATATTGATCATTCTTAAATATATATAGTACGTAAGAACGATAGGAAACTATATCTTGAAAATATCCCCTACGTGTGAACCCAGCCATAAGGTTAGAATATTTGGTTGGGTTAAAAAGGTGTATTGAAATAATATTTTATATATATTGACGAGGTTAACTGTATCTGCGCCAGCCAAGGCTTTACGCAGAGAAATTCTGAGAAAATACTGTCTCGTCGATTATATTTTGAATGTAGATCCCCGAGAACTCTACACCCATCTTACTCACCCAACCTCCTCGCAATCTTTATTATATATTTTTTTGTTTATTACATTACCCCCTTGACCCTAAGAGTTAATTCTAAGTCCCAAGATTAATTTTTACAAAACATTTTAATATTAATGTTATTGTTTCTCAGCGCNAACATTTTAATATTAATGTAATTGTTTCTCAGCACAATTTATTTTCATTTTTATGCAGGTGTACCTATTTTCATAAAATAATAGATTAACTTTATTATACAANGTGTACCTATTTTCATAAAACAATAGATTAACTTTATTATATAATCTCTCTCTCTAGTAACTAGTGTACACGATTGCCTGTGGTTGCTTCAGGTAATTAAAATTCATTTCAGGAGATACGGACATTATTTGAGCAGACGTCAAGTAGCATCCGTTTTTGATTTGACCAAGATCCTCAAGTATTAAACTAGTCCCTAACAGCACCACTCAAATAATTTTATAATTTGATTTTTAAATAATACAAAAAAAGAAAACAATGTTAATTGAGTAACTCGAGTAGTCGACAAAACACATATTCAGTTTGCCAATTGGCGTTGAGCCGTTTATTCAATAGAATTAACACTAATTTATATCAATAGAATTAAATTTTATATTGACAAAATAATAGATTATTTTTGCTTATTTATAAGAAAAATAAAAATAACTCACTTCCAGTACATATTAGCTTGAATGTGAAACTGAGAAAGTATTTATTTATTTTTTTATGTGTTACAAAAAATATTGTAATTTTAATAAATGCAAGGTTAAAATTTCGCTATAAAATAAATAATGTTATAATATTCTATTATATATAGATCTATTATTTTGTCAATATAAAATTTATTTTAGTATAAAACCGAGTTTTTGTTATTTTGTGATAGAATGAGTCGTTTTATGAGAAAAACACTTATAACAAATATTATTGTAAATTTAATTTTAAAAACATTTTATAATAAGTTATTTTTTTCTATAGTTAATACTTTCGGATTTAATCGCAAAAAACTGAAAAACACCTTTTTTAAAAAATGTTTGAACTTTTAACTTTTACGAGGTAAATACTTGACTTACGACTTTTTTAGTAATGAACTTTATTATTTAGAATATTAATATCTACAATTTTTTTCTTATAAACGTTTACGTAAATGTCATAGTTTTTGAGATAAACCACAATAACTGAAAAACTACCCTTATTACCGAGTTTTCAACCCTCTTGAGGCACGGCTTAGGGTTGACCA
Organism: Daktulosphaira vitifoliae; assembly: GCF_025091365.1. NCBI lineage: Eukaryota > Metazoa > Arthropoda > Insecta > Hemiptera > Phylloxeridae > Daktulosphaira > Daktulosphaira vitifoliae. Next base: position 21,025,290 of record NW_026099575.1, on the reverse strand, counting down.
AAATTAACGAAATTAAGTATGAACCATTTTTTTATAGTTTAGAACAAATTTGGGGGGTGGCCCGATCAAATTTCGAAAAAAAAAANCGAAAACATAATTTTGAAATTAGTCCGAAAACAAAAGTGGAAAAAAGAAAGGAGGGCAGCTAGTACACTCTCCAGCGAGGGGGAACAAAAAGTAATTAGATCACCAATTTTATTTTATCCGGGCATCTCAAATGGATTAACTAAAATATTTAAGAATTTTGGTATTACTTTGGTAACATCTAAGAGTAATAATTTAAGAGATTTATTAGGTAACCCTAAAGATAAGGTAGATGAAGGGGGGAAATCAGGCATTTATAAAATACAATGTGAAAGTTGTAATAAATGTTACGTAGGACAAACAAAAAGAAATATAGGGGTCAGGTTTAAAGAGCACTTAAGAAATATTAAAAATCAAGAAGTTAAGAAATCTCCAGTGGCTGAACATTTATTGACACATAATCACTCCATTAAAACCATAAAACTAATTAAAAACGTAAATAATTACAAAGAACTTAATATCAGAAAAGCAATAGAAATGTTTAAAAATAAAAACAATTTAATTAATTGGGATCTTGGCCTACTGAAAAATTCATTATTAAACTTGTGTAAGCTAGTAAAATGTGATAATATTACTAAGTGATGACGTCATTGGGTGATAAGGTCACTAGGGGTATATAAGGGATATTTTCCTAGTTGGGGTGTCAATATGTGTTTAGCGTTAATAATGGCAACATTGTTTCCGAAATAGGTATCCGCGACTTTTCATTAATTTTTTGTGGCTTTGTGTTTAATATTTTTTAGTTTATTTAAATTAATAATATTTTTAATATAGTTTTAATTTTACTTTATTAATTAGCAACAAGTGATCAATTTGTATCAACATGTACGTGAACGGTCGTTGACCACCACTTTAATTAAGTCAGTCAATGACGTGCCTTCTTAACATAGAGTTGTAACTTGAACGAATAAAAATTGATATATTAACGTTCATAGTGTTACTTAAAATTTAAAAATAATAAAACCCCAAAAATCTGTTCCAACAGAAAAAAGACATACAGCCCACAACAACTACAAGGCCAAAAGCAAATTTGTTTTTTATTTTTTAGATATGAGCTTGTTGCAAAAATCAAGATGTACAAATATGTACTTTATAAAGTATTATTGTAACCATTTAAAATTAGATTTAGTCTTTACAAATAAAATACGTGTACCTTATTATATTACCTTATTCATAAAGTACTATAAAATAACTTTTTATATACATTTAAATTTTATTAGAGTATTTCAACTTTAGTATAATAAATCTGTATAAAAGCCAATAATGAATATTTTGTTAATAGTTATAATTTTAATTACTTCATTTTACGACTCTTGGTGTAACACAGATGAAGAAATGGTTAAGAAGGTGAATGAAATTTTTAATCATAAAAATTGTATTCAGTTAACTAAAGACTTGGAATTTTATAATTATAAAGAAACTAACAATGTCTACGAGAAACTTGATAAAATTAACATTAATGATCATATTCGACCCAATGAAAATACAGTAACTATTGAAAATTTAACTGAAAAAATGAAGATTGGTTCAATAATATTGAGTTCAAACTACTACAACATAGTTAATAAATTTTATAAACTTCAATTGAAAATTGAAACATTGTATGGTATAAAATTTAGGAAAACGGAAGAACAGTATTTATATTCATATAGTAAATTGTATACTCTTGATTTCAAAATATGTAAATTTTTGAACCTTTTTCATATGGCTCTTAATACTTTCTGTCCATTAATAACTTGTATGAGTAACGCACTACAATTTTTCAATCACTCAACTCCTGTTCTTAGAGCTCTAAATAAATTGAAAGTGTGGCAATCAAAAATTAAAAATTTAAAAAATATTGATGACATTAACTATGCTGAATTTGTAATTGGGCAACTTCTTGACTTCAATATTTTTGATGAAAACTTTAAACATTTTGAAAACAATTTTAAGATTGTTAATAATGAAAAATTATATGACACAATTTTCGAGTCTTTAAAATGCCTCTACATCAAGGATACACAATCTCTAATTCCACATTGTGTTCAAGTATTTTGTACAGATTTTGGTTTTGGTGGTCATTTCAAAGAATAAATAGCACCATTTTACTGCAAAAATGTATTACTTATCTTTTTCATGAAATTTATTAGATTACTTCTGAACTAGACTTTGTAGAATACTAGTATGTTTTAAAGTAATTTTCTAACAACCATTTAAAATAAATTAAACCTCATATAAAAAAATGTTTTAAAAAAGAATAATTTTATTTAATGTAGTAATGTAACACATTCTATTTGAGAGTGATATTATTTGTGTATAAATAATTCTTAAATTATAATTTTAAAATAAAATTTATTATAATATTCATCAGTAGTAATGTATACAAGTGTTTATTTGTGACAGATTTGAAATTAAAATAATTATTGGACTATTTTTAGTATCTATTTTAATATTGCAATTATTTTTTGAAATCTTATTTTTTTTCAAAAAAGGCTAAAAAAACTGTGATACTTGGTTTTTTATTGGTTATAATGATTTTTTACTAACAATTATTTAATTCTTAAGACTAGATTTCTAAGTTAAATAAAAATAAAATAAGTTCATAACAAGTCATTTGTAAAATATCCTAATCATCATTATCATAGACTCTATCTGGTCTATTTGTGATCATCTTTATCTTATTTTTTTCACGGAATTTTGCATAAGCTATCAACATGATGCAATCTCATTATGTTTGACTCAGCCATAAATTGGGTGCATCACTATGGTTGAAATTTACCGATTGTAAAAATCTTAATTTTTTCAATTTTTGTTGCAATTGTATTCCTTACATACTGTAGTATCACACTTTAATACATGTAATAATTAATACTTATATTTAATAAAATATATCACCAAATCAGTGTTTCCCCGTGGATAAGATGAATAATAAAATAATACCCTTACACAAGATTTAAGGCCATTTTCCCCCAAATTCGGGTGGTTCCTTTGCACTTGGCTCTCTTACTGTGGTTGCTCTGAACATCCCTCTAGCGAATACTGGGACGCTTTGCCATTCTATACATCTCTACGGCTCTCTGCAATACTCAACTAAGATACAAAAAGTGAATGTGCGTGAGTTTATGTTTCATTCTAGTAACAATTCTATATGAAATCTACATAATTTTTACCCTCTTTCGTAATTACTGAAAAATATTATACATCTTATTTTCGGTCGAATACTTTTGGTGATATAAATATTCTGACACATATAAAATATTGGTGTTTATTTATTTCTTTTTATTTACATTTATATTCATATATATATAAACATACTCTGAGGTAATTAATTTGATTGAATTGTATTTACTACTTATTGAAGGGCCACAACCTGGCTGGACAGGGNGATTAGTTTGATTGAATTGTATTTACTACTTATTGAAGGGCCACAACCTGGCTGGACAGGGTAATAGTACAATAATATCATAATTAGAATTTTAGTTAATCATAAGATTTATTCAAAGTGTATCTCCACTTATCGACCAGCTAGTCTGATCTATGCCACAGTGCCGGCAATCGGAGTGTAGGANCAAGCATACATACCCCGAGATCCCTTTCTATTTCATTTTATTGTAGTCACTGCCGGGTATCTATAGCCACATTTACCTTCCATTGGTGCCCATCCTTTTTACACTACGCCCGCTACGATTATTATTTCCTTATTAGCCACCTGTGTTACATTTCTTTACATTTCTTCTCTTTCACACCCCGAACCCCAAACACATTTAACAACATTCCTTCGCCACCTTATTATAGCCATTTTTATTTATTACATTCCTTCCCTACCTACACTCACTCGTCTCTCTTGTGTTTCTTTTTATTTATTACAAGACTACCTCTCACCACTCTCGCCAATCNTTTTATTTATTACAAGACAACCTACCAACCACTCTCGCCAACCTTTGTGTTTCTTTTTGTTTATTACAATACGATTATTGACGTATTATAGATACGTATATTATAGAAAATGATATTGTGAAAGCTGAGAAAAAGTGGTGACAGATATATAAAATAAAAAAACATATTATAGTAAAATTAATACTTTCACAGCTTCGCATTTAAACTAAAAAAGGACACCATTTGTTATTTGTTTTACGTATACATAAAAATAAGCTACCTAGTCAGAAATTGATTCATATAATATCAAATTCAATTCGTAAATTTTGTATAGGATATTTATAAATTTTAAGGTTTTCTTTTTATGCACGTTGACATAAATTATGGCTTTTATATATATTTTACTTATTTCTTTAATTTTTTTTCGAAGTAACATTTGATAAAGATATTTATTAATTAACATGAGTGTGTAAATTGTGTATACAGAGTGGCCCACCACTCAATGACAACTTAAATAACTTTTTATCCAGTTAATATTTTTAGCTGATTTTGATGTGAAACATCTATAGGCGAGGGGTAAAAATAATCGTTTGCGTGGCGACGCTTGCCGTGGCGATGCGTCGCCACACTGTAAACGGTATATATATATANCGTTATACCAATGAATAAATTACTTAGCTCAAACTCTCCATATAGATAATTAAAATCATTTATTTTTAATATTTTTAAGGATTTATCATCGAATTAAGTTTGATATAATAATAAATTTCAACTAAAAATTAAATAATTTTCTTTTGTAATATAATTTTTAACATTATTTCTGTTGCTAACAGTCTCTAATATTCCAAATTTTTTGGTTACATGATGTTGCTATATAAATAATAAATCTAAAAAAACAAAGATTTTTATTTTCATCTGAATTTAACAAAAATTTTTTACAATTATAATCAAATTTTATATACTTATTAGGTAGATTTTTTTGAACAACATTTGGATTGATTTTTTTAGTTAAAATAAATTATTAAACTAATAATATATATAATATATTTTTTACTCTGATGAAAATTTTTTGCAGACTATTTATTCATAATTAACATAAATTATTATCTAAAAAATTCTGGGTCAAGCCCTTCAATTTTTATACACGTTTACCATAAAAGTAATAATTATTTTATGGATTGATTTTTTTCGTTAAAATAAATTATTAAACTAATAATATATATAATATATTTTTTACTCTGATAAAAATTTTTTACAGACTATTTATTCATAATTTACATAAATTATTATCTAAAAAATTCTGGGTAACGCCCTTCAATTTTCATACACGTTGAAATACTTTATATATGAATTTTTTATATTTTAAGCCGCTCCATATATAGGGAAATGGTCTGATTTTAAAAAATAGTATGTCCAATGAAAGATGTATATAAATACTACTTCTCATGAAAAAATTGTATTGATCGATACATTTTTTAAAAAGTTATAGCACTTTAAAGTAAAAAATGTAAATTATAAAATCGAGAATTTTCACACAAAAATAACATTCGATAGCCATTTTCATTATGTAGACCAGTTAACGATATCAATCATTGTTGTAAACCCAACCCAACTCAACCAAGTTTTTTGATAAGATTAATTTCGTAACAAATTATGTATTTACATTTAATAAAACATAACTATTTTATTTTATTTTTTGGAATCTTAGAACAAAGAAGTATCCGATATTTCTACAAAGTACTTTAAAAAGTTAATTAAACTAGAACAAGAAAAGAGTGGGGACACACTTTTCTTGTTAAATGAAACATTACCTGTAAGCAATCTGAATGTAATGAGTAGTGTTAATAATGAGACACCTCCTTCACATAATTCTGTTAAAGAAATAACTCATGCTGAATGTCATAATATTTTTTATATACCAGTTATTTTCAATCATTATAACTTGTTTGTTGATACATCTAATGCTATGCAAGTAATAAACCCGGAATTTTTATCCCTACTAAGTACTTTCTTTAAATTTAAGTGATAAATTAAGGTCATTATTTATAAAATAAAAATTTCACATAAGTTTTGTAATTACTTGCTTCAAATTTTACAAAGTGAAAGTGATTTTTTGTTTCCAAAAATATAAGAACTTGATTGAAAACTCCAAAAAATCATGAAATTATAGATATAACTGGCGGTTCTTGTATATATATTTAAAAATAAAACATATGCTAATTTCTTTTTTTAAAGACATATAATGCTGAAAAATTTATTTAAAGTGTAATAAAGAAGTGCGATTGGAAAAAAGATAAATAAAAAAAAATTAATTATGAAATAAAAAAATGTTGATCTTATATAACTGATGAGTACGGTAGACTCCCAAGATTACTTGATGATGTAGAATTTATAGAATATATATATATATAGAATATAAAGCATCAGAACTTAGAATATTTTCATTGTATTCATGTCAAATAGTTTAAAAAAATAATTTGAAAAAAAAATTTTACTCCCATTTTTTACTGTTAGTGAATGTAATTAGAATTTTAATTAATGTTGAAACATATAATGTTCATAATGAACTAGCATCTATTTTACTTAAAGAATTTGTTAATAAATATTCAACTCTTTATGACTACCATTTAATTACTTACAATGTGTACAGTTCAATTCATTTGCCAGCTTTTGTACTTGTACGTGGCTCACTTGATAAGTTTAGTTGTTTTAGATATAAAAATTATTTATATGACTTTAAGAAATGTATTAAATCTATTAAATATCCAATACAAGAAGTTTATAATAGAGTTTTGGAAAAATAATACTAAATTATACGCTCCCATTCCAATCATTATCTGTTTGTCCAACTCTATGCAATGAAGTTATGCAAAAAAAAATTCCTTCTAAATTTATTAATGCCTCGGATAGTATTTTTGAAAAAATTATTTTACCCTTTTTCATTATTTTACTAAAATTAATTAAGGAAAAGATAAATACAATAAGATTAAATATAATTCTGTTGTATCTGTTCACAGTATAATTAAATCTATAATGAACCTGTTAAATTACTCGTAAAAAATATTTTAATTATACTTAATTAAGTAATATCTTTATCTTCAACTACAGTAGATATATTTGTCGTTAACACTACTCAAATATCAGATTTATTTAACATTAGTTCATCATGTATTAAATACAAATGATTTTTTGTTAGAATGTCAAATAGACTGGTAGTTGTGTCAAATTTATGCCACAAAGTTTGATTTTTTTTTTAAATTTTAAAACTTTAATATATAATGATATAAGAGTAAATTATTATATATGATAATTTATAATTATAGTAAGTTATAAATTATTATAAATATTTCACGTGCATTGATATTTAATTTATTATGGGTTTGTGCGAGTAAAAACATAAATTAAAAGCCATAGATTTTTAATTTATCGTAAAAAATTGCAAATATATATTCAATAGTTATAAATATCACAAGGATATTACAAATGAAACGACTTTGAAACAGCGATATATGTTTTAATTTAAATGTTTATAATGGTTAAACAGAGCTGTTGTATAAATGTTCCTAGATGTTAAAAAGTAGTTTCATAAAAGACACCATTGCGGAGCAAATACAGTCCCCGGGATGTTTTTTATACAATTATGGAACGCAATCCGGGATGTTCCATGTATCATCAAAACGTCCCATTGCTGTTTATGGGTCAAAATTTTGAAACAGTGTTAACATTGTCTATATCATTGCACATTAATATAGCATTTAACAACCAAGTCCCATAAAACCGTTTGTACTATTAATTGTGACCTCCACGATCCTTAAGACTTCAATTACTATCGCAGTAATTTCATTCCCACATACAATCCTGTGTCATAGTACTATACTATCACATCAATAATAAAAATAATATAAATATCATAAAAAACCGTAGTTGCAAGTGTTAAAAGAAAAGGAATAAAATCGTCATAATAAAAAGTAGTAGTATGAGCTAATGTTAAATATATAATTGGCGATGGTTTATAAGAGTGATAGGGTATGAAGATAAGATAAAATCAATGAACTAGTTAAATTTGTTTAGCTACAAGGTAAAAATAAAAATATGCGGTGTATGATCATGGATATTTTTGTTAAACTGAAATGACTGCATATAGTTTGTCGTAAAATGGAAAGTGAAGGAAAATTACACGCGGATGACATTAACTGGAATAATATTAATTCTACTATGAAATGGGCAGTTGTCCTGGGAGAGGATTTTATGACTTTTGATATTTTTATCGATTGTAGTATATGTAGGAAACGATGTGTGTTTGCGTAAAATGCAACTGTCCGATTGTTTGTCGCCAAGCTTTAATAGCTGAATTATTTTTTATATGAATGATAAATCTAAGTAAAACATTTATATTACACACATACAATAGCGATGATTAAATAATTTTTTTTAAATTATGTACGTTAGGAGTTAATTCTATAATTCCCACGATAAAAATTATTCATAACTTTTTTAAATCTATCTTAAATTTTTATGACATGCTTAGAAATATAATTTCTTACCTTGTGTCCAGCTCAGCTTGAACGTTTGTTGAACAAAAAAAATATAATAAGAGTACTGACTTTAATCTACTTATTTATTTTATAAATTTATAAAAATTGTTTATTTTTAAATATTATTTCACTTAGCTTCCTATACTTTGTATTTGAATATATATATATATATATATTCTTTTATACTTCAAAATAAGTGTATAGAACCAAATAGATTATGAGAACCAAACCCTTG
>NW_026099575.1:21004774-21016478 GCF_025091365.1 Daktulosphaira vitifoliae | reverse complement strand
TTTTATCGGTAACGGGAATATTATTCTGTAGATTATTACAAGAGAATAAATAATTAATGCAATAAGAACCTCTTAATTATTCATTTTAAGAAACTCTTTAAAACCAGCNTATTCATTTTAAGAAACTCTTTAAAACCAGCTCCTAAAAATCTCATAGGTTTAATCTCCGAGTATGATTATTTACTCATAAAAGTAATAATGGAATAATTCACAAAATATATTTATAGGAATCATAAATAATCAAAATGCTGCCGTTAAAATCAAATAATTTTCACACGTTGATACACATATTTTGAATTTAATAAAATGTTTGAGGTTTTATTTTAATAGTAAATGGCAATTGAATTTTTGACATAACTTTATTCGTTTGGTAAATACAAAACTCTAAAGTTTTAAATTTTTTAATTTTTGGAGACAGTATATATGTACATATATAATATACGAGGACTACTGGTAGCTAATTGTTTTTTTATGATGTCACAGATACTCAGTATTTATTGTCAATTATGACTTTATTAACAGATATGCTTAAAGTGTAGTCGTTAGACACATTGTTATAAGTTAACATATATAAATACACCAACTGGCAATACAGAAATATATCTGTCAATAATCATAAATGACAATAAACGCTACGTATCTATGATAGCCATATTTAAAAAAAAACAATTAGCTACCAGTAGTCCTTGTATATTACACATGTACGTGTATATTAACTACAAAATTTGAATCTTTAAAGTTTTATATCTAATAAATGAATAAAATTTTGTTAAAAATTCATATGGCATTTACTATTAAAATAAAACTTTAAACATTCTATTAAATTTAATGTTTGGAAAAACAAAGTTTATACCTTTACAAGGCATAAAAGAAGAACTTAAAAAGTATTATATAGCTAATAATCTAAGTTCAAGAATAATATGTAATTAAAGGTATCATAAATATATAAATATTTTTATTCTGTAATTGAGTGGGTGATGATAAAAAATTCACTTTGTAGAGTGATAAATTTTTTATACTGTATTTCGATATTTTAAGCAATACAATTGTAATATTATAAAAACAGAAATTGTAGAGATTGTTTATATCAGACTCCTTAAAATATACTTCCCAAGTTTTACATTATAAACATTTTTTTCCAAGCAAAACATTTTTCATTTAATTTATATATGATATAAATTATCAAGTATAAAAAAACGAAAATATTATAAATTAATCGAGAATTTGTTAAGCAGAACAAATCAATTTTATTTTGAAAATATTTAATTATAGTTACATTCAAGGGGCAAAAGATAGGCAACATAAAATTAATTTTTTTTTTCTAAATAATTTGTTAACGAAATATAAAAACTAATTGTAAATTCTTTCATTGTATTCGTAATTTTAACATTCATAGACATTTTTTACTATTATTTTATTAGAGAATTAACTATATTTTAGACACCTCGAAATATATAACTTCCACAACTCATACTCAATTTTCTGTCATGGATATATTATGAGTTATTTGACACTACGTTATGGTTATGAGATGGTATTGTGATTAAAATAATAACATTATAGGCCTATATTTTAGTATATATTCTTTACAAATTAATAGATTAATTCAACCAATACTGTAGTTATGTAAATCGATTACTGATCGATATTACTGTTCTTATTTGTAAGTTACACATCAGAACAACTGTTTTAAAAATGACGTCAACCATATGGTGCAATATGAAAAATATTTACCTCCCAAAATTATGTTTGTCTCAGAATTACTAATCTAAAGAAATAATCCATAACAATAATAATTTTGACTTTATATTAGTTATTTTACATTATTTCGTAAAAATTTTAACATACAACTTCCTGTAAGATTTATTTTATACGAAAGTAACTTGAGTACTCAGAAAACGTTAATTTATTTGATCATAATAAAAACTATAATAAAATAAATAACACTTAGAATAATTAAAAAGTATACAATTGATTGGATTTAAAGCTTTCGTTACTTAGGTAAAATAAAATTAATTAATCTAGTATTAGTAAATCAGATATAAGATTTTTATATTTAAATTTGGAGAGCATACTCCTTAAAAATATCTCGTATATCGAAATTGGAAAACTTAAATAAATAAAACATATTTTACCAGAATTAAAAAAAACTCTGTTTAATTTTTTTATATTTATTCTAAATCATTTCTGCAAATTGTTATATTTTGTAAATTGTTATTATTTCAATGTCTATTACAATTATCATGATATACATAATAAATTTAATTTTAAGATTGCAATATATTAAAACCAATTAATTAAATTTTCAACTATGTAAAATATACTAATGTTTTTTTATATGATTTGATTGTTATAAGATTTATTATTTTAAAAACAATTTATTAAAAATATTAATTCCTTAGTCTTCTGCCATTTACTTAAACCAATACATTTTTGTAACAAAAACAAAATTATTTTTTAATATTACGTATAAATATTAAAAAAACCAATATTTAGAATTTATTAACTTAAAACTTGTTTATTTGTTTTGAACTGTAATTAATACTATATATACATATTGAAATTGAATATAGAATTGTACTATAAATATTATTTAAAATTATGATAAATCAATAAAATTCTGTTGTAGATCCATAAACTTTCTTCAATGTTTGCTTTAATGACAGTATTTTTATTTTATTCAAAAGGTAATAACATTCAAAAATATAAATTTATATTGTTTTATAATAATTACATAAAAATTGTTTAAAATATTTGAAAAGGAAAATAGATCTATTAATTTATTTTATTAGTTTTTGGGAAACCCCTACATGATCTGCAAAATGGTAAGTCTATAAAACAAAATAGTTTTTATTATTATGTTAGAAATTATAATAGAGATTTTATTATTTATTAATTATATTTAAATAGTTGAGATCAACTTCATAGGGGTTAATAGAGGGAGCTAGAGAGAACTAAGCTCTTTACAACCATTTAGAAAATTATACATATTGTTATATAAAATTATTTTTAGGAAATATTTAAGACCACAAAGAATTTTATATTAGTTGTGCCTATAGTTATATTTACATTTTCATGTATGATTTTTATTTAGCAAGTTGTTCAATATGTCACAATGAACCAGCCACTGTGACATTAATTTCTTGTAGACACAGTACATGTTCTTACAATAAGTTGTATTATTGGTAGGCAAAATATTTACAAAATGAATAACTTTAGTAAGTGTTTAAGTAGAACATTGGGTTTTTCTCAAAAGTTTGTCTTATTGTTTTAATTTGAGAATTAAAATTAAACAAAATAAATTGAATTGTATTCATAGTGTTACTATGAACACAATTTAAGCTTAAATTTCAAACTTAAGCTGTATTAGTAGTGCAGGTATAGAAATAAGCTAACTTCTATACTGTAAGACAATTAAGCTAAGGATTAATAAGAATACATTAAACATATTGAGTTTATACTCATTACATGTCGCGTACATATTTACAACGGTGTAATGAAAATAAAATTGAAAATGAACAATAAATATTATTTAAAGATTTTGAAGCGTTTGTAAAATCGTATTATTGCAGTTCCAATTGAAGCACATTCAAATGATCGTAATTTTTTTGGCTGTTATCCTCTTCCACATTTAAAAAAAATTTTGTTGCAACTTCATTCATTAATTCCGTATAATTCGAATTCTGAAAACTTCCTTAAACAACGACTGGAAGTAATTAAAGGAACAGTAATATCTAATCACGAATTGAGCAAAATACGACATGCCATTCGACAAAGTAATTAACAAAATAATCACTTTTATAATCATATAAATATTTTTAATGTATATATTTACTAAAACTAATGGCCAAGCAGCCAATGTTAAATATATCAATAATAATATATGTATATATATATATATAAATATATATATATATATATTCTTAAATAACAATTTTTATAAATGTATTTCAGTTGAAAAAAAAAAAGGTCCTATCATAGAACTGAATAGGTTGTTTTATGAAGTTCATTTAAAAAATTTAAATCAACGGATCCAAAATGGTATTTCTGATGAAGAGTTGCTCTTAATGTACAATTATCTTATGCCCGGAGAAAATCCCGATGAAGAACTTATACAAAAATTTAAAGATTTAAAAAAAGGCGAATACCCTTCTGCAACACTTAAGGCAATTCGCGATCGCCTAAAAAAAAATGACTATTCAGTTAAAGAAGATATATTTCTGCGATATAAACTCTTCCACCGTTTATTAAAGAAGGAAGAAAAAAATATGTTACTAGATTATTTCTCCCGGAACGGCCTAAACGGCGAAGAAGAATTTTATAGGAGGTATGGTCAGTAAATAAAAAATTAATATAACATTTACTTCAGACATATTTCGAATTTATCTTGACTTTGATGCAAGTGTCAACTTATATACCAAAGTTTAATTAAGACGTTCATTTTCTCAAAGACTATTGAAAACTTTTAATTTTTATAATGAAGAAAAATATTAAATAAATATATACATGTAACAATGTACAATATAAACATGTTTTATAATACAAAAAAATTATTTTGTTATCTTTAATTAATTAATTATAAAATACATGTATAAGCTGAAATTATACTGGTTGTTATGTACAATTATTTTGCAAATGTTAATAGTAACGCAAGAAAATACAGTGTTTTCTAACATAGAAAACAAAAATACACATACAAATTTTATGTTTTTATAGTTATTGTGAACAATATTCAATGATAAATTTACAATTATTACATATTCAAGAATTTTCTAAAAACGTTACGTTTCTATTCAACAAATTAAAAAACCCCGTATTCTCCATAATACTCAGAAATTGACTGAAATTTGAGTAACGAAATTCTGTAACAAAATTTAATGAACTTGAAATGTCAAATAACATTTTATAAATAGTTAAGGTCTAATTACTTTCTGCGTCATACTTCATCAGAATTTTTCCTACATCTACTAATGAATGCTTATAGACCATATTATTTAATCTCGATTGTATATCCCACACTGACACCAATCCTTCATCATCGTTTTCAATTGTATGAAACACCCTATCGATATATTTTTTAGTCTAATAAAATAACATAATTTCATTACAAAAGTTAAAGATTGGTTATTAAAACTTTGTTACGAAAAATACAAACCTCATCTGAAGATTCATTTTTATTCTAAAAATATGTTTTTATAAATTAAATAGGTTTTTAAAATTTTTTTTAATAATAAATATATAACTAATATTATTAATGTAATTTTTTTTTTTTAATTTGTAATTGAATTGCATTTTATCATTTTTTAAAAAGAACCTTAACATTTTTAATGTATTTATTTCGAAATTATAAAATAAACTTTACAATAATTTAACACATTGTAATAGAACAAATAATGAACTTGAAATATTCGTGAGATTATAAAATATATAAACCATTTTACATTTGTCTGAATCTCGAGTTTTTGTGTTTTTAATTTTTTAATCGATAAAATTAAATCTAACAAATAACCTATTTAAAAAAAAATGTTTACGAAAATCATTTATCACTTTCTTTTGATGATATGTTAAAATTTATAAAACGAAATATATTCTAATTAAAGTTACTTAATAAATACGTTATTTACATCTAATTTATGTCTGAATTTAATTATTTACGAATGATACATTTTTAACATTAATAGCATTAATAATTATTCTTATTAAAATTTTTAATGTATGTCAACATTTAATTTAATTTGTTGATTTTTTTTTTTTAATATAAATTATGATTTGATTTATCAAACACATATTTTATTAATCTTTATGCGACAAATTATTTTGGAATTAAATGAGTAGGACAATTTTTAACGACCTCTTACAATAAAAAAAAATATTTTATGTAAATGAGTAAAGTTTAAACAATTTAAATTTTTACTTGAACGTATAAAAAATCGTAAAAAAGGTCTTTTTCCATCATTTTTAAAAATTCTTGAATATTCGAAAAACGATATCCTAAAAATATATATAGTTAAAAGGTTAATCATTTAAACATATAAAATAATTTTCCCTGTAATAATTATAACTGATTAATGATTAGTCAAAATAATTTGAGTATTAATACCCTCGCAGTCAAACATTAATAGGATTTTTCCCACTTCAAGTAATGAGTTTTTGAAGCCTAATTCTTCTAATTTGTTCTGAATATCCCAAACAATACTCAGTCCATCACCTTCTTTTTCAATCATATCATGTGCTCTCTTTATAAGTTTGTTATCTTGTTCATTCTAATAAATATATATGACCAAAAAGGAGTATAAATTAACTTATTAATTACTTGGTTTAATTTTTGTCGCCAAAAATAAAAATAAGGTTTTATTCTTAAACGTGTTAACAAAACAATTGTTTATATTTATTTTACATTATTTATATTTGTATGTAAAAACGTTCACCTCTTTAGAATTTTCAGCGACATCTTTAATTAAAGTATTGCAAATAATAAAAAATGTGAATAATAAAAAATGTAAATAATAAAAAGTAGTTTAAGTGCATCATAATATTGAAAAATTAAAATTTTCAAAAAAAAACCTATTACTATAAAGTATAAAGTATAAAATATTAAAATCCGTTCTTATTTCATTAAGATAAAATTAATTGAATACATTAATCAAGTTCTAACTTGATGTAAAATTACTAATTCATTAAAGCTTTTATTGAAATAAATTTTCGAAAACTGGAAAAATGATTGCAAAATTTTTATTTAAAATACATTTATCTCGCCAACGATATACTTTTTGAAAATTTAATTATTAACGCAGATACTTTGGGTCTAAATGTCATACCGAAATTTATTCTATTAACTTTGAAAATATTCCAAAAATCCTAATTTCTTGAAATCTTCTTCTCTTCTTCTTCGTCCTCGCCTTAAACCCAACTATTTGTGGTCGGCCACCCTTATCCTAAACATCCACTTGACACGATCTCCCACATCAGCTGTCCTCATATCGCATTCAATAGCATCTCTCCATCTCTTTTTTGGTCTTCCTCTACCTCTTCTTCCTTCAACATTCATTTCTATAACTGTTCTTACAGCTTCCGATTCTTCTCTCCTCATAACATGACCAAACCATTTTCTTGAAATCTAATATATATATATAAATATAGCTAATGTAATGTACTTTAAGATGAAAAAATAAATACTATCTAAATTTCGATCTCTAAAAGTTATTAGGTATCAAAGCTAAAAATCATACAATTTCTTTAAAAATAGTCGATTTTGAAATGTTTTGCATCGGAATATCAATGTTTTTTATAAAATTGAAAGTAAAATTTGAAATTATTTCGTATTATGAATTTGATATCATAACCAGTTTCTAAAATATAATACGATAGTTTTTATAAGCTATTTTTAAGGTTATTTATCTGATAATGATGGACTAAAATAACTGACCTTTTCTGACCTAAAACATTTATAATAGGTACGAAAGCCGATAAATAATTATTTTTCGTACCTATTAAATACACTAGGAAATGTTTTACTATAGTGATTTTCACTACTGACAAATATCAATCAATTCTAATTTAAAACATTTCTCAACTCCACTTTGTTGGATGCCTACTGTACTTTGCTTTTTCTTTATTGTTCTTTAAATTTAAAATAATATATTTAAAATACTGAGTTTTTCTAATTATTTCTTAATTGATTTTTTTGAAGTGAAACTTCTTTACAGAGAGTTTGAAAAAAAAAATTATCGAGCATCACAGTCGGCTTAAAAGTATATTTTATATTATAATTTAGCACTGTATTTCCGAATATTAAAGTAAATTTATGTAATTTAACTCATTAAGTAATTTAATTAATTTCATTAATTTCAAATAATTAAATTCAAATAATTTTAATTGTGCATAAAAAAAATTTAAAAAAAACAATAGATTTTCACGCGATATCTTCAAAACGAAAGAAGTTTTACTTCATCCGCGTGTACTTGTAAGACGCAATATTGTTTTTTATCTTGGGCTATAAGTCGTGAATATCAATTTATACTTATATTTAAAATTACAAAGAACAATTTGAAATAAATCAAATATTATTTATTAAGAATTACTTTTAGTTTTAATTGTTTGTAATAGCCTTTTTTCTCTAAATTATTCAAAAAAACTTCAATGCTTGAATAATGTACTCCTGTTAAGTTGAAGAATTAGGTAAATAAAAATATTAAATCAAAATTTAGTAATAATTTTTAGATTTTATCCATTTGAACAACACACATTCTCCTCAATTGCAAATGACTGACAAATTTACCTTCGAATTCAAACTTTGTCAGGATATGTCCTATTTCAATTAACGAATTGTCATATCCTAAACGATTAAGTTTTTTTTTTATATTCCAAATAAGTATCAAACCATTACTATCATTGTCTATGACTGAGTATGTTTTATTAATGTACTGTTCATCCTATAACAAAATATATTTCAGAGCTTAAATTTAATTAGTCTGTAGTTATTCATCAAACAAACCTCTTTAGAATTATCGTTTTTGTTCTAAAACCATAAACAAAATTTCAAAATATTTATTAATTATTTATCACTAAAATCATCATGTAAGTTTATCTTTGTATACCCGATAAGTAAATACATCAANAAAATCATCATGTAAGTTTATCTTTGTATACCCGATAAGTAAATACATCAAAATAAATAAAAACATGTAAATAACTCAATTACAGATAACTAATATAAAACAAAGGTTATTGTGATATTCATAAAAACAAAATACCTGTATTTAAATTTAATTTTGTAGACATTTTTTAAAATATATAAAACTTACAACGTTTACTTGCTTGTGTAATAAATCTTCATATCCATATTTTTTTAATATTCGCATAAATCTTTGAACATTTGAATGATCTTGTTCTTGAAAGTAAAAATATAAAAATACTATTATAACGACTAGATTTTAATAAATCAAATTAAGTGATGATATGATATTATACATCTATTAATTGCTGTTTATTAAATAATAAGCTCGCAAAATATTTTTACTAGACATTTTTCAAACATTTAATAACCGCATAAAAATAATTTTAGTATTACAATAACTGTTATGACAGTTATTGTAATATTAAATGTTTGAAAAACTTCTAGTGAAAATATTTTTTTAAATGATTTTTTTTAATAAATAAAAAATAATCTATATTAGCAATAATTATTATTAATAAATTGTCCTGATCCGAACTTAGCAGTTAATGGACCGTAAAAAATATAATTTACCCCTGCCGTGGAATAATGAAAGGTAAGGGATGATAATGATGAATATAATGACAAATTTAAGATATAAATTGAAGGAGGTAGTCAATTTTCTCATTATATTTACTCACCTCTCCCATTAATAAATACCGAGTAAACCATCGAAATTTCTCCAAAACGGTAAATAATAATAACAATAATAAATTTATATTAACATTTAAACTGTAAATTATTAATTTTAAAACCGTGTTTTAATGAGTTTTACTTATAAATTAATTGTGTGTATCGTATTGATAGTACAGAGTCTCATATAAAAATAAAAATTTTAGTATCAGGGATTCATGAGAATCACTATTGAATTCTTTAATTTAAAATAATATTGTCAGCCGCTTGAAAATCGCTAGCGATAAGTTGGAAAACATCTCGAAATACTTTAATGCATTAGTTCTTATAAATCCCTGGTACTAAATTTTAATATTTTTATTATGATATTCTTCTCGAAAATACCGATGTAAAAATTGATAATGAAAACTGTTGCACAGTTTCATAAATTCCTGATACGAAATTTTAACTTTGGAACAGTGTCCAAAGCACAGTCCGTCGTGGAGGTCATCCAACACTGCATGAATTATATGTCGGCGTGCACTATAACTATAGACATCTTTTGCACAGTCGCCTAGCTGCATTCGCGCACTGGAGACTAATCTGTACAGTTAACGTGATTAGTAACCGCCACGAGCCGCTGCTTGGACACCACATACCTTAAAGGTATCCAATGTTACACAAGAGGAGGTTGCACGGAGAAATGATAGGATGGAAAACTTCTTTGATAAAAATAATTCCTTGTTTGAGATAGGATTTTGAAATCGGTAGTAAAAAATGTATTTATGTCTATCTCCCTGTGAAAAGTCCTGAACAGTGTACACGGTAAAAATAATTTCAACTTTACTTGCGAGGTCAAACATCAATAGGATTTTTCCTACTTCAAGTAAATCGTTTTCAAAACCTAATTTGTTTAATACTTCTTGGATTTCTTTAACTAAATTTGCACCAACAGATCCTTTTTTCATTATATTTATCGCTCTTTCAGTATGCTGCATATTAAAAAAATTATAACACATTGTACAAAATAAATTGTGCTTATGTAAATAAATACATTTTTTTATGAAATAATATATGAGATCATAATAATAACAACAGTATAAAAATTTCACGTATAACTTATATTTTAATTTAACTATATTATAGTTTCTATAAAGGCAATATAAAGGGTTAATCGTTAGCTTGTTATAAATTTTAACATTAAAAAATAATTGGGAAGAATTGATAATTTATTTAAAAATATAAACCCCGTTTGAACAGTTTTGAGTTTCTCTTAACATTTATTAAAAATATACCACAAAAACTTTCTTCACTATAAAAAAACAAATATATTTCATTAAGTTTTCTCAAATACAATAATTTTTACTTTGGCCTTTAAACGTAATTTATGATATTGAAAATTATTTTGCTAAATTAATTAAAAATATATAATTTCTTATTGAATAATTTAATAATTTTTATTGAAAATATTTAGAAAAAATAAAAGTTTTAACTATTATAAAACTATATTAAGTTTTGAGTTTTTTAGGAATAGTTTGAGTTATTAAATGTAACATTATTTTTATAACGTTTATATTTATATAATGAATATGTACATTTGCTTTACAAATTGACAGACATTACCTCGTTCAAGTGTGCGATTGCATTTTTTAATAAGATATTAAATAAAATTAAAAAAATAAGAGATATAATATTACTTAGGTACATTTCAATTACTGTTTAACCATAAAAAATATTGAAAATAAAAATAACTGTATTTAGTTTATAGAAAATTTACTATATAGTGTTGATAGATATTGAACGTTTTATAAAATTTCGTAATAATATTTAGTGAACTCAGCTGGCTTTTGAGAAATTTATTTTTCACAGTAAATAATTATTATTTACTGTATACCTGTGCATTATAAATGGGAGTAGAAGTATCATTAATTAAATATGATACTTTTACGCCCATTTAATACATATACTACATAGGGGACGTTAACAGTTGTTGTTATCGTTCAATTGATTACTTTGATTGTTTATCAACCGGGGGCATAATTTTAAATTATGCTAAACAAGGGCAAACTTTTGAGCCGTTTGCAAATTGTCTCCCATAATTAAACCACTAAACTAGTTTTGTATAAAAAAAAATTGAATAAATAACTTATAGATTTTTTAGTTTTTATTTACAATTTTAACATAAAAATGTATTTTTTTTAACCGTATTGCTATTTTGTAGACATTTGGCATATTATTTTATTCGTTAAAAATAATAATACTTCACAGTAAAGTTATTGTACAAATCATAAAATCGTTTCATTTTTAATCAAGTGATAATTGATAACAAAAGAATTGATTATCTGTGATTAATATTAACACAGTGATATCAAATTTTTG
>NW_026099575.1:20946614-21004674 GCF_025091365.1 Daktulosphaira vitifoliae | reverse complement strand
TTATTCAAACAACCTATAAACCTAAATTTATTTTATTACTTAATTCTTTGAATTAATCTAAAAATCTTATAATTATTTAGTTTGGCATTTATTCTCAACAATTTGTCAAAAGAACAAAAATCGTAACTAATTGAAGACATTACCCTCAAAAATTAAAAATTTTACCATTATTCCTCGTAAATGGTGAAAATTCGTTCAAATATTACAAATTTAAAAATCGGTAAATATTTTATAGACATAAAAACACTAATAATTACTCTTTAAGTTGTACTAAAGCAATATAATTAAATAATGAATTTTTAGACTGAAATTTTCATAGAAAATAAACTATTATTGTATCATAGTAATTGAAAATAATATCTATTTTTTATAAACCAATTACTATTTTTTTAATTTTATGCTATGAAATCAGTTAAAAAATGACATAATTTTTAGCTAATTTCTTCATATTTTTTGTATCTAAAATTAAAACCCTTTATGTATTTCAGGAAATCGTAAAGAGGTATTTGTCGTTCTTGAAGCGGGATTATTAATAATAATAAAACGAACGCTCTATATGAATAATTTGCTGCAGTATTATTAGGAATGCTGTTGTTTTTTAGGTTGACGTATATCACTGTCGGTCGTTAAATGTGTCATTTATAAAGGACACAAGGGCCCATGACCAACTTTATTCATTGTCTTTTTTAAAGGCGGGCGAAGCGATGAAGGAGACCAGAATTCCCATTTTCACCCTACTGTTTTGGGACAAATTTCATTTTTATGATCTTAAAGTATTTGTTATAAGTTTTGATTTGTTATATATTAAAAGTTCGAAGTATTTTCATAAAATTTTAAAAAGTTAATTTGAAAATGTACTAGTTTTTTCTATATTTAAACTTCCCCTGTACAAAGGAAAACTGGTCCTATTTTTAAAAAAAGTATGTCAAATAAAATAAATAAACATAAAGTATTTATGAATAAAAATTGTAATGATCCATAATTTTTTCAAAAAGTCATAGTAATTTAGAGTTGAAAAAATAAAATATGAAAAAGTATATGTTAACATTAAAATTACATGTTTTTTTAACTACGACAACCACATACAATATTTAAGAAGTGAACTTAAGTTGGAAAATTAAAATTTATACAGTATTTGCTATTTTAAATCAACTGCTCTGGGCCCTAAAGGTTCAGATTTTTAATAAAGTGGAAAATATCTTAGGTTTTAACATGAATGAATTATTTTGATTTGTCCATTTTTCAATAAGGTATGACAATTTTTAGAAAAAGAAATTTACCAATTTTAAAATTTGTAATATTTGAGCGGATTTTCACCATTTACGAGGAATGATTGTAAAATTTTCAATTTTTGAGGGTAATGTCTTCAACTAGATACTATTTGTGCTCTTTTAACATATTAATGAGAATAAATGCCCAACTAAATAATTATAAGATTTTTAGATTATTCAAAGAATTAAGTAATAAAATAAATTTAGGTTTATAGTTTGTTTGAATAAATGATAATACATATTTAGTTTTTAATGTATTAGTCCCCTTTTTTTTTATACAAAAATGTAAATTTATTTTATACAAATTTATTAATTTATTAATATAATTCAAATTTATAACTATGTGTAAGTATGTTTTTTCTGTCAATTTTGAAAATATACAGAATAACACATAAAAATAGTAAAGCATAAATTCACCGCATAAAAATAAATCTAGTAATGTAAATAAAACATTTAAATCATTTATTAAAATCGTAAATTTGTACATTCTTTAACTTTAAAACGTTTGTGATCATTAAACAATAAAAGATTAATATTATTTATTCGGTAAACATTTTTTACCGAATGAATTTGTTAAAATAACAGAGTATTATAATATTCTTTAATAAATATATAATTAATACAATTAAATTAAACAAACGGATTAAATAATTGATTATGTGTATATTACAAGGAATTTCTTTTACCATTCCTCCTATATCTCAGTCTACCCTAATAATTATTTTTGTTATTGGTGGGACTATATATCTTACACCTCTGTTTGAACGCTCATATATTTTTTAAACAGTTGTTCATATAATAAATTTCAAACTCATTTTTTAAAATAAATGAAAATAAATTTTATATTTTTTATTCGAACATATAAATAATTAATAACATTTTAAAAAGTTGTAGTTTTCAATCATTTATACAGTTCTTAATGTAGTCTTATTATTAATATTAAAAATTTTACGTATCTTTGTTTCATTATGATGTTGACTCAATGTGATAATTTAAAATGTATAATAAAAGTGAGTGTTGTGTTATTTTTAATACAAGTTAATCGTGCTGATTCACTTAACACTGGATAAATGGAGAACCAAATAAAGTCTGTCGAAAATATTCAGCTTTTAAAATGCTCTTACTTATTAAATGCTTTGAACTATATGCAAATTGCTAGAATAGAAATATGTCATCCGAATTTTAAATTCATTAATGTATTTTACTCGATGTCAAAATATACCAGTCTTCTGAAAAAAATGATAGAAATATTATTTAATTTTAAAGGCATTGAAATAGGTTCTCTATGCTTATTAAACATTTATTTAAGTATTGTTAGTCATCATGTACATAAATTAAAAAAATTAAAGAAAATGGGTTGCTCTGTTGAATATGAACAAACATATCTAAAAAATACTCATGACTATGTCATAGTTGAGTTAGAATCAGAGGTTTCAGAAATGAAATGTAACACTGAAAACAACAAATGTCTGATTATACAAGAAAACGTATTAAAACAATTAGAAAACCAGCCTTTAAATGTTATACGTAACATAATGACTAGAATTATAGAAATTATAGACAGATTTATATTGAATAATAGTGAATTATCCTTCAATAACTACGAGGTGTTTAGTAAAAACAATATCCTTATTAGAAATATAGGATACAAAGCAAGCAGAACTATTTATTTAATGAATGAATACAACGTAGAAAAATACGAAAAGGCACATAATCTCAATTGGAAGGACAATAATTTGATAAATATTAAAATATACTACGATTCAGTTTTTAGCTTTTTTAAAGTCATTATGTTAAGGCTAACTTGGAAACATTTATTATACGTACAATAACAACAAAATAAATTTATTAAGATAGAATTGATTAATAAATGGTTAAAGATACTTGATGAGTTTATAAAGTGTTTTCGTTTAAAAGATAACGATTATGTATGTAAGATAAAAAATGCAATTAATGTTAATCATGATGCTGTTATTGAGCTCCTCAAATCATATTTAAACGACTTATGTTGCGATTTAAAGTGTAATGCTATATTGATTATGATTATGCGGAAAAAAATCTGTTATTTTTTCAATCTGAGAAAATAGTTGATTATTTATTTTCTTAATAATAATAATTTCATTACTAAAAAATTTAATTATTTAAGTACCATTGAATTATTTCTTAATGCTCTACTTTGCAATACATGAAAATGTTATGTAGAAATGCAGTAGTTATTAAAATTAATGTCTTTATATAAACTTTTTTAATTGATATTCAACAATATAATTTTGTTCTTGGTATTTTTAGTAACATATAATAAAGTTGAAAATATACTTGGTTGTGACTGGAATTATTTTTATACAGTTTTATAAAATATTCATAATTTGTTAACCTTTTTTTAGCATAAATGTGAAGCTAAGAAGGTACTCATTTTATTAATTATTAATTTTTTTTTTTGAGTCTTTGAACGCTTAATCTCCGTTTTCTCTAGACCGATTTTGATGAACAATTCTTTAAAAGATCACAAATAGTATTTAGTCGAAGACATTATCCTCAAAAATTGAAATTAATTTCCTCGTTCCCGTAAACGGTGGCATTCCCCCAACAAATTATAAATTTTAAAATCGCTAATTTTCGACATATTTTCAATTTTTTTTACTAAAAACTGCTATAACTTTTTTAAAAATGACCCAATAAATAATACTTTTTTTGACCCGTTACCAGATCACAGGAAGGGTTTCAAAATGGCAACTTTTTCACAATTAATTAATTTTTTCAACTTAAATTTAGAAAATGTTCCAGAAAGACTGACATTTTTATGTATACCTTAAATTTAAACTTATGTAATATATTTTAATTTGAAAAAAAAAATTTACCATTGACTTGTCTTTTGGTAAAAATGACTTCCATATGCAAAATTATGCTACTTTTGTGAAAAAATTCTTGATATTATATTTTACATTTTTTAACACTATGTTGCTATAACTTTTAAAATTATGCATGAATCAATTTCATTATTTATATAATTCTTTAATTTCGGTGGCTATATACTCATAGAAGATAATGTTTCAGGACAAATTGTTTATTTCATTTCATAGTAGATGACATAAACTTTAATTTGATATATGTTTAAAGGACGTATTATTTCCAGAACATTTTCAAAAGTTAAGTTGAAAAAGTTCTACATTTTATACGTTTTTTTTTTCAAGTTTTGAAAGCCTTATGTTTAAAGGAAAATTATCCAATTTAAATAAAAAGTAGGTTTTTAGTGTGTAAGTATTTTAAATAAAAATAAACTCTCGTGATAATAAAGAAAATACTTTAAATTAAATCAAAATAAATTTACTCTAATTTCTAAGTAATCCTTTAAATAAATATTGAGATAGATATCTTATATAAGTATAATGCAGTAATTTATATGTTATATCTTTTATTTTTAATAATTCAGTCTTTTTTTGTTGTTGTTTAATTTAACATTATTATGGCTATTGTTATTTTTTAATTATTAGTATTAAAGAATTTTTATATATTGCCTACCTAATAATGAAAATAACATGTGATTTTTATTTTTTCTATATATTTTATTTCGTGTGTAATACATTATTTATTACACAGTATAATCAGGATTAAAACTTAGAAGTGATAGAAAATGTCTATTTGCACATATGAAACAATGCGAAAATTTGATTTAGAAAAGTATATCTTTGTTTCTGATGAAAGTTCTTCGTAATCCAGTGTATAAAATTTATACTTTTGTTATAAGTAACAAACATTTTTTATTGAAAATATTGCATCAAGCCTTTTAAATTTGTATACGCGTTAAAAGTAAAGAAACATATAACTACTTTATTATTTTTATAATATCTCCGTAAAAATTACAATCTTAAATGATTGGATATCAATTTCATACTAAATTTATATACTATAATTATTATGTATTCATATATTATAATTATAAATCAAATAACTAATCGCATAAAATTAAGGGAATAAGAGTTATTGTTGCTCTTGAAATAATCTACTCATTTTTTAAATTAAACTTTATTTACAGATTTTAATTGAAGCTTTTCTTATGATAGTGATTTTAATCACTGTCAGATATCATCTATACTTATCTCAATTATGCCACGTTCGTACTAAGCCGCGACTTCACTGTGCTACCGTTTTTATACTAGTAATTATTAATTGTTGTGTTGAAGATTATTGTGCTGCATTCTTTTAAGACGTCATTACCGGCATACCATGAGTTAGTAATATTTTTACACAGATATAAATATTTTTGAATCTTGCTTCAGAAAAATACTTATTCAACAAAAATATGGGTACATTATTGAACTTATGTTTATAACAAAAAAGTAATAATAAAAAGTGTTTCGAATATTCTACATACAAAATTCAATCATAGATATCTATAGGAATATGTCTATCTTTATTCAAAATATAATCCACAAGACTGTGGTGGCCCAGCATTTCTCAGCGTAAAACCTTAGCTGGTGCGGACACAGCTAACATCGTTAATATATATTAAATATGTCTTCAATACACCTTTAACTATCCTTTACGTCAACTGACTTCACGTTTTCATGACTTCATGGCTAGCGAGTAAACACTCGGAGGATATTACTACTAAGACTAGTTAATTCTAATCACATATTACGCTTCTTCACTTTGTTTGGCACATTTAAGGCTGTTCATAAATTAAGGGCACAATAACCTTTATTATGAATATAAGGTAACGTATAAGGTCTTTTATAAATAAAATTACTCTTCTTCGCGGCACATTTGAGGCTGTCCAAAAATGAAGAGCACACTAATATTTAAAACCTTTATATAAAATAGAAACTGTATTTATTTCTTGTGAAGATATTAGGTAATAATAAAAATAAATAAAACTTATTCTTGGGTAAAATATTAATAAATCATTTAAAATAATTTTCACCGCTTACGATGATATAAAAAAGAACTAAGTCACAGAGACAAAATATTTACTTATACTGACGCAGATTCCATGTAAGAGAATATTGATCATCAATCGCCAAAGAGGGTTGACAGAGATCCCAACACGTTTTCGTGTCTCATCCTAGGTGGGATACATCAATATTTTATGAAAATAATATACCAATAATAATAAATGAAATATACCCCCACAAAACAATTCGTTTACAGAGTAACGCAGAGGGAGCTGAAAATTATAATATATAAATTATTTTTTTCGCTTTGTTTTCGACTTTATTATTCTACTCGTATATGCAAATTAAATCGTGTAAATGATTTTCATATAAATCATATATATCAAGAAGGGAATAAAATTTCCTAATAAAATATGATTTCTGAAAAGAATAATGAAAACAAAAGTTCTTAACAACTTTTTTTTAAAATTTTAATAACTCAATCGTTTGGATTCTGGAATCCTTAATACATTAAATGAAGTATAATTTGAATTAGTTTTAAATATATTGATGATTTATTGTTATGCGAAATACCACAAAATTTTTACCGAAAACTTTTGGATTCAACGTCTAGAAATCGAGATTGTGGATAGTTTTTTTTCATTTTTCGACTGTTTATAGCAATTGTAATTTTTTGAGAAATTTACATTTATTACGGGGATTTTATTTAAATTATGCTGCTGATAGCATCAACCAGATACGTTTTGTGTTCTTTTGATTTATTTCCAAGCAAAATCGTCGAGTAGATGTGGAACCAATCGTGTATAGTGACACAAGAAATATAAAACATAGCAAAGTAAAACCAATAGTTTCTCAACTAAGAATCGAAGCTAAAGTAGACGTGTTTATGTAGTGTAATTAATTTAAATACTACCTCCGATATTTTTCGTGATAATTGAAATAGTAATTACTCTTTCAGTCTCCATGTGTAAACATAATTATTTTTGTAATTAATATAATTAATATGCCTTTTAAGAATATAGTTTAAATTGGATATTTATTTTTCAGATGACGAAAAGATAAGGCAGCAAATATAAATTCTATACATGTGTTTAATTTTTTTAGGGGTTGTTTCTATTAAAATTAGTATAAAAAATGTTAGCAAAGTATAACTTAATTACCCCAAAATCGAGAAATTTTAAAACCAATCGGTATTAAATTTTATTTATTAATTGTAATGACATTAACTGTGTTGTAATTTTTTAGCATACTACATTACTACAATGTAGTATGCTAAAAAATTACAATTGATTAACAAACTACTACAGTTTGTTAATCAACATTTAATTCTTTGATAAGTTTAACCTGAGTAAAACATAAACTACAAATAATTAGTTAAATATAAATGTTTTATTTACATACAAAAGTTTAAATTACAACAGTTATTAAAAAATGACATAGTAAATTGTTTTAATTATTATTTTACAAATGTTTATTAAATTTTTATTCTTTGTTTTAATTTAGAATAGAAATAAATATAGATGCCTGAATAAATTAGGTATTGTATGTCCAATTTATACCACTGAAGCCATGCTCTTCTCAAAGAAATTCAACAAATAACTAATAAGGAACACAAATTACATTATAATATGAGACTTATTCAGTACCATCAACATTCAATTTATTCACCAATAGAGCATCTAAAGTTTTTTTAGTATCATCTAATAAAATTTAATATTCTACGTTAATTGTATTAGTATAAGTATAATTTCCATTTATTTATTTTTTTTGATGTTTCAATGATTTCCTAAATTTATTAATGTAGACTATGCTTGTTTAAAATTATCTAATTGTTTAGGCACTTTCTATTTATTAATTTTATTGAATTATCAACAGAATTAGGATATTTGTGTTCAAATATAAATGGTATATACCTTATTAGATATGAAAGGCTATACTGCTCAAATAAAACAAACGGATTGTATTCATTATCATGCAAATCAATTGATAGCTCGACTTTTTTTACTTTAATTAAAAATAGGTATTACCTCCAATAATAATTATAAGCCATTTGATTCAGTAGTTTTTCCAACAGGTTGAGTGTATACCATGACTATGAAAAGCCAACAAAATTCATTAATTTCCTGGAGGATTTTGTGGCAGAAGTTATTGATTTATATGATAAAGGTATTACTCTATAGAATAAGGCTTTTCTCATTCATTTTACTGTGAAATTGTTGAACTCTGTTTTTTTATGACAAACTACTCGGATATGATTAAATGGATGCATAAGTAAAAATATTGTTACTTTAAATGCGCTGGGAGTTCATCGATTGTGTAAGCTTCTCGATTTCTGTTTCTATCAAAAAGTCGATACATTATCATATATGCGCTTGATTTTCCGCTAAAAGTACTTTCAATTTTATGTGGTGGTATCTGTGTAATAGTTATAGTCTCATAATTGTGGTATTTTCCAAAAATCTAAATACATACGGTAGTAATAATATCATCATTACATTCAAACCATTGTCCCGACTTGAAATCTTTTATGTATGAGTAATAGTGCCCAAAAGTGGCTTCACCTTTATGAATGATCACTCCGTATAATTCAAATATGGAATTATAGCCATCCACATCCATTGAAATGATAAATGGAAAAGATACTCTGACAAAAAAATTTCATACAAAAATTCATAACAATGTTTTTTTTACGTTTATATAAACATTACGTACTTGTCATTTATTTTTACAGGTTTTAGACTGTTTATGTTATAGGTAGTCCTACCTAGATGAAAACATAAAATATATGGGAGCTCTTTAAATTTTTGTCCCTTTAGAAATTTGCTTTTTTTTCCACAAATGTCACAAAAATGTTCGTCTAATATTTCAGGTCTTAAATATTGTTCTATTGCATATTCCTATTAGACAAGTATATTAATATAAAAAACAAATTTATTAATTTAACTTTAATTTTGCTTTTTCTACATTAAACATATAATTTTACGGTTTATATATATTTACCAGCGAGTCATATGATGTCTTTCCATCAATAGAGCGAATAGGCAGAGAAATATCAAAAAATGTGGAGTACTGTTCTTTACTTATATTGCACATAGTACAAGTAAGGTATTCGACCTGAATGCCTGAAACATGATAATGAATAGTAAACACGATGAACTAATAAAATACTAATCAAGTCTAAAAAAACAGTCATGTTCATTTTTATAGTAAATACATTATACTTGCCACTGAATAAATGACTAATCATGTTAGCGGACGATGAAAGTTGCAACTTCTCGTCCAAGATGCCCAAAAAATAACGACCAAACTCTTGGACGTCTTGCTGGATATCTGTGTCCTTCTGAGTCCAATCAAGACTTTTTGTTAAGCCATTAGTCTTGACCGCCGATGTGTCAGGTCCAAGTAGTTCTACAAAAAGCCTTTGAAGTTGATAAACTACGTTAAACCAATTGTCGTCACCGGAATTATTAGGGAATGTCAGTTCCAACAACTCGTTACGAAACTCCGGCGTATGGAACAAGACTTGGATGAAAGAATTTAAATAACAAGTTGCCCCTTGGTTTTTAATACCACGGCACACTGAAAAATAATTTATAAAGTATTGGCTATAATTGAACATTTTTCTTTACCAAATACATATTTTAAAAGTTAAACTGTTATTACCTGGCGAAACATTTTTAGCTTCAGTTTTTGGTGGTAGACTAAACAGTGGTTTCTTTGGTTCTTGGTTCTTTTGCGGAGGAGTTTCCACAACTTTTTCAACACTTAGGGTAGATTTTAAAGTGTTGAATACCATAGACCAAGAATATATCTAATTTTATTATTATAATTAACTTTATTAGAAAAAATTCAAAATGTGGATTTATAAGTTTAAAAATTATTGATGTTAAAGTCTTATAATGGTGATTGCGTTATAAACTCTCTTTAGGGAAACGCAATTATGTTATTATCAAAATATAGCTATTGTATTGTTTATTCAACTTTAAACGGGTAATGTATTTATAATAATATTAAAAACCATAATATACGTGCTTTAAGCTCATCAAGATTTGATGGAATCGTCAAATTTACTATCTCTTCTTTTATCGTTTTCTTAATTTCGGGTTTATTATTACTATTAACTTTAGGGCTTTTTTCGTGGTCTGATTGTTTTGCATCAGGTTTGATGCAGATACAACAGAAACACTTTTTATATGTTTGCTGTAATTGATTTTTGCTATATGTCCATACACTGCTCTTTTTATTAGTTGCTAAAGTTCGTTAAAGAATTAAGCTACAAACTTTTAGTTTTAATTTTAATTACTTACATTTTTTCAAAGATAATTTTTTTACACAAGTCCATGTTCCTTTCAGTAATCCGAATAATGCTTTACTTTTATTTAATGTATTGTGAACAATTTTTAAACCCATTATACGTTTAATAAAGACAAGAACTAATCTTTTATTAAATAGATTTCCTTAGAAAATGTTTTATTTTTTTATAAAAAATAGACTTAATTTTAAGAAATACTTTTTTTTTATACTTACTATGATTATACTTAGAGGTAAAGATTTTTGCATAAGAATACAATTTGTTAAGCTTTATAAGAACGCGAAATATAGTAAAACAAAATAATTAAACTTTACGAAATTTGTCTGTTAATGTAATTATTTGTACTAATAAATTAATAAATTAATCATTTATTTACTCAACTATCACCAAGGATTTCAATTATTTATATAACCAGTACATTTTTTTTAACTAAGTGAACATGATTTATGTAATAAACTTCAAAAAATATATTATTATTATATTAAAATAGAAGTATACTAAATACAAATCATTTTTTAATTTTGACCCTTTCGTTTAATATTTGTATAGAACTTTCGAAATTATTGCACTGAAACTTTTATTTTACAAAATAATACTATATNGCATATTGCACTGAAACTTTTATTTTACAAAATAATACTATATACAAGATAATTAGCTAAAAAAATGTTGTCTTTAATTTTAGCATGTATAAAAAACCTATGAGACTACATAGATTCATGGGGGACACAATTAGCAATAGGCAACCTGTAGTTCAAATATGTCGCCAAAATTATTGACCCATTATAATTGATTCACAACATAGGTATTTTCATTTTATATTTCCATTATTGTCTCTTTATATACAGAGAAACTTGCTTAATTGTACACGTGTAATAGATATTCGATATGCTTATAGGATATTAAAGACTACCAAAATTCAATAAACTGGTTCTTGACATAAATAGTCTTTTTTAGCTTCGATGCGAAGCTGAGAAGGTATTAATTTTACTATGTGTTTTTTTTTTGTGTCTGTTACCACTTTTTCTCAGCTCTCACTGAACCGATTTCTTTCAACAATACGTCAAAAGATCACAAATCTTATCTAGTCGAAGACATTACCCTCAAAAATTGAAAAAATTGCCCTCGTTCCCCGTAAATTGGGGAAACCTCCAAAAAAATTACAAATTTAAAAATCGCTTATTTTCGAAGTTTTTTCAATTTTTTTTAATTAAAACTGCCATAACTTTTTCAAAAATGAACAAATTGATATAATTTTTTTTTATAGATGCTTGTTGTCTTTACCTATCTTTTGGTATTTGTTTTTTATAAATTTAACCTTTTACCAGCCCACAGGGGGATTCAAAATGACAACTTTTTCAACTTAACTTTTGAAAGTGTTCCGGAAATACTGACACTTTTATATATATCTTAAATTAAAGCTTATGTAATATAATTTAATATTAAAAAAAAAAAATTTCGGACTTTATTTTGTTTTCATGGTGAAAAGAGTCATCAAAGTTAATATTAAAAATATGATTATTTTAAAAACATTATTTTTCATACGTTTAACTTCATAACGCTATAACTCTTTGAAAAATGTATGGATCAATACAATTTTTTCTTAATGTTTATTGAGTAAAAAAAAAAAAATTTCAAAATCGTATGATTTTTATCTTATGTAGTGATACGATCACATTTGCATATGCCCATATCTCTGTCTCCCATAACATCGTTGTACCGTTTAATAGACATATATATATATATAATTAACACAGTGACATACAACAATACTAACAGGAGGGCGGACTGCACACATAAACACTTTTTGTCATTCACGGCCAATGTGCCATAATAAGATATCCCTATCGATAGTTGACATTTTACCATCTTCGCGATCAATACTTTTGCCTGATAATTAACTTAACTTCGCTACCCCGTATATTATAGTGTGTGTGTGTGTCGCCGTCAGCTCCCTGTTGGATTATATCATCTCTAGGTGTCCAGCAGGTTGTATTATCTATTTTTATTTATTATCAATTGCTTAATAAATATTTATTTATATCGTTGTTAACCTAAGGTGTTATATATATATATTGTAGTGCGACCCTTGGTAGTTCCTCTAAGGGAATATAAATTAAATAGGAAACTTCAGTACCTAAGGTAGATATAGCCTAGCCAGCTATCCCCCGTTGGTCCCTTAGAATACTGTCGACGGGCATTTAGGCCCACCCCTAAATTGCGACGTAACAGTAGATTGAGTTCATAAAACTTCAATGAAAATAATTTATTTTTCCATTAAAATAATTAAAATCATTAAATTCTAATGTTTTTAAAGTATATATTTTTGAATTAGATATGATATAATAATGGGATCGAATTGTACAATTAAATAATTTTATTTTGTTATTTATTAATTTCTTATAAAGCCAATTTTTTCCCTAAGAAATCACGAGTTAAACTTATCTAATCGCAATAATAATTTGCAACGAGACCTTACCGAATCGAAACACAATAGTTAATCTATTGTATTTTAAATCGATAAGAAATACTTAACGCTATCTATTTTTATTTAGGATTATTTTCTTTATTATTATAATTATTATTATTTGGCTCATATGAAATTTTTACACTAGTACAAACTGTTATCTATCCGGAACAACACTATTTTTAAGTTAAACAATTTTGTGACATTTTTCCTGTTGCAATATTAGATTAAGTTTAGGTCTAGTCAGACTGAGCATAGTTTTACCTGTGATGTGTTGTTAAATTTCATTTTGACTTAGATTTTTTAAGGCTATCATTGATAAATAAAAAATTAATTAAAATAGGAATATTTTGATTACAGCATCTTTTTAAATTTAAATAGTTACATAAAAATGATGACAATGATATTTTATCTAAACTTATAAATAAAAAACTAGTAATCAAGATATATTTGAATTCAAATATATCAAGAATTTTCTATTTAATCACTGTCAGATATCATCTGGCATACTTGTTGCAAATATGCCAAGCCTCACTATACCGCCACCATACTGTGATACTGTTATTTTTTTTTGTTTTTTAAATATGAAAATTGTATTATATTTTTATATTATTACAGATATAAATTAAGTAATATAAATTTAAATAAAGTAGGTAGATGATACTTCAGAATCAATATCATCTTTTATCAAAAATATATATTTACTACAATGGAATATGTTTAAGTTACTTAGATAAAGTTTGTAAAAAAATAAAACTTGAACACCTATAAAGGTTGTACGAATAAATGAAAATTTACATTATTATTTTTTGGTGTGCTAGTTCCTTTTTTATTTTTGCATTCAATTGTATGTAATTTCATTTTATACAATTAAAATTTATAATTGTGTTTTATGTCAATTATAAAATATACCGTCTAATATAGAAGTAAAATTCATGCAGCATAATTTTTACACGGAAATCAAAAAAATTGGTATTAGAAATAAAAAATAACATCATATATTAGGATTGAAATAAATTTCAATCATATATTTGTACATTTATTAATATTAAAGCTTTGTGTTGTAGTAAATAGCTGATGAAGTATTGAATAACGTCGATTTTAGTATAATATAAAATTTACAACAGTAGTAAGTATTTTTTGAATTCTCAAGCAATATAATAGTGTCGTATAAAAGGGAAATGCAGGATAAGCAAATTAATAATGATGGGGAAAAGAACATACAAGGGAAACATGAAAAGTATAGTGGGACTGAACGTTTTGACGAAGAAACATCGAGTTAGGACATTTGATGCGAGTAACTTTGTAGTTTGTACGATTTAATTTATTTTATGTTACATTTTATATTAAATTTTGACTTTGTGCTTATTACGTCTCGTAAATAAAATACCAT
This sequence comes from Daktulosphaira vitifoliae, assembly GCF_025091365.1. NCBI lineage: Eukaryota > Metazoa > Arthropoda > Insecta > Hemiptera > Phylloxeridae > Daktulosphaira > Daktulosphaira vitifoliae. Next base: position 20,990,339 of record NW_026099575.1, on the reverse strand, counting down.
TTAAAAACCTGCACTTAGCTTAAATATTGTATATCCACCATACTGTTAAAATTGTGTGTGTGTGTGTGTGTGTGTGCAGCAAGAGTCGAAGTTGGACTGCTGGCCTTTAGACGATCTTAATAACTAGTGTGCATGCTGGATAGTTTTTAGGCTTAACCTTCTTTAGTAGGTATAGTGAAGAGGTAGTTGTGCTGGTGCCTTACAAGAAGCCACCTTTCAGTCTGCTACTTTTGAGCTAGACCGTGATGATGGATCTAAACTGTACCCCTTTAGTAGTTCACAAATTTGAGGGATTGGGGCTGACCAGTTCAATAACGGGAGGACTAGATAAGAGCTAAAAACGACGAAGTCGTCATCAAAAAACATTTGTTAATTTGTGTACTACTTTTTGTGTCTNGTATTGAACGGGAGGACTAGATAAGAGCTAAAAACGACGAAGTCGTCATCAAAAAACATTTGTTAATTTGTGTACTACTTTTTGTGTCTACGTCGGGGTACTACCGATGTACGACAGTGTTTATTGAGTAATAAAATAATACTGTTAATAAGTTTATAAGACTTTTAGCTTCGATGCGAAGCTGAAAAGGTATTAATTTTACTATTAAGTATTTTATTTTTGTGTCTGTTACCACTTTTTCTCAGCTTTCTCCAAACCGTATCTAGTTGAAGACATTACCTTCAAAAATTGAAAAAAATTTCCCTCGTTCCCCGTATATGGGGGAAACCTCCAAAAAAATTATAAATTTAAAAATCGCTAATTTTCGAAATATTTTCAATTTTTTTTTTACTTAAACTGCCATAACATTTTGAAAAATGTATGGATCAATACAATTTTTTTATGAGAAATAATATTTATATAGTCCTTTCATTTGACATACGTTTTTTTTAAATCGGATCATATACCTTAATACAGGGAGGATTCAAAACATAAAAATGCATTTAGAAAATAAAGCTTTTTCAACTTAATTTTTGAAAGTGTTCCGGAAATACTGACACTTTTATATATATCTTAAATTAAAAATAATGCAATATACTTAAATTAAACAAACGTGTTAAATAATTAATTAAGTGCATTTACAAGATATTTCTTTTACCATTCCTCCAATAAAATAATCTACTTCAAATAATTATTTTTGTCATAGGTGGAATTTTATACATCTGTTTTAATGCTCATATATTTTTTAAACAGTTGTTCATACAATAAAAATTGTGATTTTCTTAGTATTAGGTATGTAAATTAAGTATTATAAATTTAAATAAAATAGGAATATGACACTTTTTATAATGCACATTATCTTTTTTCAAAAAAAAAAAAAAATACATATATATATACTCCAACTAAATAATTTTAAATTCCTTAGATAAATGCCTAACAGTAAGTAGTAAAATAAACTTAAGTTTATAGGTTTTAAGAATAAATGACAATTTAAATAAATAGATTCTAGTGTGCTAATTCCTTCTTTATTTTTTGAATTTTTTGATTCGAATGTATTCATTTTTATTGCATACAATTGAAATTTATAGTTGAGTATAAATTTTTAAATAGTGGTTCACATAAGAACTTCTTACTACACGAATTTTTTAATATATCACAGAATTGTATACTTCAATATTCATATGATAATATGATTAAACAAACACTTTTGTTTGAACACTCATATAATTTTTAAACAGTTGTTCATATAATAAATGTCAAACACATTTTTTAAAGAATATGGAAATAATTTTTAAAAGTTTATATTCTAACATTATAAATAACATTATGAATAAAATTTATTAAATGTTTAATCCTAAAATGCTGTAGTTTTCCCTACTTTACATATTTTTAAAGATAATCTTATAATTTAGTTAAAAAATTCTGTTAACTTTTGTTTCATTAAGATGTCGATTAAAAGTAATAATTCAAATTGTGTAATTAAAGTAGTTGTAGTGTTACTTTTATTACAAGTGAACCATAGTGATTCACTTAACACAGGATACAAAGATAACCTAATAAAGTCTATCGAAAATATTCAGCTTTTAAAATGTTCTTATTTATTAAATGCTTTAAACTTTATGAAAATAGCTAGAATAGAAATAAATCATTGGAATTTTAAAATAATTAATGCATATTACCCAGTATCAATATATTTTGGAGTCTTGCACAAAATGATGAAAACTTTATTTGATATCAAAAAAGTTGAAATAGGTACTTTATGGTTATTATACTTTTATTTAGGTATTGCTAACAACCATGTACGTAAATTAAAAGAATTAAAGAAAATGAGATACTTAGTTCAGCAAGAGCACACATATCTTAAAAATACTCACGACTATGTCATGAATGAATTAAAATCTGAGTCTACAACAATACAATGCAACATAGAAAACTACGAATTCCATATACAAGAAAAGGAATTAAAACAATTAGAAAATCAGCCTTTGTATGTTATACATAACTTTATGACGAATTATATAGAAATCATGAACAGATATTTTTTGAAGAATACAGATTTATTCCCCCTATGCTACGAGATATTTAGTAAAAACAATATCCTTATTAAAAGTATAGGACACAATGCACACAGAACGATTTATTTAATGAACGAATACAACGTACAAGTTAATTGGGAAGATAATGATAAAGGTACTATGCAGAATTTACAAGAAAAATACGAAAACGCACATAATCTCAATTGGAAGGACAATAATCTGAAAGATATTAAAATATACTACGATTCAGTTTTTAGCTTTTTTAAAGTCATTATGTTAAGGTTAACTTGGAAACATTTATTATACGTAAATAAACAACAAAATGAATCTATTAGGATAGTTTTGATTAATAAATGGTTAAAGATACTTGATGAGTTTGTGACGTTCTTTTATTTAAAAAATGATGACTATGTGTGTATGATAAAAAATTCAATTAATGGNTTATGTGTGTAAGATAAAAAATTCAATTTATGGTAACCATGACGCTGTTATTGAGCTCCTCAAATTATATTTAAACGACTTATGTTGCAATTTAAAGTGTAATGCTATAATTGAAATAAAATTAAACGGCAAAGAACTACCCTCTAAAAAATATGGTAGACCAGTTCACAAGGAATCGGAGCTGAAAACTATTGAGTATTATAGTTTGGGTGTTGCTGACAAATTTATCTTTACTACAAAAAATTTATTTTCAGAAAGAGATTTTAGTGTTGTTAAGTCATTTATTGATTATGCGGAAAATAATCAGTTATTTTTTCAAGCTGATAAAATAGTTGATTATTTATTTTTATAATAATAATAATTTCGTAAATAAAAAATTTAATAATTTCATTTTCATTGAATTATTTTTTAATAATAATAATTCTCAAAGAACTATTTAATTTAATGATTCATCAAAAGATGACAAATCGTGTCTAGTTGAAGATATTAGCCCTAAAAATTTGTAATACTTTCCATCGTTTCCCGTAATTGGGAAAATCTTTATAAACTATAACTATCAGTAATTTCCCACTTTTTCTAATTAAAACTGCTAAAACTTATTGTAAAATCTATGGATTAAAACAAATATTTTTTTATAGATACCTTAGGTATTTACTTATTACTTGGTATATTTCTTTGGAAATGTGTGCCTTTACCTGCCCACTGTAAGGGATACTAAATGAAAACTTTTACATATAAAATTAATTTTTTCAGCTTGACTATTGAAAAAAAATTTATGTTCAATACTTTATTGTGAAAAAACTCTCCTCTGGACTGGTATCGTCATCGTAGTAATAAACGAACATCAAAATTAAAGAAAAATGTAAAATTTTTGTGTAAAAATTGGTGAATTCCAAAAGTTGTAATAAATTATTGTACAGAAACTTAGGTGATGGTGATAATAATTAATTAGTATATTCTGCAAGGCGTATTATGAAAGGGGTGAAAGAAAACCTAACTATTGGTTTTTTATTCGAAAATATTTATATTAACTTCAAAATTATTCAACTTGTCCATCAAAATAATAAAACTAAATTATTAAATATCAATTTCATATTATACTTAATTGCTGAAGTAAATATTAATTCATATATTAACTTCGATGCGAAGCTAAGAAGGTATTAATTTTACTATGATGTATTTTTTTTGTGTCTGTTGCCATTTTTTTCAGCTCTCACAGGATCGATTTCTTTCAATGGCACGTCAAAAGATCACAAATCGCATCTAGTTGAAGACTTTGCCTTGAAAATTAAAAAAATTTCCCTCGTTCCCTGTAAATGGCACAAATACTTCAAAAAGTTACAATTATTAAAATCTCTAAATTTTAACATTGTTTTTCAATATTTTCTCTTAAAACTGCGGTAACACTTTGAAAAATGAAAAATGAAACATAACATTTTTTTATATTAATACCTTACGTATTATCTTTTGACACAGCCCGCTTCGCTTCGTTATACACGTTGCCCCGCGACTCGTGCCACCTTTATCAGCCGTCGCCCTACAAAGAGTATTTGACTGACCAACACCGCGTGTTATACGCTATGGTGCAAAGTCCGGCAAATGCCGCACGGCCGACGACGGCCCGCCGCAAATGGTGCGAGAGTCTTCCTACCGTTGTGAAAGCGACAACGCCGACCAACCGAACCGCACCCGCGCACCGTCGACTACAACGCTGCTAACCATTTTGCCGTCCAAGGATTACGCCGGACATCGCGTCGTCGACGCCAGCGAAAGTGCCGCGATATTATGCGAAGATTATTATTACTGTGTTTATCTTTTCGGTTTGTTTTATTTTTGTTAAAATAATCTGTTGTCGCTCATTTAATAAACGGCCCACGGGTCTCTACCCTCAAAACCAATGTCGACCACATTTTTGCGACGTAAGTCGTGTCACCTTTCATTTGATAAAAAATGTATGATTATCTGTTCCTTTACCTGACCACAGGGGGGATTCAAAATACCAACATTTTTACAAAATTTAACTTAAGTTTCAAAAAAGTTCTGGAAATACTGCCTCCTAAACATATGTCAAAAAACATGTTATTTTTGTGTTCAAATTTAATTATTGTTTGTTTATTTTTAAATGTTTTATAAGGGTTTGCCATAGTTTTAATTCCACCAATAAAGAGAAAATTTACATAAATCTAATTTACATTTAATATAAATTTATACTAATTTTGATTATTTTGCCTCTTCAAAGTCAAAAAAAAGTTTTTTATGATAGTGATTTTAATCACTGTCAAATATCATTATACTTGATCCAACTATCTTACGTCACCACTGTGCCGCGACCCACTGTAATGGGTATTTTAAATTAATATACATGTATAATACAAAAAGGATTACAAATACAGGTAGCTAGCTGGTTTTTAATGACGTCAATATTAACAGATACGCAGAATTTATTATCAGTGATAGTAAGGCACATTGTTGTGAGTTTATATATACACCATCTGACAATACAGAAAGCATATCTATTGATATATAGTCATAATTGACAATAAACACTTAATAACTGTGATAGCGAAGTCATAAAAGTACAATTTGCTACCTGAATTTATATTCCATCGTGTATAATACATGTATATTAATTTAAAAATTTGAAACATTAATGTTTTTTAACTAATATACAAATAAAGTATTATTAAAAATTAAAATACCATTTACTATTTAATTTAATACTCCAACATAGTTCATAATTCAAGAAATATATGTAACTAATGATAATCAAAAAAAAATGTTTGAATTATTTTTATTCTATAAATAATTGAGTGTGTTATGTTAAAAAGAATATTCTATATACATTAATAATTAATTATTATACCACATTTTTATTTTCTATATTTATAAGTAAGCGTATGCTTTATTTCAATAGCATTAATTGTTAATAATGAATATTATTAGTCAAGAACAAAGCGGTCGCCGCGAAATGCCTGGGTCCCCATAAAATAGGCTAAAACTATGTATTGATTCTTATATATAAGATTGCTAAATGATATCAATAGTTGAAATGATAATGATTTGTTGATTTTTCAACGTCATAACACATTCAAACAAAGAAAATTGTACTAAAATCAAGTAAATTAATTTCATGATTAAAATGAAGTAATCCATCGTTTAAAAATATTTGTATCTTTGATATAAATACAATAGCTTTGCATTAAAAAAAAACTAGATTTAGATTGGAGGAAAGTGTAGTTGAATCTTTCAAATTGATTTCTTGAAGATATTTTTGTTAGTAAACTTTTATATGTATAAGATTGAATAAATCATAACCATGGGTATGTTGCATGCATTACATTTATTGTTTCTCTATTAATTAGAAATAACAATTTATGATATATTAATAAATAAAATTATAATACTATATACATTACTAAAATATATATTTTTTAGAGATCATCTTTTTTAAATGTAATATAAAATAACATAAGCTCACCTTCATCTTTTATTTTACCATATACTTTGATTGTAATTAATGAAGCTAAAAAATATATACACAACAAAATGTTTTTAAACATTATTACTTAAACTTCGTTCTATTGAATAGATTTTATATAAAATTAACAAACGAAACCACAAAATACCTTTATGTAATTCTTTATAAATATAAATCAAATAAAATTAATATTAAGTACTATTTCATGTTACTAAGTTTTAATATAATTTTTTTCTTTGTATTACTAGCATTGTATTACTAATAGTTTATTTTTTCTAAACTAAATAAATAGAAGCCATAGATATACAATAAATTGAGAAACTACAAACATACAAATAATAAGGGAAGCCATAGAAATGTAAGTAAATTGTAAAGTCTTAGAAATGCAAATAAATTGAAAAGTCATAAAAATGATGTGGATTTTTATGTTGTAAAAAAAAAAACCCATACAGGGGGGTCTCGGCACAGTGGTGACGTGGCATAATTGAATCAAGTATAATGATATCTGACAGTGATTAAAATCACTACCAAAAAAAAACGCTTCGATGCAAATCTTTAGATAGTGTTTAATTTAAAAAAATTGGTGGATTATTCCAAAAGCTACATGATCACCTATTTTCTTATTAATATTCTAAACGAAAAAGGGATTATTAAAAAATATTATTTCTCATAAAAAAATTGTGTTGATTCATACACTTTTCAATAAATTATAGCATTATAAAGTTAAAAATGTAAAATACAAAATCAAGAATTTTCACACAAAATAAGCTTTAAATGCTATTGAATAATTTAATACAGTGTACCTTAAAAATACTTATATAAATTTAGATACATTAACTGTGAATTTGGAAAATTAAAACTATTTAACATTATCATAATATTTATTTATAATACATAATTACTTTTTAAAAAATTTTCCGTAATTTTTTCTGGGTATAATATATTTAATATTTAATTCAATTTATTATGGTTATGGTTTTCATTAATTTTAAACAGTAATAGTATTTTGATTTCAAATTTTTTAGCGAACCACCAAATAAAAATGGTTTTGGCGGATCAATATACAGGGATTAAATCCAAAAAAGTCAAAGATTATATGAAATCAAAGAATATTTACATCAGTTGATTGCCCAGAATCAAATGGATTAAATGAAAGACTAAACCAAACATTGGTAAACAGAATAAGATGTAAAATTAATAGTGGAGAAAAAAAAGCATGGTCTAAGATAGCAGAGGAATGTGTAGAGGAATAAAACAATACAACACATAGTGTAGCAAAATTTTCACCGTCTTATCTATTATTTGGTGAAAAGTCTCATATAGTGCCAAATGAACTTCAAGAAAAAACTTTTAATTTAGAAAAAGATAGAGAACAAGCTATAATAAATTCTAATAGAAATTATGAAAAAAATAAAAAAAGAGTAGACAAAACAAGAAAAGAATATACATTTAAAAAAAATGAGTTAGTATACATAGAAAATGGCAACAAAATGAATAGGAACAAGTTGTATGAAGTTAGAAGAGCCGAATAATAATACAAATATCAAATTCAATATATGAGATAGAAAAAAAAGAAAAAAAAAAATTATTTCCCTAGTAATAAATTAATTCCAGCACAAGATTTGAGTACTTTAACTGGAGTTTATGTCTGGAGGAGGGGAGGTATAACAGTGTCGGCACTGTTTATAAGGACACTGTGATCACTGCTGTAATTTGTATTATCATATAGATTTAAGGTGTAAAATATATGGTAACATTTTTAATAATTAATAATTATTTTTATTTTATATAATTTAAAGAGTATACTGTAATAAGTTTTACATTATCGATTCTTTATTGTTTATTGTTTATGTGTGTATTTGTTATACAATTTAGTATTAATAAAAAACTTTATTGTAGAATCGATCAACTTATTATTGAACAAAATTACAAATCGATAATTTAAAAGATGTCTACACAGTTTAAAATAAAATTCCAGAAACAGATGGTTACTGGTCAACTAGTTAATATGGTAAAAACAATTAGATTTTTAGATGATACAGTTGAGTATGCATTTCTCGTAAAGGAGCAATATGAAGATCTACATAAAGAATTGTTTCAAATCAGTATTGTGAAAAACGCATGCAAGAGTATGGTAAAAGAAGGACAATTTCGTAATATAACGGTTATGTTATCGGAAGAGGTAAGTGCATTGTACACTGATGACCAACGTAATTTTGTATTCAGATCATATTATCTTGACGAATTAGACGAAAAAAAATGAATGCAGATAAAAATACATTTGTAGTGGATGATAAAAATGTTTTAATGAAATTGTGTATGGATTTAAAAGCTCAATTAGAATTAAGAGAGATATCATTAGCTGATATAGAAAAAAAATTTATTATAGATAAATTTAATGGCAGGCAGAAAGCAAAAGAATGGTTAGACCAATTTGAAAAAGAGTGTGATTGATATAAAGTCATAGAGGAGATCAAGAAGATACAAAGTTTAAATTTTTTTTTAGAAAGAGTGCAAAAGAATGGTATAATTCAAATTTAAGAAAATTATCAATAAACAAATGGTCAAATTGGGTAGGGTCCTTTTTACAAGTGTATGCTGATAAAAGTTGGGCAAATGTCAGATTTGCATATAACTTTAATTATTTAAATGAATCATTAATTGACTATGCTCTAAAAAAAGAACGTTTAATACTAGAAATTGAGAGTTCTATGTCAAATACATCTAGAATAAATTTGATTGTTATGGGCTTACCCATCGATCAACTTATTATTGAACAAAATTACATATATATATATATATAATGTGATTGGGCTGGGTAGCTACGGTACGACGGTATACATTATTTAAAATAATAATCGGCGACGGCGGTCGTGTAAATTGTGTCGAACAACCAAATCAAGAAAACGCCAAACGTATTATTAATTAATGTTTCTTATTTTTTATAATGGTGCACAATTTTGTTGTTTACATTAATAAGTTGACAATTGTATTTACTAAATTAACCGTTTATTAACAGAAAAAAATATAATTATTATTTTTTATTATTATTCATTAACTATAATTTATGCACGATTGATTTTTTTTATCATCATAATTTAAACTACAAAATTTTATTACATAATTTTTTTACGTTGACTTTTAAATACTTTTAAAGTAACTATACATAATACATTAGAAAATACAAATTTTTAAGTAAATTGGGAGGGGGTGATTTGTACTAAAGGATTTGTACGGGTCGGCAGTATTAAATTATGAAATACATCATCCGGTCACCACGCCATTTTTATCGTGACCTATTAGTGTAAATTGCAGTAATAAAATCATTGTTTAAAAGTGAGTAAAAAAAAATCTCGACTGCCGTATGCTTCATGACACTTGCAATTCGATATTACAATTATTTCTACCTAACAACAATTTAATTTAAAAGTGTAGATAGAGATAACGAAAAGATGAGTCAATTTTAAAGACTGCATAGAATTTAATTACTAGAAAAATATTGATCGTTTTCAAATAATAAGATTATGACTAGTTGAAATCGCTAACATAAATACATATTTAATCAAATCTATTTTATTGTAAGAAAATACAATATACACATATTTTAGAAGTCCTAAGAGCTAGTCGCTTATGCTGTTGCCGACGTCACTCGAAGAAGAAGTCTCTGGAGCAAAACTGTGTAACGCACGTGCTACTCATTGTTACTTAACACACAAGAACTTCATTCTTACAATTTAACATATCAACAGTATTATCTCATATTACCAATTATTAGCTAAAATATAGTTTTAGTTTTAGTTTTAGTTATTATTGAGGTGGACATAATGCCCATGCACTCAGACCTGTTGGTCCATTGTGCGCACCTCATACCGAATTGTCTTGATTCGGTTTACCCACCTAAGTGTTATCACCAAAGTGTTAATACATTACCAACCATAAAGTCACCTCTAGAGATGACCAAAGAGTCCTGTCTTTCTGGCGAAATTAAGTATCTCCCTGGGTTTTAGGTTTTTAATATCCTCTTTTTCAGGAAATGGTTTATTCAAGTAGTTTGATCTTAGTGTGGACAAGGCTTCACATTCGCACATGATGTGAAATGAGTCTTCCTCTTCTACTCCACATTTTCTGCACAATGGTGATTCCGATACCCCCATTGCGTTAAGATGCTTAAGCAGGTGACCATGTCCTGTCAGTAGACCAGTCAGGGTGCTTATTTGATGTCTAGTCATGCTATTAAGATCACCCAGCAATAAACCAGGGGTCTTGATAAACATTTTAGATTGTCTAGGTACTACCAAGTACTTCCAGATTTTCCTGTGTTGTTCTCTGCACCAATTCTTGGGTAACGCTTTGAGCGATTGCTCAGTGAGCCCTACCACTGGTTCTGGTCCAACATAGGTGTTCTCTGCTCCTTTCCTGGCTAGAAAGTCAGCATTCTCATTTCCAGTGACACCGTTGTGTCCTGGTACCCACGCTAGTGTAACTTTGTTGAACCTCGATAGTGATTCTAAAGTTTCCCTGCATTCGAGGACCAGCTTTGAATTCACCTGATCGTTACAGAGTGCTTTCAAAGCCGCTTGACTATCACTTAAGATAGTTATCTTCCTATTTTTGTATACCAGCAGGTTCTGAGCCCCTACCAGTATCGCCATCACCTCTGCTTGGAAAACAGAGGGTGTTGTGCCCAATGACATACTGACATTTATTCGTGGCTTTAAGCCCCAAATTCCAGCACCTACCTTTCCTGATTTTTTGGATCCATCTGTATATATCACAAATCCTCCTTTGTCAGTCAGGTGGTTAATATTCCATTCTATACGTGTAGTGATCTCCACTTTGTAGGGAATGTTATTCTTAAGAACCGGTTTGATATAGTCCAAGGGGTATTCTAAAAAGCCCTTGTCTATCTCTTTTAGTGTTTTACCATGTTCTGTTGTATCACTCTCCAGAGTCCACATACCTAAGTTGTGGAATCTTAGTGCTGTAGCTTTGGCATGTGCTTTCACCTCTAGATGCAGAGGAGGCAATCCAATTAGTGCCTCTAATGCGACCGTTGGTGTAGTTCTTAATGCTCCAGTGATGGCAATAGCAGCCATTCTCTGTATGCGACTAAGTTCTTTCCTAGCTGTAATGAGTGCTGTTCTGGTCCACCAGACCAGGGCACCGTACAATATCATAGGTTTAATCACTNTAGCTAAAATATAAGTCAGATATAAGTCAGATTGTGCATAAATATGATTATGTTATGACCTTTTACAAGTCTACAATATTGCTATCGAATTGTTAAAAGCGTCAAACATTTATAAAACAATTGCTACATTATAAATTATTAAAATTGAAATAATAAATAAAGAATTTTATTATTAATCTACAGTTAAATAAATTTAAAATAACTAGAAGCATAATAGAAAATATTTAAATTAATATAATTTTATTACATTAAAAATACTGTATTTGGTAGTTCACTAAAAAATTCGAAAACAAAATACTATTGCGTTTTATACTTTATAAAAACCATACCCGTAATAAATTAAATAAAAAACATTGAATATATTATACCTGGAGTAAATTTCGGAGAAATATTTGAAATGTAACTATGATTTGTGAGTTAATATTATAATAAAGTTAGATTATTTTAATTTTGTGATTTCACAGATAATGAATCTAACTTAGTATAATCATTTTTAAGGTACACTGTATTAATTTATTCTACGACATTTTAAGTGTGTTTAGTTTAGAAAATGTAAATCATGAGTAATAGCTGTTGTAATTATAAAAATATATGACATTTATTATTAAAAATTAGCTAAATTAAATAGAACTTTAAAATAAAGTTGTTGTTAAAGAGTTTCATAAAGATATTTTATGGTTATATTTCTTAATTTTATATAAATTTTATTCAGTAGAGCGAAGTTATATAACAATGTGTAAAAAAATTTTGCTTTGTACATTTCTATTAGTTTTAATAATTACATTCAAAGTATACGGTATAAAAAATATGATACAAGGTGAGTTTATATTATTATATCATATTAAAATGTGATGATGTTAAAAAATACTTTTTTAACAGTATATAGTGTTATAATTTCTAATTAATAGTATAACTAAATCGTCTACTTTTATTAAATAGCAAAACAGTTGAATATAGTTGCGGATTTATATCTATTCTATTTATATCTAATTATTGATATCATTCAGCAATGTTATTTACATTAATTATTCTATGGTTATTTATGAAAACCAATAAGTAATTTTAGCTTTTAATGAATCATATACTATTGAGGAAATGTGAAATCTATATTTTCATGTTTAAATTCTCTTGGCATAGCTGTGTTGTAAGTTAAAATTGTTTTCGTCTTTTTAATGTCTACTTATAATGGATAATATGTTATTCGGTTACAGAAATATTATTAAAAATATTAATTTACTTAAATGGTAATATATTAAAGTAAGTTATGCACGAGTATAACAACAGTGTGCATTGTAATAATCATTTTAATAAGAATACAAGAGTTTGGGGTGGTCTATTGATTAAGTTAGTATGTATGAATATTTGATCAAATTGGTTAGTACCTAGGTTAGAGTTCGAGAGCTTACAACAATAAATACAAGTAGATAAAAAAATAAGAAAACTTGTTACTCTTTGTTGATGTTTAATTATGTAATTAACAAGTACTATAAATTTTATGTTGAGGTATTCTTGACACCCAGTCGAAGAGTTAGCACTATTTGATTATTTAAAGAAGATATTTCATCGACGTATTCTTGCAGTGGCCTGAGATCTTCTGTTCGATATACAGTCGAGATGGTTATCTTATAAATGGAGGATATAAATGTAAAGATCTATTGCTTTATCATTCTTTGTTCAGATTTTTAATTCTGAATATATGGAATATATCTAATTGGCTTACCTTTTATTTAAGTTAATACTTATTGATTTGAAAATGCATTGAGCGCTAATTGAGTCTATGTTGGAATTTCAAATTCAAAATCTTGTTTAATGTACTAATATTTATACCCATGAAGAAATTGAGAATATATCTTATAAAAAGTTTTTTTAACACATATGAGTAAACAGACAAACATACCGACTACAACAAAGGACCGCGATTTGTAAAAAAATGTATACGAACGTATTGAATTCTTAAAAGTGCAGGATGAGATTTGATAAAGAATCCAATGCCAAAGTTTGTGATGCTATTTGATCTTTTTATAGTATATTAAATACCTCCACCTAACATAGGGATATTTTCCTCAGCGTCTTTTAGTTAATATATTTTTATTGTGACAAAATTAAACATCACATGATTTTAAGATAAGACACGTGGATAATAATGATTGAGTTGGGATTTATAAATCTAATAATACAATGTGTACAGTAGTATAAGTATTATGAAAGATAAATTATTTCTTTGTATATATGTTATATGTTAGACAGAATATAAATTTTTCATTGATAATTGTAAGATGTATAATGCAAGGCATTGGGTATACTACAACAGCCTAGATTAATAAAAATAACCATTTTATGACCAAATTAACTCTCTAGTAGTAATGATACAGGATATTTACACTACATGAAATGAGGTGAAAGTATAAATTCAATAAAGATATTTATGACCGGTCAGTTCTAAAAAGGCTTTTTTGATAAAAACAATTTAAGTAACTGTTTTTATGAAATATTTAAAGTATTTTAAGTGTGCAATACCATACCCGTACTTCTCTTCTTGAAGAAAAATCTCTTTAGAGGTTGTTTTCACGGGTAATAATAACAAAAGACAAATTGTCTTAATAATACCTAATTATAAAAATATTACAACATAAGGGTGGCAAAATAGTCGTTTGTTGGACGGGTATTCCTTTAAAATATGATTCGTGACTGAATAAAAACGAACTTGAAAAATAATTATAATAAATTCTCAATGTCGAAATATATAATATTTTACAGTGTATAAGAATGTCTGTTAACTTTGTCAATTAAATAATCACTATATGTATACTTGTTTATTTGTTAATTTTCAAGTTTACACACGCTCTTCTTACCAATGAATAGTTTAACTGTGTTATAATTATTGATATATTTTTATCCAAGCAGAATAAAATCTGATAAACTAATAATATATTCTAAGTTCAATCGCAAACGTTGTATGTCACTGTTTAAAAAAATAAAATTGTTAACTGTATAAGTTATAAGGAAAAAGTAATTAATAATTTATAAATAATGGATTANATAATTAAGTAATTAATAATTTATAAATAATGGATTATATTTAACTAAAAAACACAATTTTTTTTTTTTTGTATTAATTTCACAAGTAANATCTTAATAATACCTAATTATAAAAATAGTACAACATAAGGGTGGCAAAATAGTCGTTTGTTGGACGGGTATTCCTTTAAAATATGATTCGAGACTGAATAAAAACGAACTTGAAAAATAATTATAATAAATTCTCAATGTCGAAATATATAATATTTTACAGTGTATAAGAATGTCTGTTAACTTTGTCAATTAAATAATCACTATATGTATACTTGTTTATTTGTTAATTTTCAAGTTTACACACGCTCTTCTTACCAATGAATAGTTTAACTGTGTTATAATTATTGATATATTTTTATCCAAGCAGAATAAAATCTGATAAACTAATAATATATTCTAAGTTCAATCGCAAACGTTGTATGTCACTGTTTAAAAAAATAAAATTGTTAACTGTATAAGTTATAAGGAAAAAGTAATTAATAATTTATAAATAATGGATTATATTTAACTAAAAAACACAATTTTTTTTTTTTTGTATTAATTTCACAAGTAATTGAGTGGGTAATAATAAACGTATCATTTGTACATAAATATAAACTGAAAAAAGAAAAAATATATTTCTTGAGACGAACATTTAAACATTTAAAATACATAATAATAACAAATAAATATGATATTTTCTATGATTTTTTTTTTATTTTAGATTGCTTAAAATGTGTAAGTGGTATTCCAGGTAATTATGTGAATTTGATATTTTATTATTGTGTTATATCGTAGCTTACATTTATTTTGTTAAAAGAAAAATGATTTTAATCTTATGAAAATTATTATTTTTTGTATATATACCGAACACAAGCATTAATTAAGCTGAAGTTCAAAAAATTGTACAGAATTATTTATGAATTTACTTTAAATATATTTGTAATGTATAATATTATCACATATTTTGTAGCAATACTGATTCGTTATCAGTAACTAAATGAAAACTATAAGCGATTTAAAAAGTCGTTTAAAATTTATTTACTGGCTATTGGGTTTGACAAAGAGAATGATGAAAGAATGATAGCAACCACACTGAACTTAATTAGTGTAGTAACACGGCCGCCGGGGATTGACGGCTGGTTATAGAAAGTGTACCGGAAATCATGTGAAAAAAAGAGACACGGTATTGGATTAGAACCCGCGACCCAAGACGTCGTATAGACAAAACTTACCACTAGACCACTGTGCACTAGGGTGGTCCTTAGCTTATAGGTGTAGAATTTTATATAAATATTATATAAATATAAAATTTATTATAGTATAAAACCGAGTTTTTGTTATTTTGTGATAGAATGAGTCATTTTATGAGAAAAACATTTATAACAAATATTATTGTAANGCGACCCAAGACGTCGTATAGACAAACCTTACCACTAGACCACTGTGCACTAAGGTGGTCCTTAGCTTATAGGTGTAGAATTTTATATAAATATAAAATTTATTATAGTATAAAACCGAGTTTTTGTTATTTTGTGATAGAATGAGTCATTTTATGAGAAAAACATTTATAACAAATATTATTGTAAATTTAATTTTAAAAACATTTTATAATAAGTTATTTTTTTCTATTGTTAATACTTTAGGATTTAATCGCAAAAAACTGAAAATCACCTTTTTTAAAAAATGTTTGAACTTTTAACTTTTACGAGGTAAATACTTGACTTACGACTTTTTTAGTAATGAACTTTATTATTTAGAATATTAATATCTACAATTTTTTTCTTATAAACGTTTACGTAAATGTCATAGTTTTTGAGATAAACCACAATAACTGAAAAACTACCCTTATTACCGAGTTTTCAACCCTCTTGAGGCACGGCTTAGGGTTGACCAAAATTAACAAAATTAAGTATGAACCATTTTTTTATAGTTAAGAACAAATTGGGGGGGTGGCCCGATCAAATTTCGAAAAAAAAAATAAGGACCACCCTACTGTGCACATTTGATTCTGATCCCGATACATTTTCATTTAGGTTGATAACGTGATTTGCGGCTGAGGGAAACACGGTACCGTGTCAGTAGATACATTGGATGTTTATAATATTTTTAAAATTTTAAATTTAAAAACAAAGAAATATAAGGACGTGATATTTTATACATACTATAATTCAAAGTAAAATATATTATATATAAGATTTCTATTCTATAATAGATGGCCAAAAAGTAAAAGGAGAATCATTTGATAATTTCTTAACAGAAATCAAAACTTTATATGAAGTCTGCGAGTTTACAGATAAAGAAGAACTTCTTTGTGATAAACTTATTCGAGGGGCCAATGATTCTGATACTCATGAATGAGTAGAAAATGATAAAAATGAGAGTTTAACTTAAAAGAGGCTATAGAACATCTAAGATAAGCTGAAATTAGAAAAGTTCAAACTAAACAAATACTATCAGAAGGATAGACTGTTATTGTAGATGCCATTAAATACAAGAAAGAAAAACAATTTCAAAATAGTAACCAGTGTGTTGTGCATCACCAGTAGAATATAATTAAGGGCAAATTGATAAGGAATTTTTAGCAATTTATTTGCATGTATTATATTTGATCAAATTATTTATGACCAGAGAACTAACGTACAACCTGATAATTTACCACTGATTTCACTAATAAAATATATTTATCAAATTTCATGTTAAAAGTTACAACGAATTAAATTATAACTAAGTATATATTGAGGTAGTTCATGAACCAGGCAATAAAATGTTTATAGCAAATGCAATTAGAAAAGTATGTACAAAATAAAACAATGTTAGAGTAAATAATGGTTTTCATTGAATAAATATTAGAATAGAAATAAAAAACAAACTACAAGAGAAAACTAATACAGATTTTATGTTGCTGGAATTCAAAAATATGTTCATATAAGGATGGACAAAAACTAAAACAAAAGTACCTGAAAGTATTAATTTTTATTTTAATACAAGAAGTGATATCTATGTTAAAGAAGAATTAGTGTTCATCGAGAGTCACATAACTGTATCAAAATCAATGAGATAAATAATTCTGAATTAAGAACATGATTCACATATAGAAATAGTGAAGGTGAAGAGTGGAACAAAAATGTTATTTTATTGGAACAATACGAATACTGAAATAGAAAATATAATAAGCGAATGTAATGTATGTGAAAAATACAGTTATAATAAAGGAATTCCCTGATTTTAATTTCCAAAAAATAAAATGTGATATATTTGATTATAAAAAACACTTATTTCTAATACTTAGAGGCTATTATTCAAAGTGGATTGAAATAATATAACCAAAAAATAGAAACTTTATAAAAATCTGAAAATTTCAAAGAAATATTAAAAAATAATTTTGCAATACATGGTAAACCAAATATTTTAAGAGCAGATAATATGCTGTTTAATGTAATCCAGATGAAAAATTTTAGTAAAAAGTGAAATTTCAAAATAAACGGTTCTAGTCATTATTATTTAAGAAGCACTAGATTTGCATAAAAATCTATAGTAATACCAAAACAAATTTAGAGAAAAGGAATGAGGTAAAAGTAGAATTACAAGCCATGCTGATTGGATATAAGAATTCGCAAATTTCAAGAATAAATATATCACATAGTCAATTATTATTTAGTAATATATATAAGATTAAATTGCCAATACGAAATGAGTTATTGAAACCAAAGGTAATAAATAAATATAAAGAATCATGAAATATGGGCTGAACTAAAAAATATTATTATGATAAAATGTAAGAAACAGAAAATTAATTATAAATCCTAAAATAAAAATAATTTTCAGAAAGAAAGACAAGATCGATAATCTTATTTGATGAAAATAATAGAATTAAAAGGACAAATTAAAGTAATATGAATATCTCAAACTCTTCAGGTACAAAACAATAAAATCCAATGACAAAAAACAAAAAAAAGGATGCAAGCTTAGAACAAAAAGAGAATGAAGATAACAGTATAAAACAATTTCTGTGGAAGTAAAGAAGAGGATGACAAGTATAGATTAAATAAATATGGTAGGAAAACTAAATTGTATAACTATATAAATATAAAGAAGGATTAAAAATTATTTATTATTATTAGTGTATTTTTCTTGTTTAAATTTAATGAGAAAAAAAAAGTTTGTTAAGAGAGATGTAATGTATTGTACTATCACATATATATCTTAGCATCAATGATTTGCTATCAGTATGTATCATAGCTTAGTTCAGATTTTAATGAAAAATATAATAATGTAATGATGATTTTAATTTTTATTTAATAATATATTATATATAATGTAATACATTTCAATATTTTAATTTAAATATTTGTTTTTGCATTTTTAGATAACACAGATATTCAAAGACTAAAAGTTCCTTCTGCGCCTACGAAAGTAACGAATACTGTGAAGTCATTAAGACGCGGTAGATTTATATTTGGAGATGTAATTGATGATGTTATAAATTGTTTTATAAAAGAAAACAAGAAGGAAGACACTATTTTATACGTTTCGTCATATATCTATATTTGTATTCGTGAAAAAAATTTTTCTCCTTACATCGAATATATGACAAATTTAATAACTCAAGAAAAAACAATTATTTTAGTTAATATACACGTTGGTTCATCAGCTTTCAGTTATCATTGGGTTTTGGGAGTAATTAATTTGGTTTCAAAACAAATAATTATTTTAGATTCAGAAAAAATAATTAGAATAAATTTATATGAAATTTTACATTTCATAATGAGTTCTTACTTTAATATAAGAACATTCTATGATAATTCAATACCCAAACCAATTGCGAGTGAATGACAATTCATTCTTGCCAAAAATGCCATACAGCAATATAATTGTACTGATTGTGGTATTTATGTATGTATACATGCTTATCATTATATAACCAACGAGAACTTCTTTCGAGTAAATTCAAATGATGGTAGACAATGGCTTTATTATTATTATAACATGTATAATGAAAATAAAACGTCTAACTTAAATGAAGGCTCTTCGTCCAATCAAAATTCACTAAGTGAAGAAGATATAAACAATATTATTGAAATAACTAAGCAAGAGACAATAAAGGTTAAATACAACCAAGTTCAATGTATAAATGTAAAATAAAATGAAAAATAAAAAAAAAATTGTTTTTTTTTATTTTGTTATTAGATTATTAGATAGTTAAAATTAACTTTCTTTTATTATAATATTATNAAATAAAATGAAAAATAAAAAAAAAAATTGTTTTTTTTTATTTTGTTATTAGATTATTAGATAGTTAAAATTAACTTTCTTTTATTATAATATTATTCAATATTCATATTATACACTTTTAGAATATTTTTAATTTTTGAAGAAGTATATTTATTTGTTACTATTTCTTAATTTATAAAATTTTAACAGACATGACTAGTAAAACCCAACAAAATGGAATGCGTGTTTTATATATTTAAGTAATGAATGAATTTAAAGCACATTAACAATTAACTCTATTAATGAATAAAAATCAAAAAATATATACAGAATGATTTTTTATTATAACCCATTTTATTACTTACAAAATAAAAATTATTTAAACATGTTTTTGTTGGTTACATTTTGTTGGTGCCAGTTGATGTATTTATTAACTAAAAAAAATATGCCGTATTACTTTTGATAATAAATGTTGCGTATATGCAACCTCAAACATATAATTAAATTCAAAAAATGTGTTTCTATTTAAAAAAACAAAATTTTCACCCTCAAAAGGTATTAGGGATGAACTTAAAAAGTATTACATAGCTAATAATTTAAAAAATATATATATAACAAATAGTAACCAATATCAAAGTGTTTGCATTGTTTTTATTAAAATATTAAAATATTTTTATATATATATAAGCCTTTTTTTTATATTTATCATAAATTATTTCTAAAAATTACAAAAATATAAATACAACAAAAAATATAGTATAAGAATTAGTATTAAAAAGATTATTAACTTCATAAATGTTTAACTGACTATTAATGATAAATTAATTTTATTTGTTTATTTATGAAGGATAACATAAAAAAATTACTAATTTTTGAAATAGTTTCTTTAATTATAATTTGCTTGTTTTATCTGCCAAGTTTTTGGCCAAAATCTGGTGTTTATTTTCAATCCTATTGACGCCATATAGAGCTTGTATGTTTTATGCAAACTCCTCGCCACCAGTTGACACAAACTATATTGTCATTCATAACTACCCTTCTTTCGTTCAATAGTATTATCGTTATACTTCATTGAGCTGTATGTTTAATATGTTTTAAGAAAATAATATACCAATAATAATAAAAGTAATATACCCCCACAAAACAATTCGTTTTCTGAGAAGCGCATAAAAATAACCTTTGCATTCATAAATTTATCCTGCATCCGTGCAATAAGTCACGATAAAAAAGTATACAGTCAACGGATGTGTTGCCTCTCTAATATAAAAATAGTATTAAAGAATGAACAGCTTTTTACACTCTAAGTAGTTGTTATTTTTATTCTTGTTGAAATAGCTTAGGTTTTACAATATAATTAACTAACCCATGTACAATAATTCTGTAGCTGTATACAAGATCCGCATACGATTTTAATATTTCTTTGAGGAATGTTATACAAAATGATTATAATGGTTTGTTTTGTAGACTTTTGTAACGTGAGAAAAATGAAAATTATGATAGAACGTGTAAATGATATTTATATATACCATACTGTGTATAGTGTATAGAAGGGAATAAAATTTCCTAATAAATATGTTTTCTGAAAATAATAATTAAAACAAGACTTCTTAATAATTTTTATTGAAATTTTGTTAACCCAATCCTTTTGATTTTGAAATCCTGAGTCTTATTTCTAATATATTTAAATTAAATGTCTTATTTGATTCTTTTAAATTACCGAAAGAATACTGATTTTGACGGAGAAAAATGGCTTTTTATAGTCAGAAGGACGTAGTCTAAAGATCCCTAGCGTAATCTTGGAAGCTGATGCTTTGTATTCAAATGGATTAATTACAATGAGGGCCATACTTGTAGGCATTACTTAAAAATCTCTAAAATATGCAGATGCTGCTGATTACTTCAACAAGATGCATTTTGTGATCTTTTGATTTATTTTTGAGCAAAATCTGTCGATTAGAAGTGGAATAATCGTGTATAATGACACAAGAAATAACGTAGCAAAATACATAGCAGAGTACAACCAAAAAGCAGATTTTAATTCTAGTCATATCTTTATTTTTTTTAGGGATTCTTTCTATTTAAATTAGTATAAAAAACTTTAGCAGAGTATAAATTAATTACTCTAAAATCGAGAAATTTTGAAACTAATTGGTTTTAAATTTTATTTATTAATTGTAACGACATTAACTGTGTTGCAATTCGTCTTTATTTTTTAGCGTACTATATTGTAGTATTAATATATTATACTACATAGTATATTATGTATTGTAGTTATTAATCGATATTTAATTCTTTGATAAATATAACCTGATTATAACATAAACTACAAATAATTAGTTAAATATAAATATTTTATTAACATACAAAAGTATAATATAAAAGTTTTTATAAAATGACATAGTAGATTGTATTGAATTTTAATTATAATTTTATAAATGTGTATTTAACTTATATTCTTAGTTTTATTTTAGAATATAAATGCAAGTAAAAATTACGGATCGTATGCCCAATTTATACCACTCAAGCATTAGCTCTTCTCAAGGTAATTCAACAAATAACTAATAAGGAACACAAATTACATTATAATATGCGACTTATTCAGGACTATCAGCATTCAATTTATTCATCAATAGAGCATCTAAAGTTTTTTTTGTTTTCTTAGTATCGTCTAATAAAATTTAATATTATAAATACATTGTAATATTACAATTAACATTTCAATATTTTTTTAAAAAGGTTTAATGATTTCCTGAAATTATTAATGTAGGCTATGGTTGTTTAAATTTCTCAAATTGTTTAGGCTCTATCTATTCATTAAGTTTATTCAAACTATACGCAAGATTAGGATATTTTTGTTCAAATATAAATATTATATACTCCATTAAATATATGAGACGTTCTCCTCAAAAACACTGATGGATCGTATTCATTATCATGCAAATCAATTAATAACTCGTCTTTTTTTACTTTAATTAAAAATAGGTATTACCTCCAATAATAATTATAAGCCATTTGATTAAGTAGTTTTTTCAATATGTTTGGTGTATACCATGACTATGAAAAGCCAACATAATTATTAATTTCCTGGAGGATTTTGTGGTTGAAGTTATTCATTTATTTGAAAAAAGTATTACTCTATAGAATAAGGCTTTTCTTATTCATTTTGCTGTGTAATTGTTGAACTCTGTTTTTTTATGACAAAGTACACGGATTTGATTAAATGGATGCATAAGTAAAAATATTGTTACTTTAAATGCGCTGGGAGTTCCTCAATTGTGTAAGCTTCTCGATTTCTGTTTCTATCAAAAAGTCGATACATTATCATATATGCGCTTGATTTTCCGCTAA
Organism: Daktulosphaira vitifoliae; assembly: GCF_025091365.1. Lineage (NCBI taxonomy): Eukaryota > Metazoa > Arthropoda > Insecta > Hemiptera > Phylloxeridae > Daktulosphaira > Daktulosphaira vitifoliae. The sequence continues at coordinate 20,967,144 of NW_026099575.1, read as the reverse complement.
AAGCTCTTTCAATTTTATGTGGTGGTATCTGTGTAATAGTTATAGTCTCATAATTGTGGTATTTTCCAAAAATGTAAATACATACGGTAGTAATAATATCATCATTACATTCAAACCATTGTCCCGACTTGAAATCTTTTATGTATGAGTAATAGTGCCCAAAAGTGGCTTCACCTTTATGAATGATCACTCCGTATAATTCAAATATGGAATTATAGCCATCCACATCCATTGAAATGATAAATGGAAAAGATACTCTGACAAAAAAATTTCATACAAAAATTCATAACAATGTTTTTTTTACGTTTATATAAACATTACGTACTTGTCATTTATTTTTACAGGTTTTAGACTGTTTATGTTATAGGTAGTCCTACCTAGATGAAAACATAAAATATATGGGAGCTCTTTAAATTTTTGTCCCTTTAGAAATTTGCTTTTTTTTCCACAAATGTCACAAAAATGTTCGTCTAATATTTCAGGTCTTAAATATTGTTCTATTGCATATTCCTATTAGTCAAGTATATTAATATAAAAAACAAATTTATTAATTTAACTTTAATTTTGCTTTTTCTACATTAAACATATAATTTTACGGTTTATATATATTTACCAGCGAGTCATATGATGTCTTTCCATCAATAGAGCGAATAGGCAGAGAAATATCAAAAAATGTGGAGTACTGTTCTTTACTTATATTGCACATAGTACAAGTAAGGTATTCGACCTGAATGCCTGAAACATGATAATGAATAGTAAACACGATGAACTAATAAAATACTAATCAAGTCTAAAAAAACAGTCATGTTTATTTTTATAGTAAATACATTATACTTGCCACTGAATAAATGACTAATCATGTTAGCGGACGATGAAAGTTGCAACTTCTCGTCCAAGATGCCCAAAAAATAACGACCAAACTCTTGGACGTCTTGCTGGATATCTGTGTCCTTCTGAGTCCAATCAAGACTTTTTGTTAAGCCATTAGTCTTGACCGCCGATGTGTCAGGTCCAAGTAGTTCTACAAAAAGCCTTTGAAGTTGATAAGCTACGTTAAACCAATTGTCGTCACCGGAATCATTAGGGAATGTCAGTTCCAACAACTCGTTACGAAACTCCGGCGTATGGAACAAGACTTGGATGAAAGAATTTAAATAACAAGTTGCCCCTTGGTTTTTAATACCACGGCACACTGAAAAATAATTTATAAAGTATTGGCTATAATTGAACATTTTTCTTTACCAAATACATATTTTAAAAGTTAAACTGTTATTACCTGGCGAAACATTTTTAGCTTCAGTTTTTGGAGGTAGACTAAACAGTGGTTCCTTTGGTTCTTGGTTCTTTTGCGGAGGAGTTTCCACAACTTTTTCAACACTTAGGGTAGATTTTAAAGTGTTGAATACCATAGACCAAGAATATATCTAATTTTATTATTATAATTAACTTTATTAGAAAAAATTCAAAATGTGGATTTATAAGTTTAAAAATTATTGATGTTAAAGTCTTATAATGGTGATTGCGTTATAAACTCTCTTTAGGGAAACGCAATTATGTTATTATCAAAATATAGCTATTGTATTGTTTATTCAACTTTAAACGGGTAATGTATTTATAATAATATTAAAAACCATAATATACGTGCTTTAAGCTCATCAAGATTTGATGGAATCGTCAAATTTACTATCTCTTCTTTTATCGTTTTCTTAATTTCGGGTTTATTATTACTATTAACTTTAGGGCTTTTTTCGTGGTCTGATTGTTTTGCATCAAGTTTGATGCAGATGCAACAGAAACACTTTTTATATGTTTGCTGTAATTGATTTTTGCTATATGTCCATACACTGTTCTTTTTATTAGTTGCTAAAGTTCGTTAAAGAATTAAGCTACAAACTTTTAGTTTTAATTTTAATTACTTACATTTTTTCAAAGATAATTTTTTTACACAAGTCCATGTTCCTTTCAGTAATCCGAATAATGCTTTACTTTTATTTAATGTATTGTGAACAATTTTTAAACCCATTATACGTTTAATAAAGACAAGAACTAATCTTTTATTAAATAGATTTCCTTAGAAAATTTTTTATTTTTTTTTATAAAAAATGACTTAATTAAAAGAAATAAATTTTTTTATGCTTACTATGATTATACTTAGGGATAAAGATTTTTGCATAAGAATACAATTTGTTAAGTTTTATAACGACGCGCAATATAGTAAAATAAAATAATTAAACTTTACAAAATTGGACTGTTAATTTAATTATTTGTACTGTATTAATTCATTTATTTACACGACTATCACCAAGGATTTAAATTTTTTATATAACAAGTACATTTTTTTAAACTATGTGATCATGATTTATGTAATAAACTTCAAAAAATATATTATTATTATATTAAAATAAAAGTATACTAAATACGAATCATTTTTAGCTTCGATGCGAAGCTGAGAAGGTATTGGTTTTACTAAGAGGTGTTTTTTTTTTTTTTGTGTCTGTTACCACTTTTTCTCAGCTCTCACTGAACCGATGTCTTTCAACAATACGTCAAAAGATCACAAATCTTATCTAGTCGAAGACATTACCCTCAAAATTGAAAAAATTTTCCTCATTTCCCTTAATAGGGGTAATCTCCAAAAAAATTTAAATTAAAAAATTGCTAATTTTTGACATTTTTTCATGTTTTTTTACTTAAAATTACCATAAATTTTTTAAAAATGACAAAATTGATATAATTTTTTTTTTATAAATACGTGAGGTATTTACCTATCATTTTGTATATTTTTTTTATAAACATGACGCTTTACCATACACCCATAAGGGGTAATTTAAAATGATAACTTTTCACTAAAACTTTTTCAACCTAACTTTTGAAAGTGTTCAGGAAACTCTGACACTTTTATATATAGCTTAAATTAAAGCTAATTTAATATTCTTTATTATAAAAAAAAATATTTCGGACTTTATTATGTATTCACAGTGATAATGGCTACTGAATCCTATTTTTGTGTTAAAATTCTCGATTTTATATTTTTAACTTTAAAATGCTATAACTTTTTGAAAAAACGTATGGATAAATACAATTTTTTTTTATGATAAATACTATTTATATACCTCATTCATTCGACATACTTTTTTTTTAATAAAACCATTTTCCTTTATATATTTATATATTATAAATATATTCATATATTACTCTTATAAATCATAAAACTTGTAATCAGGAATAATCCACCAATTTTTTAATATTAAACACTATCTACAGATTTACATCGAAGCGTTTTTTATTATTTTGAATCACTGTCAAATATCATTATACTTGATCCAATTATGCCACGTCACCACTGTGCTGCGACCCCCCAGTGATAGGTTTTTTTTTTTTGCAATGGCTAAATAAAAACATCTTGAATGAAGAATATTTGATATTCCATGTGTTTTATTCAAGTTATGGGAATACTAGTGAGATTTTTTAATAAAAATTAATTGGGAAAGTTGTTTTTTTTCGTTATTTGTATAATTTGCTCATTATTAGCTAAACTAGCTTAGTTAATAAAAAAATAATAATAATAAACTTAATAATTATGCCGAATCATACCATAGAAGGCCATGAGGTGGATTTCCTCTTTTAAATATTTTTACGCCACAAATATAGTTTTTTTTATTATTATTACTGAGTAAACTAATAAAAAAATTGTATAATATATTCAAAATTTCTTAAGGGGGCATGAGTTGAATTCCTCTTAATATGGAAAATATACATTGTACATACAACTCAACCCAACCATAATTAAGCTAAGTTATGTAAACTTGCTCCATTAAAAAATCATCATACCTTAAGCATGGTTTAAGATGACAAATTTGACTTTTTTCTAATTAATTAATAATTCTTGAAATAATTAATGAGATTTTTACTAATAATAAAGTTTTTCTGCTCAAAGGTAATTAGAATTCATTTCCGAGACTTGTGTTTAATTAAAATGAAGGACGTTTTAAGTATTATCAAACAAATAATGTTTATTTATAAGAAATTGGATTCTTTATATATTAGATAACGGTAAGTTATCTTTTAAGCGTGAACGCTCTTTTTGGCCACTAATTCAACAAAACCATAGCGTAAAAACTAAATGTTTTAAAAAGTCACGTCTTAAATGGTAGTGGCGGTAACGAGTGTTCCGTATGCTTTACAGTAACTATAATGGGTAGTATGGATACCACCGAAAAGCATTGTAAATGATTGATGCATTGCAACCGTTCATCGTACTATAAAACCACAAACATTTCGTACACCATATGTTTGTTACAGTTCAATGGTGGTCGTCCAAATTCGGATTCAAGTTCAACAACTGCATAATAATAGCAACATATTATATAATGAACTTGTGCATCACTGCTTGCAATTTCAATAGGCTCACAAATTACTGTCACCGTCGTATAGATTTGTACTAAGTAAAATTATTACTTTGTNCGTCGTATAGATTTATACTAAGTAAAATTATTACTTTGTACAAATAGAGAGCGATATATTATATCGCTCTCCTGAGAAAATTTGTAGCTGTTTATAATNTGTCACCGTCGTATAGATTTGTACTAAGTAAAATTATTACTTTGTACAAATAGAGAGCGATATATTATATCGCTCTCCTGAGAAAATTTGTAGCTGTTTATAATGTACTCGAACAATTAAATGGAAGCGACGAAGTGTTGAATATAAGCATTAACACGTTTGCAGGATTTAAAAAGTATTTGACTAAATTTTATTTCAATATTTAAACAAACTTAATTATCGATTGATTACGATATCGCCATAATCTAAATATAACTTAATTTTGTATTCAGATGATTGTAGATGATTTGTAATTATTAAAAAAATTACAATCATATATTTTTATGTTAAGTAAGTCATAAATGTTTAAATTATATATCGTCTACCATAGAAGTACAACATATTTTTACTATCGAATACTTTAATTAAAAACCGTTAAACGGATCATATCCTATAAAATTGACATTGATATTCTCGATTTGTTATTAACTTTGAACAAATTTTTATTTATTAGAATATTATTTTAGACGAAAAAAACATTTACAGTCAAATTATCAAAAAATAGTTAATATGAATATAAAATTAATATAATATAAAATGAATTGGATGAAATTATGTCTCAATTATAACCACTAAATCTTAAGCGGTTAAATAAAAAGTCAATGAAAAATCTCAAAATTTTTGACATTGATTAATATCAAATAACTAGGGCCAGGAATTCAATAATGCATGTTCTATATTTTAAGATTATCCTAGATTCGAAGCCCAAAATTCGATTTATTTAATGGAAAATTCAAAAATGAATTTTGAAAATATAAAACCATATTTTTATTATGTATTGATAATAGTTTAATACAACTTCAAAGAAAATTATAAAAATAAAAAAAGTATATTTTTTGTTTTTGGCATTATTATTCTGTATTTTTTATTTTATGGCATTTTAATAGAAAAGTTTTTATTTCATAGCAATTTTGTAGAGTATTTTTAATATTTTATGTGCCAGTATTTTATTTAAATTTTTTTGGAGCGTTTTCATACTTTCAAGGAATTTTTATAATTCAGAAGTTTATGAACATTTTTTTTATGTTTTTAGGGAATATAAATCCAAGCCCTACAAATTATTAACTTTTTTTTAAAGAGCATCACCTTTTGAATCTTTGAATTTTTATTGTTAAAAATATCGATTCATGACAAAATATTTCGGATATTTTATTAGTATAGCGAAACCAAATTTTTACGCTGGTTGTAAAATATTAAGCAATGATAGTTTTATTCATAATTAATGTTTTTTTATGTTTTTATGTAAGTATACTAGTTTGTGTCAGTATAAGTAGTAAATATTATACGTATAGTGTTCTCTATCATTAAATTTAAAATCAAAGTAGTTTTTATTAATTTGCCAGTAGATGGCATTAGTATGTTATCGATCTAGTTCTATCGATTGGTCGGTTTCACTATCAAAGCCCCTTCTTCGCACTTCATTGTTTATCAACACCAATTTGAAATTCGATAACCGTGAACCCGGTAAAACTAATCGATATTATGAATTCTTAAATTGTTTCTTTTACATTTTATTTTTTATTTTCGAAACTGTTCTTAGCTAACAGTAACACATCATACCATGTCTTGACTGTCTGTTATCATGTTGCCTGAAGTGGATGGAATTGAATTGCTGTATAAACGATTTTTTCAAGAAGCCCAAGAAGTATCTAAGTGAGGAAATTTGATTATTTTAAACAGATATTTGATTTTTTTTTTACTAACAAAGTGTTTGTGTTAATAGGAAACCAATCAACAAAAAAAATGTCCAAAAAATTAAAAAGGGCTCAAAAGTTTATAAAGTAAGAAATTTAAAAATTATATCTTTGACGGTTTTTTTAATAGGAAATTAAAATTGACTTACAGCATTTACAGCAAGATGGTGGATGGACAATGTATCTTTCTGAAAATGCATCGTCTTTTNTAGTAGATGGCATTAGTATGTTATCGATCTAGTTCTATCGATTGGTCGGTTCCACTATCAAAGCCCCTTTCTTCGCACTTCATTGTTTATCAACACCAATTTGAAATTCGATAACCGGGAACCCGGTAAAACTAATCGATATTATGAATTCTTAAATTGTTCTTTTACATTTTATTTTTTATTTTCGAAGCTGTTCTTAGCTAACAGTAACACATCATACCATGTCTTGACCGTCTGTTATCATGTTGCCTGAAGTGGATGGAATTGAATTGCTGTATAAACGATTTTTTCAAGAAGCCCAAGAAGTATCTAAGTGAGGAAATTTGATTATTTTAAACAGATATTTGATTTTTTTTTTACTAACAAAGTGTTTGTGTTAATAGGAAACCAATCAATAAAAAAAATGTCCAAAAAATTAAAAAGGGCTCAAAAGTTTATAAAGTAAGAAATTTAAAAATTATATCTTTGATGGTTTTTTAAATAGGAAATTAAAATTGACTTACAGCATTTACAGCAAGATGGTGGATGGACAATGTATCTTTCTGAAAATGCATCGTCTTTTGCAGTTCTGTCAGCAGCTCGTTATGCTGTGTTTGACAGATATGCTAAAAAATCTGATGAAGCATACTGGATGTCTTCATCAGCTCCAATATGTCTTGCTAAGACTCTACAATCATTCGGGAATGCACCAAATGTGTCTTCAGAAATATTAATTCCTAAAGTAAATTTTGAATAAACATTAATGTATAGATGAATAATTTATTATTATTTCAGGTTGTTGGTATTGGACTGCGCAGTGTATTTGAATTAATAAAAGAAAGTAGGACTTCATCTCCTGATATTTGTACAAAAGCTTTAATGGCATTATTGGATATTATTCAATATCAGTCACCTGAAGCTTTAAAAGACGAGCCTTTTGAAGTCATAGGTGAATAATCTTTATTAGTTTAATATACATTTAAAATATTAAATTATTTTAATACTAATGTTTTTAGATCCATTGTATGAGTTATTATTAGACTTAGCTATTGGAAACTATGATAATAGTACTTATAATTTTAAAGCAGTAGCATGTTCCTGTCTTATAAGTTTAGTAATTGTTCGAGGAGATACCGGTAAAATTTTAAACACACTTACAACATTGATTATGTGTCCTCCAGATTCTTCTCCTAAAAAAATTATTGTAAGTTATAGTTAAGTATAAAGTTTTGAATAGGTGTTAAATCTCTAAATTTATGTTAAAAAAGTTTAGAAAATGTGTTTTTTTTTTTCATCAAGCAAATACCCTCATCAAAATTGTGTTTTTTTTTTACTTTTAAAAGTTTTGGTCATAAGTATTGTGCAAAATTATAATAATGAGACGTTACAAAAAACGTCTATAGTTAAGTTAATCGAATTCTACCATAAAATAGGAAAAAATTTTCAATTTTCAATTTAGTCTTAATATAATAATTTATAATCAAAAAATTTCGCTACAGTTAATAATATAAACATACGTACATATTTGTTTGTAAAACATAAATATAGTAAAAATAAGGATTAAGAAATGATATTTTTTTAAACTAATAAATATGTTAATATTTAAATAATTATGTTAACAATAGTAATCAATTTTTTTCCATACTAGTTGCCAAAAGTATTAACCAATTTACAAAAATGTGTTCGTGTTATTACACATGGTGACTATGAGATACCTGACTGGATTAATTATGGAATACCAAAATCATCTGAAATAGTTACTTTGAATTTAAATTATCTTAAAAGTTAGTGATAATTTTTTTTTTCAATGATAAATTTAATTATACAAATGAGTTAAATAAAAAAATTATTTATTGTAACCTATGTATACATTTTATATAGGTATTAAAGGTTTAGCTTCTGATGGAGATTATTTATACATTTATTCAGAGTACGGTTTTCACAAAATAGGAACTGGATTTGGTGGGACAGTAAGTGGTCATCCTTATGTCAAAGTTGCTCGAACAACTAACTATTCTTTGAATTCTTCAGATGTTTGCCTTGGATTTTATCAAGTGTGTAATACTTTTATACAATTTTAAATGACTAAATTTTTCATAACATTTTAAAAGTTTATAAAATTTGATGATTCAATCAATTTATTTGAAAATACTTAGTTGACATATAAAATGTTCAGTAAAAATGATTAAGCAATTTTAAAAATTACTTTTCAGTTCTCTATAAGTTTTACACTGAATATTTGAGAATAAATAAAAGAAACATTGTGTTATTTTATATTTCTACTATAATATGCTTTTAATATTTTATTTCATTTAACTATTTTTTTTTAATACATGCTTAATTTCCCTCAATAAAATAGTACTTGACATTTATTTAACAAAATTATTTATTTTACTTTTGCTAAATAATTAATATCATAAAAATTATTTAATATAATTTGTTAATAAATGTCTAATTATTATTTTTCTAAGAAATTACTTTACCTAAGAGTGCATAATATGAATCAATCAACCATACAAGAAATAGAATTCTTTGATAAAGATACCTTTAAAAAATTAGGATGTGTACAAATAGATGCTTCTGTTACATTAGACTTATCTCGTAAACCTGTTTTCAATGATAAAGACAAATTATGCTTTTTAGAATATTCAGTTGTGAGTATATAATTATATATTTAGTATAAACTGTTTAAATTAATTTTTTAAAAATTTATTTCTTCTAATAACTGTTTAATAGAATAACTATGTAGTAAAAAGTATAGATCCTAGCTCTGGAAAACTTGTTAATGAAGTCCCTTTGATGCTGAGTCGTCGTAATGTTAGAATTTACGGTGTGTCAGAACTTTGGGATTCTATCACAGCTGAAAGTGCTATTAACAACGCTACTGATGAAGAGGTTGTTTCTGTTGCTTCTTTAAAAGATAGTTTTATAATATCTCTTAAATCTGGAAAGGTAATTATAAAACATATTTTTTGTAATGTGTTATTAGATTGAAATCATAAATGTTTTCTACAAATTAGTACACTGGTGCAATTACAGGCAGGATATTAGTGTTATATTTTTATTAAATTCATTTTATCTAATTAATTTTTTTTATATATAAAATTCTAGGCAATACAATGGTTGAAAAATGATGGACAAAATACAATAAACTGTTACAGTTCTTTGTGGTCTGAGCTTACTCTACCTAATTTATGTAAAATCGTAAAAGTATCTGCTGGGCATGATGGATTACATTGTGTAATACTAAGTGATATGGGTTCGGCATATTTTTTGGGTATATCTAGGCGTGGAGAAGATGGTGATCAAGGGCGATATAAAAAGCAACCCAGGATAAATAAACCTAAAAAAATAACTAAATTAGATGGTCAATTTATAATTGATGTGGCATGTAACAATGGGACTACAGCACTTGTAACTAAAGATGGGTTATTATATATGTTTGGAAAAGATGTAGTTTACTGTGATCAGAATACTGGTATAGAATTTTTAATTTTATTTGTTGTAATAAGTACTTTAATAGTAATACTTCACTATTAGGTCTTGTAAGAGATTTGAAAAATGCTAAAATTGTTCAAATAGCATTAGGTAAAGCTCATGCGATAGCTTTAAGTGTTAAAGGACATGTTTACAGTTTTGGAATTAATAATAAAGGACAGTGTGGAAGAGAAATGTGTGGTTCACAAATTAGTAAATATAGTGAGTATTATTATTATTATTATTATTTTTTTTTTAAAGGTTATTGCTTCATTTTGTATTTTTATTTTACCTAGATTATCCTAATAAATCCAATATTGAACCAGAAGAACAGATAAACAATTATAATGGTCAAAGTAGTATGAATGATGATAAATTTAATGGAGATATATGTGAACCAGGAAAACATATTTGGAAACATGAAGTTTGTATGATTTGCACTGTGTGTAGAGAATGTACAGGATATAGCATCAGTTGTTTAAGTAGCATACGGTCAAATCGAAAACCTGGCCAGTAAGTTTTGTTACACGTTAAACAAAAGTTTATTAAATGAGAGGCTAATTTTATTTATTTTTAATTTTATTAATTTAAATCCCTGCTTAAAAAATCATTTAAGATATTTTTTTTAATATTTTACTTAGTGAATGTGGCTGTGGAGAGGGTGATTCTGGATGCTCCATTTGTGGTTGTTGCCGTGTATGCGCTCATGAAGTGGAAGATAATTCAGAACTTGCGATACTGGGACCAAATGGTACTGGAGATATAGCAGGAATGATGAGACTTGATTTAATTTTTGGTATTGGAGGTAAGATCATTTATCATTCACTAAAATGATAAAAAGTTTATTTTATGAACAATGCCTCACATTATTTACAAATTATTTATCTTAACATAAATAATTTATATAAATTATATAGTAAAAACTCAACAAGAAGCAAAATTAGGAGATCACCTAAAAACACATTTGAATAAAAGAGAGCAGGAACAGAATTTTCATTTACTTCAAAATGATTCTGTAAAAGAATATGATTCTAATATTGGTATTCAGTCAGCTAATAATACTAATATCCGTTTTCAAGGCCAAAACAGTCTTGTACCCAGAAACTTTATGGGTAATTCATTTTAAATTAAAAAGGTTTAAAATATATATGTATATATTTTTTTTTACATTTAGATGATACTATTAGTAATCCTGGTAGTGATGTTGAACGAGATAGTACTAGAGTAACATCCTTACCTCCAGCTCGTATATTCTTACCTTCAGACTGCCCAGTTGTTCAAATAACTTGTGGCCTTCATCATACAGGTAATCAAAAAACATAAAAATAACTTTCAATAAAACTTTGTTTACATTATATATTTTTAATTTTAGTTTTATTACTAAATAATGGTGAAATTATTACTTTTGGGAGTAATTCAAATGGACAACTTGGGTGCAGTTTAACTATTAGTAAAAAAGGTCCAACTATATTAAAAATACCACGTTTAAAATATCCTATTATATGTGCATCTGCGGGCAGTAATCACACTGCATTAGTATCAAAGGATGGAAAACTTTACACTTTTGGGAGTTACCTAGTAAATTTATATATTAATCATAATAACAGTTTATTGTTATTATAATTGGATTTTTAATAATTTTTAGAAAAGTCAACTGGGTCGTGATAGTGGATGTAATCATGTACCCTTAAGTGTGGATGATATAAATCCTCCTCATACAAGAAAAGCAAAACAAGTAATGTGTTGTGGTGATCAGACTATTGTAAAAGTTGATGAAGCTCTAATAAACAGCAAAATATTATCTATTGTTGCTAACAATGATACAATTTGTAAGTAATAATTTTACCTAATTAAACATTTTTATTTTTCAATTAAAGGCGGCAATATCTTCTAAAACAAAGTGATAATAATATAATGTATGATCAAAAAATATATTCTGCATTGTTTTTTAAAATACCTATAATTTTTACAATATGATTTTTTAATAACAGTAGATCAAGCAATAAATAATTAATGTAGTTGGATATAAAATTAAAAGATCATTTCTATTTTTCTTTTATATACAGCTTTTTAAATGTGTAAAGAAAAAAAATAATAAATAACTTTATTTTTTATTTGATGTTATTTTTAGAACAATATTCAATTTTTTGCTCTTCTGAAAATGTAGTGTTTTACATTTGTTTTATATAAATTTGAATTCAATGAGCTAAATTTCTATAATGAAAATAATTTTAATAATAATTACTTAAATTTCAAAATAAATATTAATGAATATTTTAATCATTAATTATTAAATAAATAAAACTCATTATTTTGTAACTATATTACAATATAAATGACATAATTATTACTTAGAAATAATTATGTACTTTATTATTAATTCAAAAAACAATGGGCTATTTCCCTTTTAATGTGTTATGTTATCTATTAGATATTTTGTGTTAATATTAAGTAAACAAATACTTACACAACATTTTACATTATGTTATGTTTTACTATTAGTGGTGATGACAACAAATAAATGCCTGGCTATCAATAAGCAAGATGGTACATGCAATAGTCATTCGGGAAATAATCAAGTACAATTTAATGAAAATAACAATGGAATTTGGTGTTTTGATACATTATATAATAATTTATGGCAGTAAGATTTATTTAAAGTTGTAAAATTTGATATTATAATAAAACTGATAAATATTTAAAATATTTTTATAAGAACTATTAATTTTGCTAGTTCTAAATTGAAATTGTTGCAGTTTAAATGAGTCTAACGAAAAAGCTACTGTAACATGTTACAATGTTAATAATTTAAGCAAAAAGTACTGTAATAGTTGTACTTCATTAAGTTATGAATTGGCATTACCTCCAACTGCTGGAATATCCATTTCTAGAATTCAACTTTTAATTAATTTATTAACATGTATGGATATATTAGGGCAAAATTCATGTATGTTTTCTAATGGCATGTCATCATCACAATATAACACATCAAATATAACAACTGTAAATGAATCAAAGAAAGATTACTCGCACATAAATAGATTTGCAAGTTTGTATACAAATTTGTATTAATAAAATTTTAATGACTCCTGATGAAATATCAATAAAACTAGGTTTTGATTTGGGTTAAGTCAAAACTATGTATGTTTGATTGAAAGAAAACAATAAACTAAGATTCTTATTATAAAAATACTTAACTTAAATTTCTCCCTAAAATTATTCTATTCTAAATAAATTTACATTTATCTTTTAGTTCAAACAATTTTTTTATTCATTTTTGTCCATCATATATGTTTTGTTTTGGTTTTTTTATTGTATTAAGGTAATATTTTATTACAACTGGTAATAAATGATGAGTATTTTTTTTATACATTATATTTCATAAGAAATATTCAATATTTTTATTTTTATTGTTATTTCCAGGCCTAGGTGGAGGTTGGGGTTACTCTGGTCATTCAGTTGAGGCTATTCGTTTCTCCGTTGATTGCAATATACTATTGGTTGGATTTGGTTTGTTTGGAGGAAGGGGTGAATACACAGTAAAACTAAAGGTAATATATTTCATTATTATAAGTTCATATAATTAAGTAATTGGTCAATATAATTTTCATTTAGTTGTATGATATTGGTTTGGATGGTGGTGATCAGGAATCAGAAGGCGAGTTGATGACAGAAACTGATGAGCTTACCTATGAATGTGCTCCTAGACAAAAACATCCAGTAATATTTGATGAACCTGTAGTCCTTTATGTAAGATATTAGAAACAATATTTTTTCAAAAAGAAAAAAAAATTTAATTTTTAGATATGTTTTTATATTATAAACATTTATAATATACCTGCCCATTTGAACTAAACAAAATTTTTACTTATTAATCTACTATTTAGTCATCAAATATTTTTGATTGTAGAAACTGAAAGTACACTGTGATTCTTTTTATAACAGACACTTAATTTCTTTTAAAATATTAATTATGTTAAGAAAATTATTTGATAATTTTTAATATCATATATTTCTTGAATTAACAGTTATTAATTACTTTTTTTAATCATTCCTTATACCTTAGAAATGTAGACTGGAGGTTAGGTGCAAGTATGGCAATTTTCATCATTAGACATTTTTCATCCCTCCTAATTATAATAGTGGGAGTGGAAAAATATTAATAACATTGAAATACTAATCCTAAAGTTTTTATCTACCAGTCACATTCTTAATTAGATCATTTTTTATTTAATAAGCTTGTAAAAATATGTCACTTAAAAATAAAAAATAAAATTGACATCCTTTTAAGGTATAATAGATGAATTAAAATGTAATTAATAACTAATAAATCAAGAAATATATGACACTAGAAAATATCAAAAATGATATTTCAAACATAATAGCCTTGATATTATATTATATTTATCAATAAATAAATATACATATTCATAATTATAGGCAAACCGTTGGTATGTAGCTTGTGCAAGAATTAATGGACCATCAAGTGACTGTGGCTCTAGTGGCATGTGTAGCATTACTAGTGATGAACAGTAAATTATTTTCAATTATTAATAATTGTACATGTTTTAGTTAAAAATGTTTCAAATATTATTCATTGTTTATTTTAGAATAACCTTCACATTTAAATCCTCTCGTAAATCAAACAATGGAACTGATATAAATGCCGGTCAAATACCAGAAATTTTATATAGAACTATTATTCCTGATTCATTGTCAATATCAACTATTCATACAGCAAATAGTGATACTCATATGTTGAGTGAATTTTTTTCACGCAATGTTAACAAGGTATTAAAGAAATTTAAGTTATTAAAAGTACTTTTTACATTTTATTCATTCACACTATGCATTAAAAATCATATTTAGGCTTATTTCTTAGGGAATATATCAATTCACTCAAACGAATTAATAATCAAACAATATTTATTTTTGTAGTATTTTTAATGATTTATCAAAAAAAAATTATATTCTCTATGGTTTTTAAAGAAGATTCTATGTTAAATATATCAGAGGGAGAAAGTCACCCAGACTATTAGGTCTCATAGGCAGAAATATTTTCAATATGTCTTAATCATCTTTTTTTCTTCAAAAGCATCCAATAAACTATAATCAATGATTGCCGCCTATCTATAGACTATAACTTTGTGTAAAACTTTTATTAAATTACTAGGTAATTTTTGTTTTTTCTGTCGAATAAAGCAATGTATAATTATACAATCTCTATAATATCTATTTATAGCTGTAATAAAACAACAAGATTATTATGACTAACAATATCATATGAGTATTTAAAAACACTATTTTTAAAAAATTGTGTCTAAAAATTTCTTAAAAGTAAAATTTAACATGATGAATTTCTATTAAAACATTTTTATTTTAATGCTGTATTTGATTAAACTTTTAGGAATGTTTTAATTCTTTAATAAAGTTATTACAATGGTCTTGGACAACAATAATTCAAATCATATCAGAAATATGTCTTCCATACAATCAGCAAACATATTTTGGAAATATGACAAAAACGGACCTTACAGCTCTATGTGAACTTAAACGCTTGACTTATATAAGTCAAGCGTGTTTTCATTTATTAAAGTCTTACATTTATGAAATATACCCTGATCAAGGTAAGGTATAAATAATAAAATTGTTGATAATTTTTAATAAATTAATTGTATTTTTAATTTTATAAGTTGACAAAATTAAATTAGTTGAAAATGAATTGCTGGCTGAAAGTATTGTAGAAGTACGACAATTATTACAAAATATTTTATCAGATACTCGTCCAAATGAAATATTAAAAACTGAACGAATATTTTTGGAAAATAAAGGTTGGTATTAACCATTTTATAAAATCTGTACCTCAGAACTAGACTANCCATTTTATAAAATCTGTACCACAGAACTAGACTATCGTATGTCATATTCAGTCTATTTTTCGGAAAAGCATAAAAATTGAAAAATAAAACTTCTTTGATTCTCTACAGAAATTTAAATAAAAATTAACATGCTACTATTGTTGATCTACAATAAAAAAATCATATGGTTAATTCTATTAAGTTTATTAGTTTATTAGTCGTATTAGTTAATTTTATTAGGTGAAATATATCAATCTATGTTTTTTTGGCACAAACTTGAGTTAGGATTTAAACTCTTAAAATTCTGATAAAATATGGAAAGGATAAACTTTAATATTGCATACAAACATGTAACTACTCTGATATATATGTTTAAAATTCATTTCTAAATTTTATTAAATAATTATACTTATCATAATACTTTCTAAGCTGTTATATATTAATGAATATATTCTATTTTTATGCTTAAAAAATTTGTACATATAATGAATGTATAATAATTTATAGTTACAATGCAATCTAGATTTATTGTATTAGGTGAATGATATTGTTAACTAACATAATATCTTATTCTTCAAAAAAAAATGTACTAATATATCTTTTGAAAAATGTATAGATTTTAATATGCCAAACAAATGCGTTTTATTCCTATTTTTTATCTCTTAATAAATCTATAACAACTAGAAGTTTTTAATTATAAATATACAAATTTAATTATTTTTAACATGGACTATGGATTATAACTGCATAATATTTAATATTAAGAATATAACTGAACTATTAATTTAAAAGATATTTATATTTTTATACCAAGATAAATGACTATGTAGCGCAGAATTCCTAATAATAAAAATAGTCATGATTCCTCAATTAAAATTTCATTTTAAAATGTTAATATCTACAAAAATACTGGTTCAAAAGTTGTTATCAACCAGACATTTTTTTAATTAAGTGGTTATTTACTTAAGGGGTTAGAGATAGGGTAAAATCAAATTATTTTTTCTCAATTAGTAATATGTACAGTTTTATTTGTTTTTGAAAATAAAAAATTATAGATTATTTTATATTTTTGAATATATTTCATGAGACATAGTTTATGGTATAGATACATAGTTCTGTGACTTATAATTGGCATAACTAGTGAGTTATCAGATTTTTACTATTTTTGAGATATTAGTATTTAAAGATTTAAAAAAATGAGGAGCGTAGAAGTGATAGGTGATGCTCTATTTTTACCATAAATCACAGAAGAAATCTTCTATATTGCGTTTCATTCTTGCCTTTAACTGAAAAGTATAATTACTTTAAAAGTAATAATACAAATCTGGTTATAAACTAGTTAAAATTTTATTTTTCAATTCAATTTAAAAAATAGGTTCCCATTTAACTTTTGATTTATTCTTAAAATCTACCTTTAAAAATAAATTTTTATTACATTAAATAGGATATTAACTTAAGTTCATAAAAATAAATAACATTTGGATTTGTAAAATTTTATAAAAAAAACATATGGTACATGTAGTTTTATAATTGTAATCATTAATAAATCATATTGTATACTTTTGTATTTAGACTGAAATAACTTCAACTTTTACTGTATAGACTAAAAATATAATTTATTTTAATAACTGAGCTATACAGGCCATCTTATTATCAATATTTTAATTTTAAGATTAATAAAACTAAAAAAAAAAATATATATATATATATAAATAATTAATAGCATATTAATTATTTCGTTTTTAATGCATAGTTGAATATTACTGGTATTACTGACTATAGCTTTAATGAGGTTCGATAGCCGGTGTAAAAATTCTGTCAAATCGTAAGGTAGAGACGACCTCAGATAGTTGTGATATATCTTCCATAACTATTTGAGGAGATGATGATGATTGAATATTGATTTAAAACTTATTAGTTAATATATTTTTATAGGCGTATTGTATGGTTACATATATGAATTTAGTCTATTTAAAAATTTATTTAAATTGTCTCGAAGTGAATTTTGTTATATTTGAATAATAAATAATGTTGCGTTAAATGATTTAAAATACGAAGTACATATTTTACTATGTTTTAGGTAATGACGTCATAAAAATGATGAGATCTATGAAATGTCTAAATCAAATTTTAGATGAATGTCATGTTACATTTGTATCATTATATCATGCGTTTTACCCGACTCCACGTTTAAAGTTGAATTCTCTTTGGGAACACTTAAATAGAAAACAGGTATTAAATTTATTCAATAATTTGTTTACAAATTTTCTTATTATTATTTAAAATTTTTATTTTTAGAATTTTCATAGGAATAAACTTCTTACTGCAATAGTGGCCGCACTTTGCACAACAACGTTCCGACTTCGAGAATTAATACCTATATTAAAGTCAATCAGTTCAAATGAAAATTCTGATATATCAGATAATTTAGATTATCAACACTATTACCCGATTTTAGTCAATGCAGCTACAATTACGCTTAAACATAATTTTAAAAATGAACCAAACTGGGACGTTTTACTCTCTCAACTTCTCGAAATAGTAGTTACACCAGTTCGAAATTCCATATTAAATGGTAAAAAACCAGAAAATGATATGAAAATGCTTGCAGCTAATTGTTCGCATTTAGTTGCTAGAGTTGTCGCCGAACTGTCATCTCAAGCTATACTACCAGAGGTAAAAACTTAGTTAATTAATTAGCTCTTCCAATGATAATTCAGTCCTACGTTATTAAAATAATTTTAAACGTTTTTATAACATCATAGGATGGGATGGAAATAGCTAACGAAAGGGAAATACTTTTGACTACACCTTCAAGATTCGCCAAAATTAACCAAACCAAAACTTGGAATGCTGGTAATGGATCACCTGATGCTATTTGCTTTTGGGTAGATCGTTCTGATATAGCAATAGCGGGTTGTGGAGTTTTTGGTGGCGTTGGTACATATGAATATGAACTTGAATTGCTTACTGAAGTAAGTAAATTTATATCAAATTACTAACTAAATTAAATATTTTCCAACCATTATTTGTATAGAAAAATCAATTGGAGTTTGATGAACCTCATGGAAATCGATGGAAAAGTTTAATTGTAACGCGAGGATCTTTTGGACCTGATGATAGTGCAATAAATTATGTTGTAGATGTGAAATTCGATTATCCGATAAGAATAAAAGTAATAAGTGTTTACATATCTAAAACCTTATTTATTGGTACAAATTAATGAGTTGATTTTTACAGGAAAGAGTTAAGTATGCCATTCGTTTGAGAAATTATGGAGGTCGAACAAATAATGGCGACATGGGATTGAGTTGTGTCAAAGGACAAGATAACACCCAGTTTTCTTTCAACACATGTTCCTTAAGTTTGAATGGAACTACTCAGTCTCGCGGTCAAATTCCTTACATCTTATATTATAGGTAAGTAGAAATATCTTATACAAAAATTTCGTCATAAGATTTTGTTTAACTTAGACTTTCATGTATGCATTTTTAGTAATAACCACGATAAGAATTGCGATTATGAAAAGAAAATTTGTAATAAACTAAAAATTCGAAAAAATACTTTAGGTATACTGACTACTATCGTAAAAAAGTTATTAGAGCTATTGAATATCGGAAGTGTAAAAATAAAAAAAGATCATCTTGTATATAAATACTTAGGAGAATCAGCGATGGTAAATATTCTTTTACCTCTAGTGTTAGCACACATTGGACCATTAACTTCATTTTCAAAAGATGCCAAGGTATAAAAATGATTTTAATTTTAATTAAAAATCATAATAATTTAATATTATATAATTACACTAATATATTAATATATAATGATAATCATTAATACTTTAAAATCGTGATTAAAGTATATTTTATTGTCGTATGTTTTTTACAGAGCGCTATCCACGTTTTAGATCTAATTAGAGAGTTGTTACCAGCTGTGACATCTCTAAATTTATTTGCCGCTGACAAGTTAGACGTCTTGCATAAAGATTTGTACGATAAATTAGACAACAGTCCAAAACAAATAATAAAGTCAAAACAACAGACAAGCGAAATCAAGGATCTTAAAGGCATGACTACTTCTCATCATTATGCTTGGGTAGAAAGCAATCATCCTTACAAAGCCGCCACCGTATCGAATTACAAGTATGTTGACTGACGTTTATAATTGTAACTTTACATTAAATTAAACAAAACTAAAATTGTGGTGTTTAGAGTAAAATTTCCAAATGAGGTCAAGTGGTTATGTTTGGAGTTTGATCCACGTAGTTGTACGGCTCAGATAGAAGACTATTTACAACTTTACATTCCCAACTATAGAGACATTAATACAGATGACGACAACAAAAGAGTGGGAACTACACCGTACATACCGGTGTTAAAAAAATTCAGTAATGATCCCTTAGAATGGCCTTTCGCTGCTATTATGTTGCCTGGTAAGTAATTTGTACTTTTACTAAATTTTTTGTTGACGCCATCATATCTTTTAACAGGAAACGAGGTAATGTTTTCTATGGAAACGGCTTCAGACTACATGAAAAATGATAAGGCTTCTCGATACGGATTTCGATGTCTAGTGATTGGATACGAAGCCGAAGAGTTGAGTAAATCCCAAACGACTGGCTATGGTCTGCTTCATCTAGAAACCGAACTTTCATTTCTTGGTGGTATGTGCGTATCGACTTTATTGAAATGCGACATCACTCTACCTATCG